>NC_070539.1:652861-979292 GCF_025433545.1 Fusarium keratoplasticum | reverse complement strand
TGTGCCAGACCACAATCTTCCAATGTGTCCTCGGAAACCTGAAGTCAGAGCGAGGCAGAATCGGCAATGTGGAGTTAGAGAAAAAGAGTATGGGTAAACTAATTTTGTAATATTTTCCTCAGGGTTCGAAAAGAGATCGTTTTCGGCACAAGGCAACGGAGAGGACTGGTCGCTCAGCTGGTTCCTGTTGCCAAGATGCAGATGATGGTCGTGATCTTGAGGGCGTTGATAGCATGGAGTTGTCTATTGACAAAATGGTTGTCCATAACGATCATTTTGGCAACGATTTGGCCGCTATTGCACCTCTAGTTTCACCAAATAGGTTTCCACGGGCTTTGAGATTGCTCCATGGAACAAGAGTGCCTTTGCACATGCCTCAAGGAGAGGGCAACAGCCAGTATGTAGACCCGATGAGGAGCGTGATAGGTGGCCAGAGGGGTTTCTAGGCTGGAGGCCGCTAATTGACCAAAGATGTAGATATGGAGTGACCGATTGGAAGTTTCCGTTCAACGTCGTGACGGAGGCGACGAAGAGCAGGGCGGTCGACACGGCACCATCCCTAGGATGTAAGATTTTGCTACATCGTCGCCCCGGATCATGAGAGGGTTTCTGAATCTGAAGGCCTAGGACATTAGCAGTTGTTTCCTCTCAGCAACTTGAACGGTACTCATAGGGTTTCGAGAACAGAAGGCACAGAGTGGTGCACATGGGAGCTGCTCGCAGTGGCAATGGCTACGGCTATACTCCAGGAGATCAGGCCTCAGGCAACCGTGACTCCCAGGAACCACTACTAGCCAGATGGGTAAAGTCTTCACACATGAGGGGCGAAAAGAACCCCACGAGAATGCTGATTTCTAGACAGACGACCCCCACGGAGTATGATGTGCAGATAAAGAATGCATCATACTATGTGGCCTCCAACAGGAAGTTCATTGACAATGCTGACGAATAGCGCTACTAGTGGAGGCTTCGGTAGTATTGACCCGGATCTGACAAATGCCAGCTCGAACAACAATCCAGCTACTCGTATCTAACTAAGCCATGGGGTTCACATATCATTTCCTATAACCCAACTGGTCAGCAAATGTCATCAAGGTTTCCCAGCTCCATAGAATGATGAGCCAGCAACATCACCAACCCGAACGCGAGGCGAATATGCCGCGCACCGAAGGTCCCGAGACTAGAAGCACAGACACAGTCATCACGGTGGGTAATAACAATTCCATGATTGGAATAGGCAACTGGATCCCCTGGAAACTGACTCGAGAGGAGGCCATTCCCGGACCCTGACCTGATCACGCTGTACTACCCCGGAGCTAAACAAACCCCCGTCTAATTACCCCAGACTCAACACCCCAGATTCTTGCTTCGGTCGACGTATCCGGTCGTGCTAGAAGCCTTCTGGCCCTTCTTCTGACTAAAATGACTCACCAAGTCGCTGTTCCTGGCCCCAAGCCAAAGACCAGGGTTGGACAAATCGTGCATGACTAGCGTAGAAATTCGTCATCTCCGCTTCGGTTTCCCCGCGGAGGTGGCTTCTTTTCCCCACATCTAGCCGAAAAACCCCAGACTGTTCGCCTCCTCCCCGGTCTCGGCACCCCGGACGCCCCATATCGGGAGGGTCGTGAGAGAGCGTGGAATGCTTGCAGCACCATGAGACTCCGCATGATCCACACTTTGGAGACACGGGAGGCATGCACGGTAGGAGATTTGGATGTGTTTCTGCAGGGTTTGTGTGTCGTGAGCTCTCCGTGTAGGTAGGCATGCCCAACTCCCAAAGGACTATCTCTATTAACTCCCACTCTATGTGTACAACTTTTGTGAACCCCTCGAACCGGAAACCTGCTACGCATTCTAAAAGTGATTAAACATGATATTACTAAAATTTTCACCTTCCCACCACGCAGAACCTCTGTTCTCGCTGATGGCAGGTTGTGAGTCGTCATAGCCCATGTCCCCTATGTTGACAAACTGTGACGAGTCTGCGTACAGCCATGGTGTGGTGCACAGCGTGAGGCTGTCGTCAACAGGGATTTCGTCGCTGACTGTGTCTCGCGCCGAGTCAGGCTGTGATGACGAAGAGACGGTGGGTTTGTACGACATGGTGGGTGCTTCTTGGCCGCCATCCGCTGTGTTGATGGTGATCTCTGGTGAAGTGGCGACGATGATCTCGAGAGTCAGGTTTTCGCTTGTATCTTCGTTGGCAGTGACTGGTACGAGGGAGGAATCCAGGAGACCGGCGTGTGGGATTTCGTGGGAGTCGGCGACGGTGTTGAATTGCAGAATCTTCCACATCAAGGGTACGCTGAGGTAGATCTTGGATGGCATCCAATCTTCGACATCCATGGTTTCAGAGCCGGCGGCGATTCGTGTCATCTTGTCCAGATTGCGATCCTATGAGTTGTTGTTAGCTTCGTTCTCTGTACTTTTATATGAGACATACCAATACTCTGCAGGCAGCTGAAGTTGGGATGAACCCCTTGAGAAACCTTCTGCATTTTGCAAAGTCGGTATTGGACTTGTGCTTGAGTCTCGTAGCAGCAGCACAGCAATAGTACAAATGTACCGTAGCTGCGATAGCCGCGACATGTCCAAAGAAGGGATCCGCCAACGGTACTTGCTTATCCACAACCATGTCGATCATACGAACGATCCAGGTTGAGTGTAGCAGTGCAAGCTCTGACGACCTTCTCCAAAAGGTATTCGGAATCGCAAGGTTGGGGTTATGCTGAGCACCGACAATGTAAAGGAACGGATGGTTGAGAACAGTGGGAATCACGTGGTACGTGAACTGCTCCTTCAACCATGGCGCCCAATAGTCGCGGTGCATCTTGAGATCCTCCACCTTACGCTCGTAGAACTTGACTGTGTCGTACCGATGACACATGGGGATCCTATTCTCCGTCTCCATAAAGTCGGCAAGGACCTTGGCGTACATTGAGTCGTGACGCCAGGGTTCCTTGAGGTTGTTGTGAGCGCAGTCGGAGACGTATTTTCTGACCTGACTCCAGACCCAGCCTAGATGGACACTTGTGTTCCAGATTCCAGGCTCGTTTGGTGTTGAGCATCCAAGATCGTCTCTCGGTAGTCTTGGTGCTCTTGGGTCTGCGCCGGAGTGGTGTCCACGATATGAAGAATAGGATGGCCGCCAAATCTCGGTTGGAACACTCAAAAGACCTTCTTGTCGGCCGTATGACTGCTCCAGCATCTGAAGACTCCAGAAAAGCCTCTTTTTGCGGTCTGCCTGCGGATCTTCTATGCGATACACGCATTCAAGATCGAGCATGGCAGATCGACAGAGCTGGAAGGCCAGGCCGAGATGGAACTGACCGAGATGAACGTTTCCATCTAGACAAATTAGCTAGGTTCCAGAGACTTGTCAAGAATAACATACCCATAAAAGAAGAATAGGATAGTAGACACAAGCTCTCGAGAGTAGAAAGATCCACAGTTCCATTGGCAATCCGGAGCATGATCAAACTCTTGGCATTGTTGCCATACAGCTGGGACTGATCACGGTTCTCCGAGAAGCGCAGCGTCAAAGCCAGGATACTGCAAGCCAGCTCATCATGCAGAGAGGCAAAGTCATTGACCTCGTCACGCTCAAAGCACCAGATGGGCTGCCGATGGCAAAACTCAAAGTAGAGGGCGATACCGCAGGCGATATCGGCTGGGCTCGGCCTCAGCGTCGAACTCTCGCAGTCCGACTTGACCGAGGGGTGGCTGGTCGGATAGCTCGGTTCACGACCCAGAGGATGCCCTGAGTACGACTTTTCAGAAGTGTCTGTGTTCTCCTCAAAGGCGGAATCTTGTTGTTGTTGTTGTTGTTGCTGTTGCTGTTGCTGCTGTTGACGAGTGGCGTGGGTAGGCCTAGGATGAAGAGTCAGCACAAGATGACACCAAAGACGCTGGGGCTTGTGTACAAGCTTCCACTCAGCAGGAAATCCAGTTTCTCTTCCAAGTGAGCCAGCCTCTCCTCCTGTAATTCGTCAAGATGTAATAAGCGTCAGGGAGACGGTATAAACGTACCGAGGGGCCGCTCTGGGAGGGTCTTATCGCCGGCGGATAAGAGCATGACTGTTTAAGACGGACACAACTGGAGCACGCCGGCTTTTCGCCAGGACAGCGTGTCTTTTTGCGCCTGACCGAGTTAGTAGGCATACGGGGTAAACTGGGAGAAAAACGTACCTGCAAGTGAGGCAGGCATGATGTGATCGCCGTCTCCCGCGAGAACTGGTAACGCTCGTGGTGGTGTTTTCGTCTGGAGGCGTCATTTAATTGCTGGGTGGTCCAACTCGCACCGACAGGGGGGGATCGATCAGAGGCAACTGTAGCGGGACCTACGGTGTGCGTAAGAGCAAGAAGGGGCCCGCCTCCACTAAATACTTGGGGGCGCCCTCCACTAAAGGGCAACACTTCAGGGCCAATCCGTGCCGTTGCAAACCCCGCATCAGCCATTGGCCCTGGCTGATAACGCGGGGTTAGGCGAGCTCACTACGGATACCGGGGGTGCGCTAACAGGGGACTAAGGAGTGTGGTCCACCTGATGGCGACTCCGTGAAGATCCGGTCGTGGTGGTGTAGGTAGTGGATGGATAGGGAATAGAGTTGGAGATATAGACGAGTTCAGGTGAGGTCAAGAGACTATGCTGTGTCTATCTTGCTAGACTGTTGAGCTACACGTTGGGCATCTACAGATCCACTACAGAGTCACGCTCTACAAGGTCACACACACACATGTACAATATCCAGATACAACGGTACATCATACATCCATGCTATGATACCGATGACTCGTATGCATTATAGAAGGCTTCGCCTCACTATCCTAACTGGGTACTTCAGCGACAAGTGTCAAAAGGGAGACAAGCACCGGAGATAAACAAAAGATAACAAGTGGGGGGGAGAGAGGCAAGAGTGGGGATGTAAGGAGACGATAGCAATAGCACGAGATAAGACAAAGATTAGCACCCAGTCACTCACTTCACCGCACAGTCCGGTTTGCCTCTGTCGGTCTGACTCGAAAACGCAACTCGATGATGTTATTCATTATACGGATAGTCATGATTATGCTGTTATCCCCTGCCACGCAAGCCCTGTGCCGACATCGGCCAACTCCCGAGCATGCCCCCTTCTCCGCAGGAGGGAGGACGCATTTCCCCTCACACCAAGCATGCATGCATTCTTTCCTTCTTCTTCTACAGCTTCTATCACAATTTACAGCCTCGCTGCGGGATCGGCCAGATCCTTCATCTCTGCCCTCGGCCACTCAGGGTTCAGAGCTGGGTCGGGCCGCTCCCTGTCCCAGGCCCACTTCTCCGCAAGCTCAGGAGACAGCTCGCCCTCGAGCATCTGCACGATGTACTTGCCCAGCACCGGGAAGAACTTGTACCCGTGGAACGAGCCGCAGGTTGCTACGTAGAGGCCCTTGGCTCCAGAGTGTGGGGAGATGATAAAGTCTCCACTGGTTGTGAAGGCGTCCCTAGTTGTCGGACGTCAGTCGGAGCTATCTCGCTGTTGGAGAAGGAAAAAAAAACTTACCAGCAGATACGGTGCTTCTCCATGGTCCAGTGGGCTCCCTTGTTTCCGTAGAATACTTGGTTGGAGTAGTCAATATCCTCCTTGAGCTTGCTAGACACCTTCCACTGCGCATAATCCCTATCATCTGGCGGCGCAGAGATGTACCGTCCAGGCAGGACCTGGCGAGTGTTCTTGAAGATGGTGCGTCCCCACCACTTGAGCTCCCTGTCCTTTGTAGGAGGAAGGCTGCCAATAAAGGGTCCTGTATATGGCTGTTAGCTGCTGTGAAACATGTGGCAACGGGGCAAATCACCTTCTGCGGCAGTGTATCCCTGGAATCCGACAGGCATCTTGGAGTAGGTTGTCTCGTATGACCGCTCATCCAGAGTGGCCATCCCTGTCGTGATGCCACCGGCCACGATCCGCGGTCCAGCACGGAGCTCCTCGAGGCCACTGCTCGCGGCGCTATACTCGAGCAGCTTGGATGTGTAAGCCCCCGTGCAGAGGATGACATTCGAGCCTGAAACAACGTCGCCCTTGGCAGTCTTGATGCCGGTGCAGCGACCACTGTCATCGATTTGGAGGGTCGCGACATCAGCCACAACGTACTTAACGCCCAGCTTCATGGCCTCGCGGGTGATGGCCCGCAGAGAGTCACCGGCCGCGGCCCAGCCGCTGGTCTTGTTGATGAGCACCTCCTTGGCTCCAGTGTAGTCAGCCTGGTCAAACAGGCCGCCATACAGCTTCTTGGCCTCCTCGACAGAGACAGCAACAATATCAGCCTTGCGGCCTAGCTTCTTGTAGTTGTTGATGACATCTTGAGCATAATCGCTGCGGCAGATCCAGTAGACACCCGTCTCGTGAAAGTAGGGCTGCCACAGCGGGTCCGACTTGAAGACGTCCTGGGCCTCGATGGCGAGGCGGCAGTAGACGAGATCATCATAGTCTGCGCGGACCACCTTGTTCCAGTCCCATGACGCCGCCACGCGGTTGTCACCGTCGTAGGGGTCCCGGTCCACGATGGTGACCGAGGCGTCCGGGTACTTCTTGATGAGGTGGAAGGCGGTGGAGACGCCAAAGACGCCTGCTCCCACGATGAGATAGGAAGAAGGGTTGGAGGCCATTGCGAGGTGATTACTTGTGCAGGAGTGCAAGTGATGCTATTGGCTGGCTCTCCGGGAGAAGGGTGGGGCAGAGACGAATGAAGGGCTTGATTTGCCAATTGCCAGACAGAGATTATTATAGTCTGGTGCGTCTTGTTGGTCGAGTTGATGAGTTATTGACCTTGTCCATTGGTCTCGTCCATTGGGCCTTTTATCACCCCTCTTGATAGAGCAGGTCCGGTGTCGGTGGGTACCGGAGTCCGATTCTCCTCCCCCAGATCTCATTATCCGTAGAGTGTCTGGAATTCCGGTCGATGTGGCCGGAATCCGATCACGTATCAAAGTCCGATCACGTGACCACCCTGGGAATAGCATCACTTTTTGGCAACCTTGAGATAAGAGTCACAGCAGGCAACGGGTCTTGACAAGTGTTGGAGAGTTGAACAAAGTCAATGAAAACTCATTGGCCTCAATCACGAACAAAACAGCATGTCGGCCCTTCTAACCCTTCACCTCCCCCCTTCCACAGTCTTCACCTCCCTCGTCGACCATCATCTCCCTCGAGATTAAGATTTCCGTCAAGCTTTCCCCTCGCCTCCCCGTTCACAGCCATGGTCAGCTGGCCTCCAACACGGGCGGCAGCCATCATGTACGGTGTGCATGCCTGCTGCCGTATCAGGTAAAGCCCTATCTCAGACGCCGCGTCTTCGCCCCCCCGCAAAGAAAAGCGAAAAGCCAATACCCCGCACTTGAGATCGGCCTGCACGGTTCCGGTCTTTGCAAAACTTATCGAAGGAGTCCAAGCTTTTCTTTCTTTTGTCTTGATAGCCTCATCTCTCTCGCTTCGCTTCGCTTCCCCGCACCCTCGAGATAACGCATAGCCGCTCCGTTTCCGGCCTAGCTTGACGCGAGATTTGCAATTGTCAAACCTCAATTGGCATCAGACGCGCAAGGGTGTGGCTCGAGTTGTGTCAGTTGATCTGATCTGCCAGCTAAGCATTGAGACACCCATCTATTGTTGTCTTGTCTTGTCTTGTTGCAGGCCCCACGCCTCCGGTAGCCTGGTTCGCCTCAACTGCCGCCTGCTGGGGTCCATATCCATGTCTGCCTGTATCCATATCCATGCCAGATAGATTAGCTCCTGCAGCCGAGAGTCGACCGCACTTTGTTATCCGGACAATCCGGTCTCTTTACCCATGCATATCACTCGACGTGGACTTTGCCATGACTGCTAGCGCGCAGTCCACGACGGTCTCGAAGTTTGCAGGCCTCGAAGCGACGGCACTCGTCACATCTGGCAGAGGGCCCAGGCACCACACGTGGTCCCAATTGAAGCTACAGGACGCTAGTGGCGTTTCCTTCGTCCCATCATTTGACCCCCCTACAATCCAGCTCCGGCTTTCGGTCGTCGGAAGGTCTGCCGAGCATGTCACAACCCCCCACGTGTTTTGTCTGAGGCCGGACACCTTCGAGAAGGCTTTCGGGTTGTGAAACCTCCGGACCGTTACGGGTTTCATTGTCCCCGGTGTGTTTCGTGAGGGTGAAGTAGATGCTGTTGTCTTAGTGGCCGTAGATTGTGGTGAGAGGACCCTGCATGTAGGCTGTGGCTTGAAATTGAGGCCGAGTTGGCTGTTGATGGTTGCGGTGGTTGACTGGCGATGGTTGGGTGTTGGTGTTTAGCCAAAGGCTTTGATATTGATGAATAACGAAGCTGAAGGAGACCGAAATCCCTGAATCGTCAATTGCATTGCCAGTCTGGCATGCCTTAGATTCAATCAACTGTTGTTGATTACTCAGTCTTGCAGCGTTGGCCCTTGGTTCTCCTTCCCATCGTGGTCTTCACAGTTGTAGGGTAGGCAAGATCAAGACCAGGTAGCTTGAGGTTATCGCAACCCCTCCCTCTCACACAAGAGAATCTACTGTTCTTCTAGAAATATTCTCTCTGGTATTCTAGCGGGATCTCCGTTCTTCTAGCAGGTCGGAGAAATTTCAACTGCCGATGCGTTGAAATCTTGATCAGGAGCCGGATCGTCAGGGGCTGAATTTGCATGTTGAACAACGGTTCTTCGCATTGACAGCTTTATCTCGACGAACGCTGTATCACGGTCTGCAAAGCTTGAATCCTGAATTATTGTTCTAATTCTGGTCATGATACACACACGCTCATCAAGCTGTTCGTGTTCGTGTTTGGAGTTTCACAGCATGCTGGTTCTCATCTTTGAGGAGAAAACACCAAGTCGAGAAACACCAGCGTAACGCGTACTACACCGGGGAATTACGGATAGAGAGATTCAAAAAGCTTGCATTCTTGATGCATGGTAGCTCCTGTATCAGAGCTTGGATGCTACTCATTTTGGTCTCGCAACGTGTGACACTCATTTTGCTCGTCTCACTCACAACTGCCAGCAAACCCCCGACAAGAGCTGTCTGCTGGTGAAATGACCAGAAAATGGGTTTCTCACGCTCTCTACTCGGAAACTAATGAAAGTCAAGCATCTGCATCGCCTGCGGTCAATTGCAAGTTGCGGACTGGTGAGCGACGGACTCAAAATCTCCGCTCACGGTCAGACACTTACAGATGAACCCTCAAGAATCTGCTCGCCGTCACTCCCGTATTAGTTGAGACCTTGTAAATCACGGCAAAAACTCATCCCCGCGGCGATAAAGCAAATCCTTACCGATGATGCCGTCTCCTTCGGCCTCGCCGCGCGTCTCCCTCGATCTGAGGCCGCGGTGCGCAGCATTTTGAAAGCTGTTACGAAATCGTGTCCCCGTACGACCCAAACAAAGGGCGGTCACAGCGCCGGCTGTCGGTTCTCCCCCAGTCGTACAGCCCTCACAGCGTTCTTATTACCGATCAGGTGGACGCGATTTGTGCACACCCTGCCGGCGGTATTCACACGAAAATCCTAAGAAGAGCAGTTCCAGCCGAATTTTCACTCACCCGTGTTCCTTCGCTTCCAAACAACTGCCGGTGCTTCACAAGTTCGTGATCGAGACTGCAGGACAAGCCTTGAGATGCCTGTTCCTGGTATAGACAGTTCTGCAGGTCCGGGGTCGACCCTTCGATGTGATCTAGACGTGGGGGACAATCTGTTTTTCTTCCCCGTGTGCGTGCGGCTGGCAGTGGCGCCGGGGTCAAATCAACGGCCCCAGAGACCGTCATCGATGAGAGATTGGGTCCATGCCCATGGAGGAGGGTGTATCAAGGGCGGATTTGGCCTTGTTTGTAGGGGGTGAGATATGCTAGTCCGGCGCCCAGAGATAGACGGCCCGGTCAGGTGATCGGGCCAACTCACCGCGGTCGAGGGCCACCTCATTCCAATCAGCAACTCCATCTGTCATGGCAATGGGTATCAGGTGGCAAGAGATGGGGGGATAGTGCATGCCACGGTCTATTCTTGGGTGTCCGAGATGGGAGAGGCGGACAACTATTTAGAAGACAACCAGCTCCAAACTCAAAGTGGTTTTATCAACATCTTCAACACCAGCTTCATAAGCACAGCTTCCTCCACCACCAACTCTTATCTATAAGACCTACTTTAATATCCTGTCTTATCTCGGACACTAATCACTCCTCTCACTCCCACTCTTCTTCCTCTTTCCATCTCTTTCACACACACACACACATCACAATGGCTCAGTCATTCTTGAAAAGCTACTTTGGCCGTGGAGGCGCCCCCGCCCCTGCCCCTGACACCAAGAGCGCCATCCGAGCCCTCCCAGCCTCATGGTACACCTCCCAGGAGATGTACGATCTTGAAAAGCGGGCCATCTTCTCTAGAAAGTGGCTTCTCACCACCCACAAGGCTAGACTCCCCAACAACGGAGACTGGCTAAAGTACGAGGTGGCCAACTTCGAGTTCATCATCTGCAAGGACCGTGACGGCAACATCAACGCCTTCCACAACATCTGCCGCCACCGTGCCTTCCCTGTCCTCCCCCCTGAGAAGGGTGACCAGGGCAACGCCAGCTTCTTTGCTTGCAAGTATCACGGCTGGTCCTACGGCCTCAATGGCAAGCTCGCCAAGGCTCCCGGCTACCAAGACCTCGAGGGCTTTGACAAGTCCAAGAACGGTCTGCTTCCCATCCACGTCCACGTTGATGTTCGAGGCTTCATCTGGGTCAACATGGATGGCAAGGAGAAGCCTGAGATCGCCTGGAGCGACGACTTTGACAACATCGATGCTCATGAGCGCTTCTCCTTCTACAACTTTGAGGACTACGCCTTTGACCACACCTGGGAGATGGAGGGCGACTACAACTGGAAGATCCTTGCCGACAACTACAACGAGTGCTACCACTGCAAGGTTGCCCACCCTGACATCCCCTCCATCGCCGACCTCAACTCGTACTATGTTGAGACCAAGAAGGCGTACATCCAGCACTTTGGCAGCCCTACAGAAGACCAGATCAAGAGGGGATTCCGAGTTGCTGCTACCTACTACTTCCCTAATGCTTCCACCAACGTCTCGTAAGTCTCATCACTATATCTACACCCGAGCCAAGCTAACCATGGCCAGTCCTCACTTCTTCATGATCCAGCGCTTTGTGCCCAAGAGCCCCAGCAAGTCCATCATGAGGTACGAGGTGTTCCGCAACAAGAACTCCAGCGACGAGGACTTCACCGTCATCAGCGACATGTACAAGCGCATCATGTCCGAGGACAAGTACCTCTGCGCCAACGCCCAGCGCAACGTCAATGCTGGCGTCTTTGTCAACGGCGAGATGCACCCCGAGATGGAGCAGGGACCCCTGTTCTTCCAGCAGAAGGTCCGCGAGGCCCTGCAGGAGCACCACAAGAAGGAGATCTCGGCGGACCAGGAGATCTGGCCCGCTCGGCAGTCCATCCCCCAGACCGCTGCGAACCCCAATGTGGAGAACGATGTCCAGTTCTGCTCGGCTGTCGACTGCTGCAGGAATCAGAAGCAGCCCATCGCCGTTTAAGGGGTGGTGATTGGAGGAAAAAGTGAAATTTCATAGCATTGTTTTGAGAACATCGAGTTCATAATGATCCTTGCTTAGTATTGCGACTGTTCTAGAAGAAATTGATACAGATTATGACCGAACTGTCTGACCCCTGAGTGACACCTTGACAATGCCAAGCAAGCCCTCACACCAGACCCCAATGCAAGCCAAGTGATCCCTCGAAACACACCTCCAACCCCATGCCCATGACTCAATGCGGAGTAGAACCCCATCAGCTAACGGCAATAAGGCCGGCTGGGCCCGTTTCGATGATGAGCAGATCGGCATGGTCCACATTGGGCACTGCTCCATCTTCGGAAAGTCGGACCAGAATCTCCTCACGCCAAAAGCCAAGAGCGTAAAAATGAGATCATGCAAAGACTAAATCGAGATTTGTGAAAAAGTCAATCAGAGGGTGCGATGCTCATCGTAACTAAAGCTTTGGCCAATCAGTCTTAACCTTGATATGGTATGACATGAGTAGATCCGTGATGAGCGGCCTTATCTTTTGACTGCATAATGAGAGTTTCCATTGGTGCTGAGTCTTGAGAGCATGTGTCTTCTGGGGGCATAGATAGTGTACATCTGGCAAAGAATAGAAGCCCTTGTGATTGGAAACTGGCCACGTCTACCTGGCTCTTCCCAGCTCTGGGTCTGGTAGACCAACCCCTGAGGGGCCAGCTGCCACGCAAGCAATGTGTCTCGGTACCGGCAATCATCGTCATTCTGATGATGACTGTTGTGGTCACCTCATCGGGATACGAATAGGATGTCGGTTATCACGGCATTCCCTGCCTAACTGACAGTGGCGGTGTTAGCCTTCTGAGGCTCTCAATCTCGTATTCGAGGGCGCTTGCTTGGCGGATGACAATGAGCTCAGGGTCATTGGAGCCTATGCCACAAGCATTATGCAACTCTTAGACCGTGTCTTAGACCGAGCAAGCATTGTTTCTATTTTGGCAATTAGAAATATTAGTATCGTTGTCGAGCTGTCTGTTGACGTTCCTGGCTTAAGTCAGATGAGCTTGTCTTTATTCTTTGGGAAGCTGTCCTTGCCAACAAAGGGTGGAAGTTCATATTCCAAGGCCACCTGGGCATTTTCTATAGATATCAGGTCTTTTAAACGGTCTATAGCTCACTGTAATCACTGGCATCGAACTTCAATTATAGCGTTTCACCCACCATTACTTCATGTAGATGAGCCTCTGCTCTCTAACTTCGGGCCACAAAGACCAGCGGAATCGGCACTTGACCTTGCAGTCGTGGATGCATCAATATTTATCTCTTTATCCCAGTGCAGTGGGTTTGACCCAACTAGTAGCGAGTTTTCTAGTGGTTGACAAGTGAAGATTGGTGAAAGAGGAGCCCGATCACTCTAGGAGGGAACCAGCGATTTCTTTTGAGGTGTTACATCAGTTGATGCAGAAATGATGATTAGCTTGGGCTGTTTTTATTGTTAGTGAGCCAGTGCAAATATACACTGGAAGAAAACCATGCTCTACGACTGTGACCCTGGAGTTGAGCCCTCGCCAACTTATGTGAGCTAGTTTACCTATGGGAGTAAGGCATTTCTTTAGCTGAACGATGCTCCTAATAAATTACATATAATAGAATTATTATTTAACCAATCTTGTTGAGTCCTGGATTGCCTTATGCCATCACAGCACCAGCGACAGTTCTGAGCTAGCTCACAACGCGACTGCCTTGAGAAGCGATGTCGCGGCACTGAGCGTGGATTCAATGCGCACAAGGTCTTATCAAAGCTGCTCAATGTATAATTGGCGATGGGTATTTATGTCCACCTGCATTTGTCAGAAATCACGGACAATCTCTACCACTCCTGAGTCGGAACAATATATCTCACCCCAGCACCTCCCCGCGCGCTCTCGCCTACTATCAAACTATGGTGGGCCTCATATCTAGTCCTACCCATTCATTGGAAGTTATCAGAATCACGTACATATCTTTCTGGTGTTACGTGCTTCAACATGCATAAACGCCATCGTGAGACATCTGGCGTAATCAAGTTAGCCCGGTTTCGGAGCCAATTGAACCGAGCCCGCCATTTCTTAAGACGACATTTGTCCCTCAACATGTCTCACGGAATCTTGTCTTCTCTATTACGCTTGATCACTTTGGGGACTGACAAATGCGTTGTCGAGACTCTAGATATGCCTACTCAGATTCGTCGCGTCGCCGTCATTGGCGCTGGTCCCGCTGGTGCCATTGCCACTGATGCCTTGGTCAAGGAGGGAGCTTTTGATACGATTCGTGTCTTTGACCGCCGAGCTGGTGTCGGTGGAACATGGTGAGCTTCTACTGCTCTACAGACGCGCATTGGACGCTTACACGCCTGTCTAGGATTCACACACCTCATCTGCCAGCCGGGATCCCCTCCCTAGAAAAGCTGGTTGCCGGGGAAGCTGACACTGCTGTGCCAATTCCAGAGAATCTCCCAGCCGTCACACCTGTCTCCGAGGCTGTCAATAGTCATCAGTACCGCTTCTCAGACACGGCCATTCACGAGAATCTTCACAGCAACATCACGCCGGCCATCATGAGTTTCACCCAAGAGCCATTCCCTGACAAGCTCTCTCAGCGCAGTCTGGACGAGTATGGACCCCAAGCTCCTTTCCGTCACCACACGACGATCCGTGAGTGGGTAGAGGGCATCTTCTCTCGAGGCGGCCATGAGAAGCTGCTTGAGCTGGACACGACAGTTGAGCGTGCTATCAAGGAGAATGGCGAGTGGGTATTGACTCTTCGCAAAGTCGTCAATGGTAGAAATTATTGGTGGCGTGAGACCTTTGATGCCCTCGTCGTTGCATCGGGTCACTACAATATTCCTTGGCTGCCAGAGGTTGACGGACTCATCGAGTTTGACAAGAGGTTCCCCGGGGTTGTTCAGCACAGTAAACATTTCAGGGAAGGACCCAAGTACACAGGAAAGGTGAGTGCACTACAAAAGGGAAACCCACCAGAGAGCTAACTTCGGCAGCGTGTTATTGTGGTTGGTGCCTCGGTGTCTTCGCACGAGATCATCCACGAAATCCTCGACTTTACTGAAGGCCCAGTATACGCATCAATACGTGGCGACCCCATCCCAGCTTTTGGCTGGGAGCCCTTTACGCATCCAAAAATAGCCATCAAGCCCGCAATCAGTCGCCTCGACTCTGAGACTGGCAAAGTTCACTTCACCGACGGCACGCAGCTGGACAAGGTAGACCACATCATCTACGGAACGGGATATACTTTCAGTTTTCCGTTCCTACCTGAGGTCCAATCCCGGGTCAAGAATGCCTACCGGCGACTTCCTGGCGTCTACCAACACACATGGAACATTGAAGACCCAACCCTAACGTTTGTTGGAATGGTATGTCCTCCTTATCTCATGACCTGTTTCACAAGCTGACCACACATATTAGCTCGGAGGCGGCTTCACATTCAGAGCATACGAATGGCAAGCTGTGGCTGTCGCGAGAACGCTTTCTGGAAGAGCCAAGCCACTGCCATCAGTTCCCGAGCAGCTCGAGTGGGAGCGGAAACGAGTCGCCGAGAAGAAGGGGGGCAAGGATTACTACTCTATTGCCCCTGATTACGACAAGTATCTCGAGTTCTTGAGGAACATTGCTGGGGAACCGGCCGAAGGCACCAGTGGCCGAACGCTACCTCCTTTCGATCCAAAGTGGTTGGAGATCTGGACTGGCATGGTAGCCCCTAAGCTGGAAGGATGGAGACGCAAGAGAAAGCTGGCAGAGGAGAAGCAGGCATTGAAGTCGAAGCTATAGATTTTGCTGAAGTATTCTAGTCCATGCAGGACATTCTAAGATACGCCACCAGATACATGCCACTGATCGCCAACCCTGAAACCCTCCGGGAAGGGGTCGGTAGGGTCCAGCACAATCTGCTTGTAGCTTGAAATCCATGCCCTCCCTTGGATAGTTGGCAACACAGCCTGTCGGTCACCGACTTGAGTTGTTCCTCGAATGTGGCTGATAAACTCGGTACCAATGATACTCCTATGCTTGAATACCTCTCCAACCTTCAAGAGACCTCGCGCATGCAGGACTGCCATCCTAGCACATGTGCCTGTTCCACAAGGGCTCCTATCCAAGCGGCCTGGAGAGACGACGACTGTGTTCAGGGCAGTTTTGCAACTTTCCTCGTCCTTAAGATCTTCGGTGATGGAAATAACAGTGACGCCACGAATGCCGTCGTTTTCGGGATGAATAGGTGTGTGCTTGGCCTTGACGTAATCCTTGACTCGTTCTCCAAGCTCGACCAGCTTAGCTCCGTTGTTGCTCTCGACTTTTAGACCAAGGTCAGATGCCTTGACGAAGGCGTACCACATACCACCCCAAGCGATATCAACCGAAATAACACCCAGCCCAGGCACGTCAACTTTCAGGTCGAGTGTATCGACGAAGGATGGGACGTTCTCGACACTGACAGACTTGCACTTGCCAGCGTCGCATTGCGCCTTGACGGTGACTAGGCCTGCAGCAGTATCGAGAGCAAGCTCAGTCACTGGCTCCTTCATGGGAATCATGCCCGTTTCCAAAAGTACCGTAGCTGTACACATAGCATTGGATCCGCTCATATGGGCATACTCGGTACTCTCCATGATCAAGAGGCCTGCATCTGCCCTTGGGTCTGTCGGCGGAAGGAGTAGGTTTGTGTTCATGGATGATCTCCCCCGTGGCTCGTTGAGAATGAGTTGTCGCAGAGAATCCTCTTTATCGCGACAATGAACGAGCTTCTCATACATTGTCTTGCCGGGAACATCTCGCACGCCGCCGACAATGACGTCGCCGACTTCGCCCTCGGCATGGCAGCCGACGATGGAGATGTATCGAAGAGTTCGCATGTTCGTGTTTAAACAGGTTTGTCAGAAGCGAGTAGGAATGGTTCAATTGCAATGATGGTTTAACTTGACAATTCAGGATTAGAGTTTAGAAGACATGTCGATTAAAATATTCGTCCTCGCTATCATATTGATACCATTTACGCGGTGACTTGCCCTTTCCGACATGCCGAGCCATGATAGCGGTTGACTGAGAGTCGGTGCTTGATGCCGATGTGTTGGAATGATTGGCCAAATGTGCCTCTCCAGCTTCCAGCAACCTTCAAAATATTCCCGGGATCAAAGGCCGATTCTGGAACTAACGTGGCGCGGATCGTTTTTACTCAGTCACGCGGTTGGGCCGAGTCACAGATACAAGAGCCGAGTCAGATGCAGGAACTGAGCCGAGTCACCTTTAGTGTCAACTATTTTCAGTTGCTGACTTGATGAGATGAGTTCCAACAATATCTTGGAGTTGAAGTTTCTCGGAAGCATATGTCCAATCGGTGCTTGCGGCATTTTATGAAAAGAATCTCGGGATAGATAGATGTATTGCGTCCCACCCAATCTATCGTTGAACCAGCCTACTCAGCCAGCTTCAAAGAAGCAGCCTCCGCCTTGACAACTGCAACTACATCATCAAAGATATCCTTCTCCACAGGCTCCCAATCCAAGATCTTGCGGGCCCTGATAGCTCGGCTGCGAGAGTTGGTTCCCCAAAAGAAAGAAGCATAAGACCACACCTTGTCGGCATCCTCAACGCTTAAACTCTCCACCTTCTCATCCTCCCAAAGACCTTGAGCTTTTGCCTCTTTAGCAATCTTCTCTGCAATGGCTTTCCAGCTAAAGTCTCCGTTCTCAACAAAGTAGTATCCATTTGAACCCCAATCAGCCTTGCCTCCACCCTGGGCAGCGGCCTCGACGAGCTTCAGCCACAACTTGGATAAGTCGTGCACATGAACAGAGTTCCAAATATTCTCGCCTTCTTTCACAGTGATAGCAGCACCCCTCTTCAAGCTATGCAACGCTAGCTCAGGAACCTGGATGCTCCTCTGATTACCAGGGCCCCGGCCTGGACCGTAGATGGTTGGGGGGCAGACAATGGCATTTTTCCCACTGATACCAAGAATAGCGAGGTCAACTTCTTTGTGAGGTGCGTTCTCAGGAGGCGAGGTGACCTCGCCAATGCCATCCCAGTCGTCAAACACCTGGTCCCTCTTGATACCATAAGTCTCATCGTTTAAGTCAGGGTAGCAGATAATGTCGGCTCCAGATAAGTGAATGACAAATCCTGCATCATCCTTGGCCTTGCGTGAAATTCCCTCAGCTATAGCCTTGGCGGCGGCCTCGTGCTCGCAACTGGCCCAGTGGCAGGTAATGTCCGCCTTGGAGACTTGCTCGGCAAGCAGTTCAAAGTCGTCTAGATCACCGTAGACTAGCTTAACCGAGGGATACTGGCTAGCGACCAGGTCACCCTTCTCCTTGTTTCGAACAAGCGCGGTAATTTCGTACTCGGGATGCGCCTTCACCAGCGTGTGGAGGCCATCACCACCGATGTAGCCAGTGGCGCCAGTCCTAGACAGGAATCAGTTTGATTAAACTCTCGGGGGGGGTCAAAGATTATCAAGATTACAGGAAGATCTTGGTCATGTTCGCGTTAATCTCAAACTTGCAGCTATTCTCTTTGAAAACTATCCATATTTAGATGGGCTGATGAAGCCATGATATACCCATGGGTGTTTAAACCGCGCCGCAGCGGGGTCATTTGTAAGCACCAATCTCGCCCTTGGATCGTTTGTCCAAAATAGTGCGATTACAAATGCCGCCTACTTTTAGATCTTGGCTTCGCAATTAATTTCCTAATGTGGATCCGGGGTAGACTCACAGGGCTGGGATTTCAGGGGGTAGGAAGTGGAGGCCATGTTCGAAAGGCATTAGATTGTCATGTTGTGAGCGAGTGATCGTCTTGAGCTTGTGACACTGGTGTTAAGAGTCGTTCGTGTAGAGATGACTCTTGTGTCTTGGTTGCGTCTTTTCGAAGCTTCCTGGTAGAGCTTAGTCCTTACATATCAATATGATATGGATCAAACTACATGAGAAAGGCGGAGAGTGCTTTTGATTCTTTCAGGACAGATGTGGCCTGTAGGGTACAACGGCTGTTGGATCGGGGTATTCTTCAACTACCCTCACGAACTGTTCGTGATAACAAAGACTGGAGCAAAGAATGAAGGCATCGGCGATTTGAAGCCCATCCCGGAATATCTCAATCAGCCCTAGATATACGAAAAATATCGACTTTTAACTCTTGCAGGGCTACCCAGTTGCAATCCCCATCCATATACGAATATCTCGACAAAGCTTAAGCCCGCGGTGAATCTACGTCGTGATAGTGGCAATACGACATTGTGTTTGATTCTGTCGCCATGTTGCTAACATGTCCGTCGAGATGAGAAATGTGTTGATCAGTTGTGGTTGATACTACTGTCTCTTCACGTCACTTGTCAACTATAACAACGGAAGAAAGGTTCAAGGTCCATAGAATGCAGAAAATGGTATCTAGACCATATTACCGAATAGAATTAAACAAGCAGGTCAACAATCTACCTATTATCCAACGCCAAATACAATGCCACCTTTCCTAGGGAAGACCTGCCTTCTTCCTCCTTCGGCTCCTGCCATCATGATCAGAATGGCTTTCACAATAATAAGAACGCCAATTAGCCCGGCGAGGAAGATCAGGGCTCGATACGTCAACACAAGGCAACGATGCCTAGACCGACGAAGTCCCCAATGCCGGAAAGGCCAGACACCTAGCCATTCCCCTGCCGAGATGCATCCACAACAAAGATCAAACAATTAAAAAAGGATTTCCTGAGTGCAATGAAGTTTCCCTAATTTTACCCCAAAAGAAAGAAGAAAACAGTTCATAGACACGTTGACTGGTGGTGCGTATCGCTCTATCTTCTCGCGATGCAGCACATGATGCCGGTTCGGCCAATGTACCAGAGGAAACCGGCGAAGCGGATGATGGACAGCACAGCTGTTGCGTAAAGGAGGAATCGGAAGTACATGGGCGTTCGAACGTCGGCGGCTTTCTGCGAGGTTGTCAGTGCTGTTTGAGAGGAAGAAATGGGGGAGGCTTACAGAGACGCCGAGGGTGATGAAATCGTCCGTCGTGACAAAGACGATCAGGACAATGTTGCAGAGCAACCAGAGAATAACCAGGCCCGTTCGGAAGGACTTGTACGAATCCTCCACGTCCTTCTTCTCGGGCTCTTCCTGGTTCATTTCGCTCATGGGGGCCAGAGCTCGCCAAACGGTCTTTTCGAATTTGCTGTCGATGTCCTCCTGTTCCTGCTCGATTTCTTCAACGACGGCCTCCTTTTCATTCTTGATGACCTTGGCAGAAGGAAGAGCTTCAGCGGTATCAGAGCCCTTGGTTCCCCACGAGACATCGTGCCAGTTGTTGAAGGCGTACACCATCAGGATGTTGATGTACGTCGACATGAGGATCATGTACTGGGGGAACGAGTGGAACATGTGCCACGGGTCGAGATAGAGGAAGGAGGCGATGTAGTTGAGACCATAGATGGTGACAAGCGCGATGACGATCAGACCGGCAATACCAGAACCGCCGCCAAAGAAACTATCCCAGAAGGCCTGTCCGGACGCGAAGGAAATCTGCTCCTCGATCGGCGTGGTGGTGAAGGCTCGGTAGACGAGGTAACCGGTAAGCACGAGGAGATATAGCTGGATGAGACCGAAAACCATGAAGGATGCGATGTAGCTGTACTTGGATCCCTTGGGTCTGTTTCCGAGGGCGAGGACGAATTGCAGAACCAGGAAGGCGACGTAGATGTACTTGATCAAGACGTTGACGATGGGCGTTGCTGTATCACCGAATGGCCATCCGTGGTATCCTGAAAGAACCTGAGGCGTGCCGACCAGCTTCATGATGATGGTTGTCGTCAAGTAATACGCAGCCAGTGAAAACCAACTGAACAGGACGTTGAAGAAGTTGTAAAAGAGTTGAATGTGCAGGAAAAAGAGTCGGATGATGCTATGACCAGATCGATATAGTCGACCAAAATGCATCAGAGAATAGAGAGACGCAGCAAAGGATCCGTTGAGCCATCTTCGTCGTTGACTGATAAACTCGGCTGCGCCCTCTGGGACGTCGGTCTCGCCCTTGGACGCCTTGACGTAGTTGAGATGCCACTTCTGACTCGCCTTGGCGACCAATTCGAAGCAGAGGATTCTGTCCTCGGCAAGGAACATGTTCTTCTTGAAAATGTTCATACCGTCGATTCCTTTCTTGCCCAGCTGCTTCGAGAGCGTGTGATCTCCGTGGAAATACTGTTCCAGCGGTCGGCCCATGATGGCGCGGAAGCGGTAGGCAGAAAAGGCACCCGGAAGGACACTCACGTAGCCAAAGGCGCTTTCTAGGGGTTTATCGAGCACGTTGGAAATCTTGTACTCGAAATTCTGCACCGCGACGAGGGGATTTAGGAGGTTGATGCCTCGCTTGCCCAACATGGCGTGGATCTCTCCACAGGCTCCGCCAAGGTCGCGATCGTTGTAAAAGGCTTCCCACAGAGACAACAAGGCTCTCGGACCGGGCTTCGTTCCAGCGTCGATGAGGATAGCGACCTCGGGGTTCAAAATGCGACCAAATGCGTTAAACAGCCATCGATGCGAATTAATCTTTTTGCTGTTCTTTTGCTTGAGACAGAAGATGAACTGCACGGGCGGGAGGTTACGGTGCGGCTTGTCGTGCGAGGGTCGGACGAGCTGCTGGTCTGGCGTGACTGAGATTTGACTCGTGTACTCAAAGATGTGGGCAACTGTTTCCTTCCCGTTGACGTCCTTTTTGATGACGCCGTCTTGGTAGATGCCGACCGTGGCCAGCACGTCAAAGACGTTTTTATCGACCTTATCGATACCGTCAAAGACGAGACAGACGACAATCTTTTGCCACGCGGGGCCTCCCTTGTTCCAGAACTTGGAGCGCTTGAGGTTCACAATGTCCCGGATGTTTTGCATCGTTCCGTGGAGCGTGCGGGCGAGGAGCACCTTGTCCTCGTTGTAATACGTGATGGCGATCAACAGCTCCGTGTGGCGGTTGTACATGCGCGGGCGGAGGTTGAAGCCGTTGCGCAGGGTGAAATCGTTGGGATCGCACGTGGCGGCCGTGTAGCGCATCTTTGTGAATTCCTCCTGCACGCTCCCCGGGGCGTCTCTGTACCGCGGCTCGATGGCGTTCTTGATGGCGCTGGGGACGGGGTAGTCGATGCTTAGGACGGAGCCCTGGACGAGCTTGACCTTGCGGGTTCGCGATCGGGTGAGGCCGCGGGTGAGGGGCTGCTGCTGCTGTCGCTCCATCCAGCTCTCCTCTGGGTCGTGAAACGCCGAGTCTGGACGTCCCTGCACAAAGCCTGGCACCGAGAGGGACTCGTTCTGGTCAAAAGACTGCATGGTGGCAGCTCTTCGAATGACCGAGAGTCTCGACTCTGCCAATCTCGAAGCCTCGACGTCATATTCCGAGTTCGGGGACCCCAGGCGATTGGGGTCATGGCCGTAACCGCCAAAGCCGCCGTGGCCGTAGGGATCATGGAGGAGATCTCGAGAAGAGTCGTTTTCCCCGGGTACAGGATTGTTGATACCTGGGGGTGGTGTAATGTTGCCAAAGTCGGTTGCTGGAGGTTGAGTCACGCCATGATGGGTACCGGGAGGCGTAAACTGGTCGTATACGGGCGAGTATGGATCGTGTAAGGGCTGTAAGGGCTGTAGGGGCTGGCGGGTGGGATCGCCGGGTTCTTCGGGCGGCGGGCCACCAAAATGGTACTGGAAGGGGAATTGTCAATGTGAATGGCCTCATAAATTTATTATCCTGCTCCAAACTCACAGCCTGTCCCGCTGGGAGATCCTGCATCTCCCGCGGCGCATCATAATTTGGCTGGCCGTGCTCGTTAAAGACCATGATGGACGTTGGTTGACCCCGTCAAAAGTAGCTTAGCTTGAGAGCATGCGATGACGGGTTTACCGGGAGCTTCGGGAAGTGGGAAAGAGTAAAAAAACGAACGACGACGATGGAAGATGGGAATTATCTTGATCCCCCTGGTGAAACGAGAGGACACGGTAGTACGTAACAAACAGGTCTACACACAGACACAGACAAAGAAAAAAACAAGAATTTTTTGTTCAATCGAGAAGAAGTCTGAGAAAGTAAAAAAAAACACTGGGGATCCTGATCCTTATTGTCAATGATCTGCCCTGCCGCGTAACGTAGCTCCCCACCAAAAGCTGCCTCTACAAACTCTGGTTGGCCCGGGTCAACCGATACTGACGTCGGAGTCAGGCTGAGCACAGTTTACAAAAGTCATGGAGATTCCTTCCAAGTCAGCAAACACTGTGGGAAAAAGGCAAGATTCAAGAAAATAGAACGAGAAGCCTATTTTTAGCAAGGGTAGGTCTGCTGTTGGCCGTGTTGTGTGACAAAGCCTCGTATCGCGCAACTACCGCTGCAGCAGTGGGCCTGGCTCTCTAGCTGGGGGCGATCCCATGGCCCATCATGCTACAGGCAGGGCCCTGTTGATGGCCCAATAATTCAAGGCCAGCAGTGTCTCCCCTGTCTCGTCCCGCTGTGACGTGTTTACGTCAGTGACCCGACCGTTTTCCCTTCCCTGCGAGGCCCGACGTTTGAGGTAGATGCGATCGGCGGTCAGGGCACACTCCACCTTGACTCCGTACAAATACAGTTGACTTCCAGGACCTTACCCCACGCCAGCTGGCAGTGCCAGTGCCAGCCAGTCCAAAATAGAAGGGGAGAGAAGCGGAGGAACTCCAACTTTTCTCGGGTCTGTCGGTGCCTTGCTTGCTTGCACAGCACAGTACAACAAGCACAACACAGTCAGATTTATTCATCACCACTGATGGCTGAGCTCTCGCTCTGGCTCTTTGTGGCTTTTTGTTGCGACCGCTCGTGGCGACCAAAAGAAACGACGTACCCCGGAAAAGTGCATCTCGTCTCCCGTACCGTCTCCCCCTGTGGCTTGCCGTCTCCTGTTCTTTTGCATGACCCACGCAACGACGGGACCAGGTCAGTCAAAAAAGCACGCGCTCTTTTTTGCCGTCTTTGACGATGGAAGGAATGTCAGCATCCATCATCCATTCGATCCTACAACCGTTTTTAAAGGTCAAACGGAGTTGACGTCAAATCAGACATTTTACAGCCGAAACAAACACACAATTCTAGGACTCTCTCTCTCTCTTCAGTCCCCTTCCCGAGGCTTCCAACTCCGTCTTCAACACTGTGTACAAACGTTGCCTCCTTACGCAAACGCAAGCCACTCGCTGCAAAAACAGCCTGTCACGGCCCAAAGGCGCTATGGATCTGCCGCCCGGAAAAGCCTTGCACAGCGCAGGTGGCCACATTCACGCATGTCCAGGTGGCACGACTTTTAACAGCGCATTCATCGCCTGCCAGCCAGCCTCTCAATCAGCTGTGACGAACAGGCAGTGTTTAAACTCTGTTTTTTTTTTCTTTCAAGCTGAAAAAAAGTCGACACGTCTAATCATGTTGAAATACCTGAGAACTATTGACACTGACCCCTTCATGTGATGCATCACTTCCTTGTCGGGCATCAACCCGAGACATCGGGATTCGTACCCAGCAACCGAATTACGAGCACGACACGGCTCCTCGTTCCCGAACTCACCTCGAAGCTTGAAAACTTCTCAACGGGGGCAATTGCTTGTCCCATCCAGAACAACGCCAGCCTAGTTCTAGGCAGATCTGACAGGAAACGGTCCCAAGGAAAAAACGGACTTTGCCCTTGTCCGTGTCCGTCGTAGTCAGCAGGCGGTAAGCTTTTTGTCAGTGCGTCGTCATTGGCATGATTTGCCTGATTCACTTCAATCTCGTTTCCGCCCCGTCGGCTTCGGCTTCAACGGCATCCTTGTCGTTCGTTCGTTTGTCATGCAAACCATTTTGATACCTAGTTTAACCCCAAAAAATTCAGAGACAAAAAAGCCATAAGCCGCTAGTTAAAGCTGTAAGCCCATTAATTCTCCGTGACATGACACCCCCCGGTCAACTGTGCCATCTCACTTTATCTCCACTTATGACGTTCTGGATATCACATCAGCCAGAACAACAAATAGTACATATAGCGCTCGCATTCGCCGTTTCTGGTAACCCTCCGAACAATCCGTGAGAAAAGAAAGAAAAAAAACGATAGTCGTCGACACTATTTGGTGCTATTGTGCGCCATGTGCATCAAACAGCAAGATAGGCAGCAGTCTCACATCACTCATCACACGCCTTTTCGAACTCTTTCAGTATCATCTGTATCACACGCTTAGTAAATCCTACAGTATTCGTAGCTTCTCAACGTACCTCGAAATTAGAATCCGCCATCGACGAAAACACATGGTTCCTGTCCAACTTCAGTTTGGTCACCCGTGGGCTCTTGATGCCAAAAGCAACTCTCGCAAGGAATCGCGCGTCGTCTCGGACATCAGTCGCGTTCAACACTTCTCGAATTGCTGCCCGGTTCAAAGTCTTGGGTGGCGATGGTGGCAGTTCTATAGCCTTGCCGCTGAGACAGAATGTGCAGTGTCCGCACTTCTTCTTGCCGTCAGGGAGACTCATCCCGAAATGCTCAGCAATCGAAAGACCAAAGCACTTTCGCCCAGTGATGAATTTGATCACCTGCTGAATTCTTTCCAGCGCCTGCTTCTCACGCACTTGCAGACTTGCGTACACCTCATCCGTCAGAGCATCAATCTCGGCATCAATACTTGGGAGCTCCTTCAGGATCTTGTACTTTTGTTCCACCCCGCCAACGGTGAGTATGATGGCGCCAGAGTCGTTGAGATCGTTGAGAATTTTGACGATTTCCATACGAGATGTTCCTGTGAGTGAAGCCACTTCAGACGGGTCAATGGTGTGATATTTCTTCGCCTTTCGTGCCTTTTCGAGGATGGCTTTGGCTTCGGGGGACTTGTCGTTCTTAAGACGGGGGAAGTAACTAGGTGTGGCCTCAAACTTGTACGAGCTGTACTCCGGTGTAACTGCCCGAATGAGATTGAATCTCAGTTCCAGCGTGGCATAAATGACGCTCAAGGGGCTCTGGCGAATGTCGAATTCCGCCCCTTGATGGTAATGGCTTGCTTTGAACGTGTCGCCTACAGGCTTGGTAACAACCTCGGTATCAAAGATGTCCGTCAGAAGGTTGTGCAAGGAGTTGCGGGAAGGCAAGTCTCCTCGCGCAAATGTCTCTTTGATGTAAAAGTCTTCGGGGCAAAGATAGAGCATGCAGTGGCTCTGTTCCCCATCACGGCCAGCTCGGCCAACCTGTTGGCAGTATTCTTCGACAGTGTTGGGTAGATCCCAGTGGACAATGTTGCGAATGTCTTTAGCCGTTAGTCTAATTCTCAAGAGTTACGAAAGTGAACCAACCTGACTTGTCAATCCCCATGCCAAAGGCGATCGTCGCAACCACCTGGATTATGTGAGATTGAGGAAACAATGTCAACAGTATATTCGAACTCACAATTTGGATCTTCGAGGCCATGAACTCGTCCTGAATTTTCTTCTTCTCTTCCACCTTCATGCCGGCATGGAAGAAGTGAGAGGGGAACCCATTCTTAGTTAGTTCATAAGCCAAGGCCTCTGCTTGCTGAAGAAGATGTCAGTAAACAAAAAGGCACAGGTGTAGGGCTGTACAACCCTCTGAACGGTCACATAGATGAGAGTAGAACCTGAGTGGGTTCTCAAGAACTCGAAAAGAGGCTCATATTTGTCCTGCTTTGTTGCCATCGCCTTGGCCTCCAGAATGAGACTAGGGAGGTCAGTTGCCAGATCTCAAATCCTCTTAGTCACAATACTTACTTTGGACGGTACATGGACGTCATGAATACTCCCTCCTTGGAAATGTCGAATGCCTCGCAGATATCATCAACAACAGGAGGGGTGGCTGTCGCAGTCAGACAAATGACTCGCTCCGCATGAATCTCCTTGACGAATCGAGCAACTAGACTGTGTCAGTTCTCAGGTGACCAACGGGCAGGCAAGTCTCCAACCTTTCAAATAGTCTGGACGGAAAGAATGTCCCCACTGGGGATCTATTAGCTATGATTATCAGTATTACTGGGACAGGCAAACACACCTCTGAGATACAATGGGCTTCATCAACACCAATGAGACGCACACCACCCTTGACACGCTTCATCATCTCGACAAATCCTTCGTTGTTCAGCCGCTCTGGAGCACAGTACAACAGGCGGAGCTTTCCCTCGCGGAGTGAATTGTTGATCTCTTGTAGTTCCTCTCGAGTTTTGGTAGAGTCGATACACTCCGCTGCGATGCCTTTCTTTTTGAGCGCGTCGACCTGGTCCTTCATCAAGGCAATGAGGGGTGAAACGACGATGCTGATTCCCGAATCATTGAGATGTCTCTCGTTCGTTTGGCGATCGAGCTCGGGGAATGCAATTGCGGGTATCTGGTGAGGAGTAAGTAAGGGTAGACAGGGAAGAGACTCAGAATAGGCATGGGCAATGCTCACCTGGTAGCATAACGACTTCCCGGCACCTGTTGGAAAAACAACGAGAGCATTATTGCCGGCCAGGATTCGATTAATGGCCGCCTTTTGTTCGTGTCTGAAAGACTTGTGCCCAAAGTTCTCAGCCAGGATCTTTTCAGCGAGAAGAAGCCTCGACTGGTCCTCGGCATTTTCGGGCGCGAATCGCGCCTTTTTCGCAGGATTAAGAGCTTCCACCCCTATTGAGTAGTCTCTTTCATGCTTGACACTTGGCTTTTGGACAAGCTCTTCTGCGGTAACCCCGTCAAAGAGGTCGTCGCCTGAGTCGAATTCGTCATCCTCAAAGGTACTCATCTTGATGGCGCGGAGCGGGGTGGCGACGGTTCTTTTGGAACTTCAAGTTCGACGCGGACTATGCAAGCCTCTCGAGAGGATTCTAGTCAGCCCGAAAATAAAGACTGACGATCCGAATCTGGCAATGGCATGGAGGTGTGATGTGCCGCAGACATGCGTCGTGTCAAGCTCGATGACGAAAAGGTGGAGCCAGGAGCGTGTCTGACGCCAAGTCACGTGAGCTCTTCAAGGGCACGATCAGCACGTGACCGGGCGACAATTGTCAGGATCCGGCTTGAAGTCTTCAGACAACCAAGGAAAATATCATGAAGGGCCTTGTGTAAATAGTGGCTCTAGCCTCAGAAGTCGCCATGTATGTCTCCCAGTCTATACCCATCTTTCACGTTGGCTGTTCCGCGGTTCCCGCGCGGGGGCTTCCGCTTACCCTGTACCGAGCAATCCTCAACAATGGGCCTTCACCTTTCGTGGTAATCCACATTCGACGCATGTTTGAATAGAGTTGAGAAAGGAGGAGAATAAGGTATGCTTCGTCATTGAGTAAATAGAAACGATTTTTCGCTAGCGTTGTTGGATATCTGATGCTACGGCCTGGAAGGTTATTAATGTCGACATGTTACTCTAAAATATCATCACAGGTAGCACCGTCATACACGTACTTCATTAATTTCCAGGTCTGACTAGCATTCGACCCTTGCCCTAGCGAGACTCTGGATGATGCCATGGCCTTTGAGCTGGGTTCGGATATGCTTCCAGCCTGCCTCCAGCCTGTCTTCGCGTCTTCCGGCTCAGTTATCCCATCGGGGCTGGGCTTCGATTATAACGAAAAACACATTATCAACACATAATAGCATTATATCCCAATGCTAACACAGTGGCTTTTTTTTTTTTTTTTTTTTTTTTTCAGTTTTTCTCCTGCCCAGCTTGTCCTCTCTTCAAGGTCTCGATTCTTCTCTTGAGGAGCCTACCCCATGACGCAAGAAAGGGGCTTGGCCATTTTTCTCAAACATCTGCGCATGAGATGGCGAATTCGCTCATAGAACATTATTTTGATTTATTTTTTTTCTTTTTAGGGCTCATATGGTTTTGTTTCGGCTCCGTTCCTCCGCTTCTGTCTTGACCGACATAGGCAAACCACTTCATAGCCACATCCTTCGCCAGATTTCCATAACATCCACTTAGCAGCGCTTGTACAATCCAGCTATTCCCCAATGCCGACCCTAGAAGAGTATAAATTATCCTCTGGTGTTGAAATATTTGCCATTGCCCTCAAAATACTTCATCATCGCCGGACTGAATCCGAACGAGTCCCTCACAAAATGAATTGGGCTTGAGAAATGACGCGAAGAAGGGATCGACCAGGACTTGGCAGACCATCATTAAGGGAGCCAGGAGAGATAAAATAACAATAGACGCACTAGCAGAGCTCATGGAAAGGGGAGAATCCGCTGTAAATAGCAATAACTAATGGTTGGCATCTTTCCATATGGGCATTCAGCAGACCCTTTAACCAAGCTTGGGCTACAGGGGCACATCTCGATCTCCACAACATATACGCGCGATATCAGCTGATAAGCAAGGCTCGAATGGAATTGCCTTTCTCGGCGACGATCAAATGTGGTCCATGTATTCACATTGAAAAGCTTGACCAGACACCGGTAGGTAATCGATGATCAATCTGTTCTAGACTCTTGGCAGGGCTGGAGCCGCGCTCTGATTCCTAGACTTGATGGCCTCTGCAAATCTGTCAAATGGGCATCGTATGCCTTGGGTGTCTTGACAACATGTTCACACTTCCGAAATTTTTCCATGCCGATTATCACAGACCAGCCGTTCTCTAGAGTTGCCGACTTGATGAGGACCATGGATCTGTTACTGGCGGAAGAATCAACTCCCGCCAATAAAAGCCAGCTTTTGAGTCAGGGGCTCCATCCAATCACTGATCGTGTCGATGTCTCATCAAGCCACAGGAGCTCGACCCAATCAAACGGAACATCCCGAACCAATCCAATACCAAGCTATCCAGACGCTGTGACCATGTCCACGTGTCGGTCAAGTGTCACAATAAGTCTAAAACGCCATGGGTCGTCGCCATTTTGTCTGCCGATGTCGCCGGCGTGAAGCCCCTGTCGGCAGAGTCTTTTCCTCGGCAGCTGCCAGCTGATACTATGAGACTGTTCAAAGTGCTCTGCAGCATAGTTCTAGATCTCGCTTTGACCGAATATCGTCACGCGTCTTAAAGAGACAGAGCCTGGAGCTGAAAAAGTCTGCGGCCTCCAGGGGCTGGACCGCGTCCCGGCAGTCTGTCACGGTAGTGTACTCGAACTCAGGAGTCTTATCATGACGCCAGGGCCGTTAGGTTTGCAACCGCTATCTCAAAGTCGTCGTCATCTGTGAAATTTAATTGGTCTCCGTGCAAAGAATAGAACCATTCTGGTGAGGGCGTTCAGCTTCTAGTCATCAAGCCTACACCCAATCTGGAATCCATCGCCGCGCCGTCGACGCCTGGCCAGATTTTCCCGGGACTAACAGTATGGACGGCCGAGACTTGGCACTTTCGGCTCTCAGGTCCGTGTTGACTCGGCTCGGTTCATGTCTCATTCGCCCGTTCCCTGTGCAAGAACTTTCAGGCGGGGTTGGTGAAATCGATAGTTTCGTTTTTAGCTGTCGTCGCTTCCTTTTTGTACAACAGACTCTCACCGGGAGAACCGAGATCTCGAACGTCAGAGGCGACAATTCAGGTGGAGAGCTGAACTTTGGGGGTAGGCGTGATGCATGGGCAGATTCGTAAGCTTTCAAGATAATAGATGATCATTATCTCCCCCCATTACCCGTGGGTCGTTGTCTACGTCGCTGTCGCTTTCCGTTTCTCTTTTCTTTCGTGTTGGATCGAATCAACACGGACAACGTCAGGTTACTGACCATCGGCAAACCATGGCCAGACTGTCTTGGCTACTGCTCCCGCTGCTCTGCGGGAGCGGCCTTGCAAAAGAAGGTTCAGTTGTTCCTGATTTCGTTCACTCTTCGTCCAGCCATTCCGCTCGTTTCACTTCCCCTACTTTCGTTCTTGACGCTCCTTTGGATACTCATCTTGCCCCTGACACCCTCCCCTTTGTTGATATCAATCTGTTCCCTCGAGAGGCCGATGCACCTCATTGGCCACGAGATGACCCGTCCGATCGGGTTGAGAAGCGAGAGGTCGATACTGTTACATCGTCCTCCACTGCCATCAACCCACTCCTTAGGGGATGTAGGCCGCGGCTGAACCGGCTCTCATCCTCTGATTCGTCTTTCACTACGGCTACTTCGACTGTCTCGTCGGATACTCAACAGACCCAATCGGCAGTCGCATCTACTACGACTCAATCTTCATCGGATGTCGACCAGTCCACTACGCAAAGCACCCAATCTTCTGATACATCGCTTACTCTTGGCGACACCACTTCAACGGAGCCAACGAGCAGTCAGACATCCTCCTTCGAATTGCCATCCTCAACGACCTCGACCGAAGCTGTGACTTCTCTCTCAGCATCGATAGAGTCTAGCGTTGATACTGCTTCAAGCTGGACTACGACTGCTCAAACCTCGACTCAAACAACTGATGCCGACACATCGACGACTTCAGGATCAGTCTCTGAGGGGAGCAGCACGACACTAACCAGCGAGACTGGTGCTACAACCTCGTCTCAGTCGGAAACCTTCTCAACTGGTTCCGCTACGGATCAATCCTCTTCAGTCGGGACCACCACCACCCAGGAGTCATCCACTGAGACCAGCGCCACGGAATCGATCTCTGAGACTAGCTCAACACAATCTCTTGTGTCGTCTAGCACAGAGTCGACCCAGTCGGAAACGTCATCGTCAACGGACCTCCTCTCTACCACATCCACCTTCCCTACATCTTCTGGCCAGACCACTTCAGAGAGTGTTGCTCCAACATCGACTGACTCCCATCTAGTGCTTACAGTCGCCGCCGACGGAAGCGGAGACTTCACCGCCATCAATGAGGCCATCAAGACTGCCCAAGCGAGCGGATACCCCACTGTCACCGTCCTTGCTGGCACCTACACCGAGAACGTGGTGATTGCCGCTACCCCCACTGTCACTGTTATTGGAGAGGTTTCTAAGAAGCGCGACTATACCTCCAACAGCGTTGTCATCGAGAATGGCGGCGGTGCCAACCCGGCCTTGTCTTTCTCGGTAGCCAACAACGCTGGTACGACTTGGAAGAACATTAAGTTCTCAAACTCACAGGATGGAGGTACCGGAGGAGCGGTGTTCCTTCGGGGCTCCAAGAACGCTTTCTACGGCTGTCAGTTTGTCGCTGCCGGCATTGCCGCCATCACGGGTAGCTGGTCGTCCGCCATTGTGGCCGACTCGTACATTGAGGCCCAAGACAAGGTCATCTACAACACCCCGTCTCTCTACATCTACGGATCTACCATCACGGCTACCAAGAGCAATGGAGTTCTGGTGTACAACAAGGGTGGCTTGGTCGGCTCGACCATGTACAACTCCACAATTGTCTTTGACACATCCAGCGTCATCCAGAAGAGCGGACTAACCAACACCAAGGTCTACCTCGCCGCGGCCAACGGAGATGGTTCGGTTGTTGTTTACCGAGACTCTAGCCTGGCTGGTTTCTTGGCTGCTACTGGTGTCTACGTCGACTCCAAGACGCAGTCAACTGCCAACAAATACATTGAGTTCGGAACTACCGGTGATGGTAGTTACCCGAACCATGTTACCGATCAGGAGAAGTACATCTCTTGGGTCACCAAGGTTGACGAGCTTGCGCCTTATGACATCTCCGCCTTCTTCAAGAACGTCAACCCTTCCGTCGCTGTCTCCAACACCGACTGGATTGACTCTGGCGTCCTAGCTGCTATCAAGGCTAGCAATGCCAAGGATGTTTCTTCATCGGAAACGACTTCATCCACCAGCATTGAGACAGCATCAACTACTGCCCTTGAATCAACCTCAACAACTGCTGAGTCTACTACCGCGTCATCCGAGGCTGTTACGACCTCCACTACCGAGAGCCATGAGACTTCAACTACAGAGGCGACATCATCAGCCGCGGTTACAACTTCGACTTCCGCGTGTGCTTTGCCCTCATCTGTGCCAAGCACTGCCGTAGTTGTTGGTCCCGAAGGCAACAAGTGTGCGTCTTACAACAGCATCGCCTCAGCTGCGGCTGCTCTCCCCAACGATGCCACCACTCAGTACATCTACGTCCTGGCTGGCACGTATAACGAGAAGGTTTCCATCTCTCGCACTGGCGCCACCATCATTCGTGGCCAAAGCACCGATGGCTCTTCATCCAAGAACAACCGCGTTACCATCTCTGCAAAGAATGGTGTTCTTTCAAGCAGTGGTGGCTCATCTGGAACTGCTACCTTCTCTGCCAACAAGTATGAGGCCAAGCTGGTGTCCTTCTACAACATCAACTTTGAGAACTCGTTTGATGCCACCACCAACTACGTCGCTCTGGCCGTCTACGCAAAGGGTACCAAGGTGGCTTTCTACGGCTGCAACATTGCGTCATCTCAGGGAACTCTGTACCTCGACTATGGCAACTTCTTCTTCAGTCACTCTCGCATTGAGGGAACGACAGACTTTGTCTGGGGACAGGGCGCTGGTTACATTTACAACTCTGTCATTGTAACCAAGGGAACGACTACCAGCCAGACGATTGCAGCTCACAAGTTCCAAAGCTCATACGGTGGATCTCGTCTGGTGTTTGACCTCTGTGCCGTTGTGCCTTCTGATAGCTCGGTCCCCGAGGGATCTGCCTACCTGGGCCGAGACTACACTACCAACGCCAATGTTGCTTTTGTCAACTCGTATCTCGACGGTCACATTGCATCTGCTGGATGGAAGATTTCGTCGCCTTCCACCTTCACTGGTTCGTTCGTTGAGGGAAACAACACAGGACCAGGATATGACTCCTCGGCCCGTGCCTCAGCTGTCACTATTACGGATGATACGTCATCCTACAAGGTTGCCAGCATTCTCGGAGATGATTCCTGGCTTGACAAGGATGCCATCGCACCATTCGCTGGCTGGCCCAAGTCTGTCTATGGATCGGAAGATGTTTCCAGCACCACCACTTCTGCCGCCACTTCTGCTTCCGAGACAGCTTCCGAGACAGCTTCCAGTACCTCGAGCGCCTCGATCGCTGGATCAACCTTGACTGTGGCCCCTTCGCCAACTGGAAATGAATTCTCGACTGTCGCCTCTGCCGTTGCTGCCATCCCCAATGACGGCGAAGATTACACCATCTACATCAAGGCTGGATCTTACAACGAGCAGCTTACCCTCACGCGAACCAGCGGCCACATCACACTCCGTGGTGAGACAAGCTTTGAGAATGACTTCACCCAGAACAAGGTTCTCATCTGGTTTAAGCTGGGTTACTCGACCAGCGCCTCCAGGAACGAGGAGACTCCCGTCATCTTCTGGAAGAACACACAGAACGCAGGACTCTCGCTGTACAACCTCAACTTCACCAACACCTACCCCCAGACGAGCAGCACGGCGGCTTTGGCTGGTGACTTCTTTGGCACCAACATGGCGGCCTACGGCTGTGCATTCAAGGGTTTCCAGGACACTCTCCTTGTGAACCAGGGTGTGCAGGTCTTCAGCAACAGCTACATCGAGGGTAGTGTCGACTTCATCTGGGGTTACAGCAAGGCCTACTTCCACCAGTGCTACATTGCTTCCAACACACCAAACGCCTACATCACTGCTCAGAACCGCAAGACCTCATCTTGGGCTGGTGGTTTCATCTTTGACACTTGCTTGGTCACCTACACTGATAGCTACGGCTCCTCTTTTGGATCGACCTCTCTTGGTCGCCCCTGGTCGCAGTATGCGCTTGTCGTCTACAAGAACTCGTACCTTGACAAGCACATTTCCGCTGCTGGCTGGGCGGTATGGTCATCTAGCACCCCTCAGACTTCAGATGTCCTCTTTGGCGAGTTCAACAACACTGGTCCCGGAAACTGGACTTCGTCTCGTGCAAGCTTTGCAAAGGAGCTTACCGAGTCTGAGGTCGCGCCCTATTCTCTGGGCTCATTCCTTGGTAGCACTAGCTGGCTCGACATGAAGGCGTACAACTATGCTCCTAGCTATACCATTGGCGACTCGACTTCATCTTCAACCACGACCCCGACTGAGACAGCATCCTCATTCCCCTTCCATCTCACTGATGGCACTGCTCCTCCCAAGGGTGCCGTCCTTGTCTCGGTGAATGGCGAGAAGGAGGATTCCTACTCAAGCGTGACCGATGCCCTGGCCAGCCTTCCCAAGGACTCGACAGAACAAGTCATCTTCATTTATCCCGGTACTTATGAGGAGCAAGTCCCCGCCATCAACCGACCTGGTCCTGTCACCATCATCGGATACACCGAGACCGAGCCTGGCAAGACCTACAGCAGCAACCAAGTCACCATCACCCAAGCCAAGGGCCTCTCTGTTGCGGGCACCATTCCTGCTGGTCGAAGCAACGCTGATACCGCCACCATCGCCACTGCAAGCACCAAGATTGCCTTCTACAACGTCAAGTTCATCAACACGGACAACCTGGACGGCTCCACTCCCAGCTACGTTGCTCTGGCTGCCAGTGTCTACGGCAACAAGATTGGTTTCTACGGTTGCTCTTTCGTCGGTTGGCAAGATACTCTTCTCAACGGCGCTACAGATGGTTACCAGTACTACGAGAGCTGCTACATCGAGGGTGCCATTGACTTTATCTGGGGTTACAGCAAGGCTTACTTCAAGGGATGTACTCTTGCCGCCAAGCGAGCCAAGTCTGCCATCACGGCCCAGAGCCGAAAGAGCGACTCGGCCATCGGAGGTTACATCTTTGACCAATGTCTCTTCACTGAAGCTGCGTCAGCCACTGTTGATCTTCAGGGACAAGTCTACCTTGGACGCCCGTACTCTGCGTATGCCTTGGTGGTGATCAAGAACAGTTATCTGGACAGCATCATTCAGCCTGCCGGTTGGAAGATCTGGTCTACTACTGATCCTCGAACTGACCACATCACTTTTGCTGAGTACGCCAATGAGGGTCCTGGTAGCTGGGAGAAGAACACGGCTGCTCGAGAAGGCTTTGGATATGCCACTCTTCTCACGAGTGACTCGTACTCCCTCACATCCGTCATGGACAGCACTGACTGGATCGACAAGACCTTCTGGGATTCGATCACCACACCCAAGCCAAGCACAACTGTCGAGCCTACTCCCGGTACTACCGAGTACAGTGGCACGACTCCTCCTGCTGGCGCTTACATCGTCTCCAAGGAAGCCATTGATGGAGTCACTACCTATGCGACCATTCAGGAAGCCATCAACGCGCTTCCCGCTTCTAGCAAGATCACCCCCACTGTCTTCATATACCCTGGTACATACAAAGAGCAGATTGTTCTCGCGAGAGCCGGAACAACCATCTTCCTTGGATACTCCGAGTCGCCTGATGACTACTCCCAGAACCAGGTTACAATTACCTATGACAAGGGTATCGACACTCAGGCTGACGCCTCCAACTCGGATTCCGCTACCTTCTACGCCACTGGTAACTATTTCCAAGCTGTCAATATCAACTTCAAGAACACTTTCGGCACAACCAGCAAGTATGTGACTCATCTCTTTCTCTCATGAACACTAACTTACTTTTTCTTAGCTACGCTAGTCTTGGCTTTGGTGTCAAGAGCAGCAAGTATGCCTCGCTCTATGGCTGCCAAGTCTATGGCAACCAGGATGCCCTCCTCATCAACGGCTTCTTCTTTGCCTACAACTCGTACTTTGAGGGTAACATCGACATGATCTGGGGTTCTGGAGCGGGTTACTTCCTCAAGTCGACCATTTCACCCAACCGGAACGGCATCGCCTTGACTGCCCACAAGAGAACGGACACCACTACGCCCGCTGGTTTCGTCTTTGACCAGTGCACAATCACTCCTGCCAACGGCGCTTCGTACTCGACTATTTACCTTGGTCGACCATGGAACCAGTATGCTCGTGTCGCCTACGTCGAGTCCGACCTTGGCTCCTGCATCCCCGCCGTTGGATGGGATGACTGGACGAACGCTGACCCCAGAACCGGAAACGTCATCTTTGGAGAGTATGAAAACACTGGTGCTGGATCCTCCACCAGCAAGCGTGCCTCTTTCGCCAAGCAACTGTCCGGTGATGAGGCTGCTCAGTTCGAGTTGGGCACTTTCTTCGCTGCCACGGCCTGGATCAACTCAACCCTCGTGTCCGCGACACCCTTTGTTGCAGGCGCTGTTCCTACTGGAACGTCAAGCTACACAACCGTCTACACCACTCAGACAGTCACCTCGTCTCAGACACTCTTCGCCACCGTCACAGCCTCTGACAAGACTGTCACCAGCAAGTCTACCTCTGTCATCGATGTCGGAACCACCATCACGCCTGATCCTACGACCAAGACAACTGTGGAGAAGACAACCATCACGCAGACCTCCAAGACAACCGAGGCTGACGAGCTCATCACCTCCAAGACGACCGAGACTGTTGACGTTGGCACCACCATCACCCCCGCCGCTGTCACCAAGACTTCAACTAATGTCATTGAGTCGACTATCACGTCTTGGGTCACCACCACTGCCAAGGCTGTGACGACGACTGTGACAACTACCGGCGCTACTGTGACTCCCAAGTCAGTTACGTCCAAGGAGACTGTCTTGACCACTACTTTTGCCACCAAGACGTCAACCCCCAAGGCTGTCACTGTTTCCAGCACCAAGACTGTCACATCTGGAACTGGTGGAGTCACGACCACCTCGTTGAAGGCGACTACCGTGTACTCGACGGTTGTGACCACCTTGACTGAGACCACGAGCAAGAAGACGACGATTACTTGCATTCCGACCAACAAGCGTCGTGATCTGGATGGTCTTGTGGCTGTGGCAACGATCAAGCCCAGAGCTGCGGTCGTCTATGGTAACCCATCCATTGATCTTGCTGCCGGTCTTACACACCGCGACTTCATCGAGCTTCAAGTTCGCGCTGCTGGTCTAGTTACGGTTACCTCGACAGTCGTTACGACCTATACGACTAACGTCAAGACGTCGACTGCGACTGTCCCCGGAAGCACCACTACGACGCTGAGCATCACGACCAAGACGACAGGCAAGACATCTACACTCAAGCCTGTCACCGTCTCGGAAACGACCACCTCTGTGGCCACCAAGTACACCACAGTTACGATCCCTGGCTCTAGCTCGACCACCACGATTGTCACGACTAAGACGACTGGAAAGACCACGACTCTCAAGGCTTCCACCACCACTGTTGTGCAAGATTCTACCTCCGTCGTCACCGTCAAGAAGACGACCACCCTCCCCGCCAAGACTGTGACGGCCTACAAGACGGTGACCACCACGCTCGCGACAGGAACTGTCAAGGTTACGACGACCAGCACCGCCAAGAAGACGTCCACCATCACGCTTCCCGCCGAGACGGTTACGAGCTGGTCTACTGTCAAGACCACACTGACTCCTTCGAGCACGGTGACCTTGAGGAGCACGGTCTCCAAGACCACGACATCAACGGTGAAGGCGACGACGACCAAGTGGGTGACTTCGACAAGCAAGGGAGCTGCTGCTTGTACCAATTAGGAAAGAAAGTAGATTAATCTTCGTCACTTGTTTCTATAGTTAAGAAGCAAACTTTAATAAATACCCTTTTTGCTCAGGTCTAATATCCTATCCGAGCACATAATAACGTTGGTCGTGTGCAGTTGACACTGTATAGCTGTACAATCCCTGTTTCTGCATAGATCATCGCTGCTAACACGTAATGCAACCTTGTCTCAGTACAAGGGCTTGAAAGTTTAACTGGCCGACATGACACATAGATAGACACCGTGTTCTTTGTCATGCACTTTTCTAAAGATGGGTACCTCGAAGCAAACATTATGCTTTAGCCGACGGTGCATCTTGTTAGAGGCCGACTATGCATGCCACCTGTAAATACGGGCCACCCCAAAGGTCATGAGCGATTTAGTCTCACCGTGCCCCCTCCACATCAACCTTTGACCTATTTCTTTGCCTAACATAAAGTCAGACGCAACACCTTGTACGAACCACCTTCAAACCACAGCAGTCGGGCATGTGCGCCAGTCCAGAACAACAGGCGGCGGGGACAAGCCCTCCACCGGTCCAGGGCAATAATGCCCCGCTTGCCGTCGACGAAAATGTTGGAGAGTCCCTTGGCTTGTGCAGGATTTTGTTCTCATGATCCTCTTTAGGCTGCTGCCCAAGATGACGATGCTGACTCTGCATTCGGAGGGGTGAGGTTTCATGTGCCCATTTATGGAAATGAATCAACGTCTCTGACTCTGGCAGGATAACGTCAGCGACACAACGTCGATGGGATCTAGCATCCTTGCTTATCGGCAGGAAAATGGCAGGACGTATCACGCCTATAAGGACGGCGGTAATTATGGATCCTTTCTTTATCCGATTCTATGTGTAGCTAATTAGATACCAGTCTACGTTCTTCCGAATGATGAGGTCAGTTTCTTTCTTCGTCTGAATTGTTGTTTGACATATTTCACTGACACCCTTATTCCTAGACCGAAAATGAACGCCTAGGTACTTGTGTCATTGCTTCCGTGCTACCATCTATGTGTCTAACCTAGCAAAGATCTCCAGCACAATTTGCTACTGTTCACGTTTGATGGAAACCTTCACTGTGCCCCAGCTGACAGGCCCTTCAACCGTGTCCTTGACGCCGGTTGCGGGACTGGTATCTGGTCCATTGATTACGGTACGACCCTAATTCTGTACAAGTCTACATTTTGACCAAACTTTTGACAATTGTCCAGCCGACGAGCATCCTGAAAGTCAAGTAAGCGAAATATGCAAGCGTTATCAGACCCTAGATACCCTAACAACTGAGTTTTTAGATAACTGGGGTTGATCTTAGTCCTATTCAACCATCATTGTAAGAACAGAGAGGAGTTGAAGCGTGGTACTCTTCTACGGCTTTCTTCTGACCCGCTAATAGTGTGCCCCCCAACGTCAACTTTTATGTGGATGATCTTGAAGATGATTGGACTTTCAGCAGCAAATTCGACTTCATCTTCTCACGCTTCATGACTGGGTCTATCCGAAACTGGTCCAGGTACTTGAAGCAATGCTATGAGTAACAGCCATCTCCCCCCAAGCATTGAATCACCAGCTAACCTGCTGATAGCAATTTGGAACCTGGTGGGACTCTCGAGCTTATGGATATCATATATCCTCTCCAATCTGATGACGGTACACTCAAGGAAGAACATCCTGCGTACCAGTGGTCGGTACTGCTCCAGGAAGGATTTGCAGGCGGTGGTCATCCACTCAACACTGCCCTCTTTTATAAGGACTGGCTCAAAGATGCGGGGTTCGTTGATATAGTCGAAGTGAAAGAGAAGTGGCCTTGCAGTGCTTGGGCCAGAGATCCCAAGTATAAGCAAATCGGTAAGTGTTGGACTCTAATCGAAAGATACCTGTATGGATTAGACACTAACCTCCATATAGGTATGTGGGCGTATGAGAACGGCGTACAGGCCCTTGAGCCCCTCAGCCTTGCCATCTTTACGAGACCCAAGGAGGCAGGCGGGCTGGGTTGGAGCATCGAAGAATTGCAGCTTCTGCTGGCTGGAGTCAGAAAGGACTTTAAGAACCTGGGAATCCATATGTACTGGCCGATGTGAGTTTCCCTGCCCAAGTGCATTCAAACAATTCTAACGGTCTTGATAGATATTCAGTGTACGCCAAAAAGCCCGAGTAAGGCATCCTGCTACATCTTGCTACTTGTAGCATGCTCTGGACTTCGGCGTTGCAGATTTGGAAATGGGTGTGCATCCACTAGCTTGAACTATGTGAGAAAGCGAGTCTATAGCCTTCGTATATATCGGGAATACTTTCAACCCTTGTCCCTATCATGAGGAGGGTCCTTAAATGGGGCCAGGACGTTGGAGTACGATAAGAGCTTAGGTATGATGACGTTGGCCTATAATCTCCAGGACCTAGCATGATATTCACGTTGCCAACGAGAAGCAAGAGCTCTTTCTAGGAAAAAGAAATGTCACAAAAATGACTGAAGTTGACGAAAACAAAGACCCAGTCATTGTATGACCCCTAGGAGAAGGCGCCTCAAGGAGACTTGAGCCCTTCTCCCCGCTGCTCACGAAGGAACTGATCAAGAATTCTAGCCTTCCTCTCAACATCAGGAGTACCAGTACGGTCATGGAAGACCTCGTCCATCTCTTCAAGGGTCTTGCCGTTCGTCTCAGGGACGCAGAGGTAGGTCCACACAAAAGACAACAGGCAAAAGACTGCGAAAAAGACGTAAGCCCCGAAGCCAGTCTCTTGGATAAGCGGTGGGGTAATGAGGCCGATGATAAAATTCCACAACCAACCTTTTTTGTGTTAGTTTCACTTGGTTTTGAGAGACCGGGTGGCTGGAGATTGGAGAAATTTGGTACTTACTGAGGGATGTCGCAAGAGCGACACCTTTGGCTCTAAGAGACGAAGGAAAGACTTCAGACGGCATCGCCCAAGGCACTGGACCCCAACTGCATCCAAAGGCCAACATATAGGCTAAAAGAAAAGCCACAGAGGTCCAGCCTTCAGGAATGTAGCTAGGCCAATCGTGAGAATACTTACCGACGAAGATCGAGATGATCAGATGGGGAATGAACATGCAAATACTACCTGTGAGAAGGATCTTTCTCCTGCCAAATCGATCCAATGTCCAGAGGCTGCTGATAATGCCGACCAGTTGGACGCAGTTGACAACTCCGGACATGATGAGTTGCATATTGAAATTCAGGCCCATAGTGGCAAACAGGGTCGGCGAATAGTAGACTATCGCTAATTAGCGTCTTGAAAGGTACTATACGGAAACATGGGAACGAACTGAGGCCTTGATTCCGACGAACTGTTGAAAAAACATGATCCCAATACCGACATGGATGCGACGCCAACAGCCAGTCTTGAAGCAATCGGTCCACGAGACAATTTCTAGTTGAACTTTGGAAATTATGCTGCTGCTTTCCACAAGTCTAGGGCGCCGTTCTTTCAGGACAACCTCCTGGAAGCGTGCTTCTGCAACAATATCGGTCCATTCGGCACGAACTCGGATGTCATCGGTAGGTAATGAGCGGAGTCTAGCGAGGGTAACCAGGGGTTCTTCGTGTCGACCTTTGGAGGCAAGCCAACGAGGTGAAAACGGCAGGAAGAAGGCACCGACGCCTAGCAGAACCCCAGGGAAGATCTAAAGGAGGAAAGGCAGTTGCCATGACCAGTGGCCTTGAGTGTCCTTTGTGCCAAAGGGGATCCAGAAGGAGACAACAATGCCGACGACGATTGAGAGCTCTTCAAAGACTAGAAGGGATCTACGAATCTCAGGGGGTGATATCTCTGAGATATAGATCGGAACTACCATAGATAACCTTGATGCCGTGAGTCTTTTGAACGGAGATGATTGAGAAGAACCACTTACATGCCGATACCGACGCCACCGAAGAACCGCCCCGCAGTCAACATGTCGTAGTTGACAGCAGCTGTCTGGATCGATGAACCGATCGTAAAAATCACAACCGCCACCATTAGCGAGCGTTTCCTCGAGATCCAATCGGCAATCTAGCCTTGGTTCAAGGCACCGATGAAAGCACCGAGAGGAATCATGGCGGTCATAAGACCCTTTTTGAAGCCTGAGCCACTCGCCTCATCAGATACCTCGGGGGAGCGATTCAGGAACTCGTCCATCACCAAGGTCACTGAGACGACTCCTTGGTCATGTCCAAAGAGGAAGCCGCCTAGAGCAGCAAAGGCAGCGCAGTACCCGCCAAACCGTGACGCGAACACTCCCTTGATACCTTCAGGACGTTAGTTGCAACCTTCAGCGGGCAGTTGTGAGTATGTGGAGGGGCCTCACCAGAGGGGCCATAGGCAACGTAACCATCTCCTTGAGGGGAAGTGATTTCCTCATGTACAGCACCAACCGTAGAGAAGTCGACACCTGCGTTCGGGTGTGTGTCTAACTTTGACTCTTTTGTGGGTTCCATTGCAGCAAGGCTGAATGTCCGTCTATGTATTCAGATGCATGAGTGGGGATACAAATCAAAGATGTAAAAGAAGTGGTCAAGATGCTGCTTGAAAAGGAAGAGATATTAGCACGTTTGTGGTCCTCCCGTTCGTCTTCATACCCTATGAAGCGGTACTCTTGGCCGTACCCAAGTCAGGTTATTAACAGTGACGACACCCAATTATCACGCGTTTATTCCAAGTAATGTGTCCCCCGAATACCCCAGGACGAGTCCCCAGGTTCTCCTCGTCTGATGCATCAACAGTTGTGGGGGTGGGTCGTCGACAAGAAACGTGGAGAAAGCATCATGGCCCATCATCCTGGTCCGGGGAGAATGGCGACTGCCAACAAGAATAAACATTCGCCGGAACAGTCTGGTAATCGAAAAGAGTAACAGCTCGCCTAAAAGCATTTGATAAGAAACATGGGAGGGAATGCCTTTCCTCACGCTAACATATCCCTGATTGTAGGGCGTGAGAAGGGCGCGGTCTCCTCCAACCACCGGCGGTGGGTCGCGCACGAACGGAGCCGAGATAATGGGCCCCGGATCTGTTTATGTCATGGATCGGGGTGATCACTAGCAGGCTAAGAGTTTCCGGATATGCATGATCCCTGAAACGGACGATGGCTTGGACGTGGGAGGACTCTCCAGGTGAGACAGGCCATGATAGCCTGGGGAAGTAATAGGCAGCCTCTCCCATCATACTCAGCTCCAACATGTAGTCTCAGCGGTTCAACAAAGCTTTTCTGACAAAATGCCAGTTCGACGAGTTCAAGTTGGTGTAGCAGACCTCGGCCGGATGGGCAAGCGACACGCCATCACCTGGCTCCAACAAGTCCATCGCGCAGACCTCATTGCCGTCTGTAGTCCTGACGCAGCCGAGAGGCAATGGGCGAGCGAGGAATTGGCGCCGCATGGACTTACAGTATATGAAGACTTTGCCGACATGCTTGCTCACATTGGCCTTGAGGCTGTGTGTATCGCCTCGGCGACGAGTGCACATGCTGAGCAGTCCAACATGGCCATCAGAGCTGGAAAACATGTGCTTTGTGAAAAGCCACTTTCAACTACTGTCGAAGTTGTGAGTTTATAGTTTCTTTTAACCTCGAACTTATTATCCTTAGGAGGAGTCTAGCTGACCAAGTTCAACTCCCAATCTGTGCTAGATACTGCGGCGACACGACCCGATCTCAAGGTCATCTGTGGCTTCTCACGACGTTCTGATGCCTCATATCGCGCTGCGTACGAAAAGGTCCAACAAGGCCTCATAGGGCGACCGACGGTGATGCGTTGCCAGAGCTGCGAGATCCTGGACCCGACAGGACAGTTTGTCTTATACGCCGCCATCTCTGGAGGTGCCTTTGTGGACTCGTGCATCCATGATATTGACCTTGCCCTCTGGTTCTTTGGTGAAGAAGCCAAGATTAAGTCAGTCCATGCAGTTGGCACTGCAGCGTGCCACCTAGACTTGCGGCAATACAACGACAGCGACAACGCTATTGGTATGATGGAGTTCCACAACGGTCGAATGATCTCGCTCTTCGCATCCCGTACGATAACCGCTGGCACATAGGACTCTACAGAGATGATAGGGACCAAAGGGAAACTGGTGGTCAATATGATGCCAAGGCTGAACCATGTCCATGTCTACCAAGCCGGCGGGGTATCGCAGGAGATGCCCCAGAATTACTGGGAGAGATTTCAGGACGCGTTTGTGACGCAGGCCAACAGGTTTTCCGAGACCGTGTTGGATAACAAGCTGTCGTGGATTGAGCTCGAATCCGCGGTCGAGGTGGTCAAGATTGGTGTTGCCTTGCAAGAGTCGATGGTTACGGGGGGAAAGATCTGGTTTGATGAGCAAGGCCAACGGGTGAACAAGGCCCAGCTGTAGATACAAGACCGCCTTTGGAATGTTCTCAAACCCACTGCTAAAGACTATAATTGTTTATGTGAATGTCCGTATTGGCCATGTTTTGAGAGTGTATTTACGTGTCCAATGACGGATAGAGACCCTGGCCAATTGGCGTGACGTGATATCAGCTTATCAGTAACTTATCATGATAAACGACCACTTTGACCCAAGCCGAATTCAATATCGCGAAGTAAAGGCCTGTACACACCGAGTAATTCCCGGTCCGCGCATGTCTCAGTAAATGGCCTTGATGGCATCCCCGCAGGATGCGGAACGCTGTTCCCCTGGCCACAGTCAAGAGCCCAACCGAGTGTGGAAATATGGCATTAAATCGCCGGAAATTTCCCCTTCAGAGCACACTCAGAAACCCCGCAATCATGATACTAATCGAAGTCTTGGCAGGTTTTCTCGAATTGGCAATGTCTCGCCGTGTCGCAGAGTACCGCCACCAGTACGGCCGACCGTATATGAATGCCTCCTCCCTCATGATCCTTGTTAAGCATATGCAGCAACCTACTCACTTTGAACAATGACGAAAACTCAAGACAGCCCATTGCAGGTCGCCGTCGTGGGATATGGGTATGTTTTCATCTTGTTGTGCTAGAGGCAACTGCACCACTTGATTGCGGCTCTGACGAAACGATAGCCTGGCTGCCAAAATCTTCCATATACCCTTCATCCAAGCCTCACCTCTCCTCAAGTTGCACTCGATCGTACAGCGCAAACCGACCAAGGAATCATCGGCCCCCAATGACCACCCCTCGCTCGCGCATTATACCACCCTCGATCCCGTACTTCAAGATCCGGCGATTGACCTCGCTGTCATTACAACCCCTCCGGACTCCCACTTCAATCTGTCAAAGCTCTGTTTACAGGCTGGAAAGCATATTCTTGTCGAAAAACCATTTGTGCCAACGGTTGATGAAGCCGACCAACTGATCCGCATTGCCCGCGAGAACAAGCGCTTGATCTGTGTATACCAGAACAGACGATGGGACAGCGATTTTCTCACTGTCAGAGACCTGATCAAAGATGATATTTTTGGTCGGATTTACGAGGTTGACACGCATTTCGACTATTATCGCCCTGAGCATTTCGAGACCTGGAGAGGCCAGTTAGGCACGACCGAGGGTGGTGGTGCCCTGTTCGACCTGGGAGCGCACCTGATCGACCAAGCTTACACACTATTTGGTCTGCCTTCTTCGGTGTACGGGGTGCTCTCGAGCCAACGAGATGGACGCATAAGCCCAGACAAGCCGGATAGCGTACAAGCGCAGCTGAACTACGCCAACGGGCTCATCGTGAACATTCGAATCAGCGATATGAGTGTTGAGTCAACTCAGAGGCGATTTTGGATTCGTGGAACGAAAGGGTCTTTCACCAAGAATGGGAGAGATTCGCAAGCAGCCCAGCTTGAGGCGGGTTTGGCTCCTGATGCTGCTGGGTTTGGAGTGGAAGATCCTGCGTACAAAGGGCGGCTAATTTGTGTCGATGAGAACGGGAAATTTCAGGGGCGGGATTACCATGTCGAGGCACCCAAGACATATGGAGGCCTCTATGAAGCCTTTGCAGAGGCGATCCGGTCTGCGAGTGAAGATGCTGTCCCAGTACCGCCAACCGAGGCCAGGGAAGTGTTGCGGGTCATTGACGCGATTTACAGGAGCGCCAAACTTGGACAGGTGGTTCATATTTAATACTAAGCTCTTGTAGTTAACACTAGAGGTGATATGTTCAGTACCTCCACAGTCGTGGTAACCCCTTTTTTGCAAATTAAAATTGGTTGTCTGAGAAGTCTACCACCGTAACCTGAGACGCGATTCCATCCAAGCTTGCAATAAACTCGAGGTGTGCTGGCTCCTTGAATGTATAGTAGTCGCGATCTTCCTCGTTGGCAAACTCGACGACGAAAGCGTGGGCAATGCCGTTCTAACCATCAATGGCCATTTAGTAGGAAGCATTTGGTGTTTAGATGCTTGCTACTCACATTCCTTCCCTCGACTGAATTATCCCGGCCGCCCCTGGAGGACAGGATGTAAGGCTTTCCCGTCACAGGGTCAAGGCACTTCTCCTTCAACTGGAACATTCGAGACACGACCTGGATGATTGATTAGACATGGGACTGGGGTTGGGTGTGAGGAGCCATACATCGTCAATAGTCTCACCACTAACGTGGCCGAAGAACTGGAAGAGGACGATGTGCGTAATGTTGGTCATGCTGCCAATGCAAGATATGAGATGGTCAAAATGGTATTCTCAAGTATTTTAGGAATTCTATGTGCTAAAAACAGACTATTTTAAAATCTTTTCATGATTAGCTTTACGGGGAACCGTATGATTCAAGTCGGATTATAAATGCAACGGCAGCCCGATACTCGGCAGCGAAACAGGCCCTACGCTAGCAAGCATCGACGGAGGCGCACTCAGCACCTAGTCAATCGGTTTGAATTAAATGAGCCTTTATATGGCCGGATATGGCGTCATAGGATTCTCGGCTTGACTTGGAATCCGGACTGTGGATTCCGAGTCAGATAAGTCTCCGAGATGAGAGCTTCATGTTGTCGGCGTGGTGGCTTGGATGATGCTGCGGTGAAGGATGGCCATGATATAAAGACATCGTATCAATCGTAGGTATAGAACTGCTGTATTAGCCATTGTATCTTGAATTCTCGCCTGCAATATAACTTCGCAAATACCTACCGCCATGTCCAATCCCGAGTGCACCATCCAAGCCGCATCCCTGCTCTGAGCAGCGACATCGTCCGTTTCTTCGAGGAGTTCTACATCACCACCGACAACCCCACCGAACAGGAGAATTATGTCGACCAGTACACACCTGATGCCGTCTTCATTCGTGGCGGTGCAGAACCGACTTGTGGTGCCGCTGGTAAGCCTGGATTCATTTATTCCCCCCTTTTTTACTGGCGAGGTGGATATCTAGAGATCGGAGCTCGGCGTGAGCATGCCTTTGACTACATGAAATCCTGCAAGAACATCCCCCGCAAGATCTTTTCTCTGAGCCCCGACTCGAACGAGGTCATTCTCTACCGCCGTGTCACCATTGGCCACTTAAACACGCAGATCTCGGAGGGAAATTACGCCGTCAGGGCCATCCTCGAGAAAGGCGAGGATTCCAAGCCGAGACTGGCATTCTATGTGTTTATGGTAAGTCAAATTAGACCTGGAATGAAGTTATATTGCTAAACCTTGGTGATTTAGGATGTGTCTGAGCTGTCCAAGGCGGGTGCGCTGTAGGACGGGATAGCATCAGATAGTTCGTGGGCGTAGCCAGGTTAATTAAGGATAGAAGATGAGCATGAATTCTCTGCACGCATGTTATTGAGGCACTCGGCTGTCCCACTCTATCGGACTCTGGGGAGATGATAGGCGTTTGCGGCATGTGCGGCCTTCTTGACGTTCGCGTTGCGGCCCTTGCGGAGGAGAGCCATCGGGATTGAACCTATCGTATCTTGCCAGTGACGAGGACCCTGTACTCGAGTCATGGATGAACCCAAGCATCTCTCTACCCCCAACCCCTATACCTCGGCTACTGCCAGAGTGGCTAGAATACGCATGGCCTAGAAGGTGTATCCACTGCTGAGGATAGCCAGGATCGCTTAGCCAGGACAAGGAGCCAGGGAGTGACTAAGACTAGGCTGGTATGTTGACTATAAGCTCTTCGAGATCGCTCATACCCGAAGCTTAGCCTGAGATAACGGTGACGTTTCCGAGTCTGGCCACAATCCTCCGGTAGCCTCATTAGGAGCTCTTCTACAAGACGGGAGAGATAACGGCACACGTCCGTAATGTCATGGTTAGTAGGAGAGAAATTACATAACGGTAATGAACATGTTTCCTATCATCATGAAAATACAGATGAATCGCCTGCTGGAGATAACAGGCGGCACAAGGAGCGGGTCCAGATATCCTAACCCGGATAGCTAGGTGGTTCAGCTATCTTTCACCACAGTGGTGATCTAGAGTCAAAGCCAAACAAGTGAGGTTGATCTGGGGCCTCTATTTAAGCTGCAGCCATTCGCCCCCGTTGAGCATTCCTCACACCGTTCAGCAGCTTTACCTCAACTTCGTAGCTATGTTATCCAGTAAGTTGGTGCTTCTGTCAACCCTCGGGTGCCTGTGCACGGCAGCCACTGCCTCAGCCCCCGCTGGCCTTGGGGCAACGTCTTCGGTGCTGCATTTCGGCAATCTGAGCTATTATGTCTCGGACGATGCTGCCGCTACGTGGCACTGCTCTGCTTTTGTTGGAAGTTCTTCTAGAGCCTTGACAACTTTCATCACCGATGAAACAAACATTACCGCCAAGGTCCTCACAAGCCTCCTCGACAAGTATGGAGAAGACGACGTCTGGACCCCCGTGTTCCTCGAAGCCCTACTGCGGGGAGTTCCTCAACCACAAAGAAGGTGCTGGTTTCCTTTACATGACGGATCCCAAGCAGTGGCTGAACCCTCTGCTTCTCTCACCACTTCTCTCGACTCCGCAGATTGGAATCCCCATTGGCCAGGTCGACTACAAGAGCGTCATCAACTTGCAAACCGAGAAGTTGCCCATTGTGATGGATCCCATGGCGTATCCTGGTTGTGATAATATGTTGCTGGACCTGGTGGAGAAGCTGGCGGAGAAGGGGATCATCAAGACTGTCAAGACTGGGCGCACAGCTTTCTAAGGTAGCTACCAGGGATGCCAACCGAATTAGATACAGCGGACCAATTTGTTGAATTTCAGGCTGATCTATCAGACTATCACAACATACATAGATCAAGCTACGGTCCGCATTGAAATACACATGACCTCGGGTCAGGCACCCGCATCCATTTCTCTACTTCAAAAGGCCAGGCCGTCGAGCTAATCCGGGTATTAATTCGAAATGGTGATTACGAAAGCCTAGTAAAGAAACCGATATTTGAATCTCTTTTCATCTCCAACTTCCTAAGCTCGTCACTCAACTAGAAAAGTCACCCAACCTTTACTCAAAAGCAGCTCCCGTGATGCATTGTCATTTGCAACAACACGCATGCTATGAAGCTTATCGCCGCCACTCAACAGAGTTCGTTCTATAGCTCAGGGGAGGCGTTGGCTTTGGAATCCAACTTTTCCACCTCGTGGATGAACTCATCCTTGGTCATGCGCCGATCGACACCGCCAATGGTGTCCTTATCGTCCGCTGCCTCGGTCTCTGCGACGACTGACTCCTTTGTTACCGACTCACTCGCCACAGCTCTTCCAAATACTCCTCCAAAGTTAGCTTCGCTACTTGCAGCTGAACTTTTGCTATCGTCGGTGTTGTGGTCCTTGCTCGTAGGTAGCTCGTAGGTCTTGATGACCTCGCCATCCCCGTCTTCAATGATAATCTAGCAGTGCGTTAATACACAGCGGCACATAAACAGCATGGAGAAATCAACATACTTTGTTACCGATTTGGAAGGCCCTGGCAGGCTGGTGTCTTCGTTCATTCCTACGCTCATCCATTTCAATATTGTACATCTCGTCACTAGGGGATGTGTTTTGAAATTCAGGGGTTTCTTGGCGAAGAAGTCGCACTCTTTGGAAATCGGCAGGCTGGACGGGAACGCTTGTCACTATCTGGCCGATGGGCGCAGATTTGACACCAGTGACTTGCAATGAATCCGAAATTTCTGAGGCCTCGATAACAACCTTCTGCGTGCGGAACCACATCCCGCAGTCAGAACTCGTGCTGGATGGGTTAAGTCTCACGCCTATATCGAATGACTTTGTGACTTACTTACCATTGGACAGTGACATCTTCCGGCACATCTGTCACTTTATTGCATCGTGGACAAGCGCCAGTGACGACGGTAGAGGCGTTGAATATCATGCTCATGTTAATCTTCATCCCTCTTCGAAGGCAAAAGTAAAGAGGCCGATCTGTATCAAGATCTCGTCCTGATGAACTCTCTTCGAGGGCGTATTCTCGCTTCAGCACCATATCATAGCCGTTACGGCCTTTGAAGTGGCCTTTAAGCAAGCCATAAAGGACCTAGGGAAGTTAAACATAGAAATTCACAGGACTTAGAAGGAAGGGCACATGCATACTTCCCATTCTAATGAATCCAGCCATTGAGCTGGGATTGGAAGCTCGTTTCCAAGGGCATCCTCTAGGATGACGGGAAGCTCCTTAGTCGGGTCCAGTGGACGAAGGAACATGGAGTTAGACGCTATGACCTGTAGATTGATAACAGTTTGGGAGATCTGAACGAGGAGGGCTTTTACTTCAAGCATGCCGTAGAACGTGTCCTTGGCCAGCCCTAGAATGTCCCGGCTGCTCTTCTCCTGTGTCACAAGCTGCTGGCTCATATCCTCGAGCTTTTCAGCTTGGTTCTCACTCGCTCTGCTCTGGACTCGCAGAAGTTCAAATATCTCCTCGCGACTTTGGCTGGTGTCAGACACTAGCTGTCGGATTTCTTCGATTCGACTACATAGGGTGGCATTGTCAACTCGGGCGGATTTCCTAGGGAGAGCTCATGAGTTAGCATGGCAGTTCAACTACCTTGTGATGTGATTCCACTCTACAAACTAACCTGGCAGCGAGGGTGGTCAGAAGTGAAAGCCTCTGGACGCCATCTTGCAACTTTTCCCGGGTATACCGCAGCCGGTCTTTCTCCCTCATCGACCACTCAATCTTCCTATATATATCATTAATCTTCTTGCCAGACCCCCCAACACGGAGACTCTCATGGTATTTCGGTTGGATATGTTCCAGGGTGTCTTGAATAAGAGATCCGCACTGATCGATGACGGACTTGGCAGCATTGTCAAGGCCGTCTAGATAGGGCGAAAACTCGTGCTGCTGGTACGTCGCCACAACCTGCGGGATCGCATTGTCAAACTCCCTCATTAGAGTGTAGAGACGCATTCAGACCAACCTGCATCAGGATGCGGACAAAGGCATCCAGGTCCTCACCGAAATCCTGGTATTCTTTGGCGCTCTCGCCAACGACCCCGCTTCCAACACCGATGGCACGTCCCAGCTGGACGGCAACCTGGCAGATGGCAATGATATCGCCCAGACTGCCAAACGTGAGAGCGACTTCCATGATGAAGCAGCCGCAAGACGGTGCACCATAAGCACTTGATAGCTACCTTACACAGGAACGTCAGTAGACAATTAACATCAGGTAATGTAGACGCAGCAGACGGGGCTCGGGTGCCTCGTAAGGCTCTTTCCCCTCTCTCCTAACCCAAAGGGCAAGCGCTTGGACCACGTGGTACCCTGACCTGGGAATCCTTTTCAACCACCAACAGTTGATATTCATACCTATTCTTTATATTTATTGTATTATTAATTATGATAATATTATAGTGTCAATTAGGATTCATATATCTTCTGAAAGGGCATGCCTGACCATAACTGAAGAATAGGATTAAAATTATGAGTCGTAATTACATCGTATAGGCAACCTGTGGTTATCTTAAGACCCTTGATCAAGTGACGGCCCTGATTCCGCCCTTTCGGCCATAAAAATGCGGCTAAACTCAGCTGCAGTTAGTTCCCGGAAAAGCGGCATTCATGGGCTTTCTCGAGACCCCTGCGGCTGTTAAATGAGGCTGATCTGGCTGGCGCTAGAGACCATGATCGTGGCGATTGGGCTCAACCCGGCACCCATATCCGAGGAATTCCACCCCTGAGCCTATCAGAGCGAGGCAGATCTCAACCCCATCATACAGCCTGCAGGTCGTCTCCCCGGGTTATCGATGCCGTGTGTTCAGCTTGTTTCACTAAGGCCAAATTGGGCGTTTTCCTTGCAGAAACGGGCAGCCTGCCAGTTGTTTAAAGATGGGGTAGCGCGCCGTCAAGGACCCCTGGATGCTTGGCATCTTGGGTTTGACTCAAAATGACACTCGCAAGGAAGACAGTGTTGCTATTGGCAGCGTGCCTCTTGATAACCTTTGCAGAGGCTCAAGATGCATTGCCAGTACTTCCATCGTGCGCGGTAAGCTCCCCGAACTTGCTCAACAGTCGGCCACATCCGCTAACACTCTGCGGTGCTGCAGTCATCTTGCTTCACCACTTTCGACGGCGACTCGCCATCAGCGAACACGACATGCAGCGATTTAGACATCAAGTGTATCTGCCAAGATGCCACATTCCTCGACACCATGATCTGTTGTCTGCACGAGGCCTGCTCTGATAGCGACCGTGAAAGCGCCGAGGCTTACGCAAGATCTCTATGCAAGAGTATGGGCGTCACGATGCCGTCCGGGCTGGGATGTTCTACAAATACTTCATCGTCAGGTACAACTGAAAGGGTGGTTGGCATTCTGGGCAAGCTGTGACTGACGAAACGAACAGCAACGGGGAAAGCGACGAGCGCCGACGGAATTTCTCTCCCAACAGAATCGAGCGGTACATCCTCCGATAGCAACACAGGGGCCGGTGGAAGTTCTTCCGAGAACAGCTCGGGAAGCGACTACGGGTCTTCCAGCAGCCACCACAAGATACATCATAGCTCGAAAGCCGGCCTTGGTGCTGGTCTCGGCGTAGGACTCCCCGCCGCCGCGGCACTAATAGGAGGTATCCTCTACCGTCTCCGCCGAAAGAAGAACCCGCCAGCTGCACCACCGACAGCGCCAACTTTGACGAATGGCATAAATGAGCTCCCTGCTGGTTCGAATCCTCCCCACTTTCAGCCTCAACCTCAGCCAGTTGGGACTTATCCTCAAGCCGGAGCGGCGGCCTATGGAACACTCGAGAAGGATACTAGCCATATGGGAGTAACCACAGCTTCATCTCCGGTCTATGAACTACCCCCTCAGCATCACCCACAGTCCGGATTGCCTCCATACGCATCGCCCCCTGTCCACGAATTGCCCTTGACTGGATGGCAGCAGCCTGAGTTGCCGGGAAGCACGGTACCGCCTGTACATGAACTGCCACTGAATCCGCATTTAAATCCGGGGGCACCGGGCAGTCAACCGCATTAGAAAGGGTGTTTGCTGCTGGGAAATGGGGAAGTTAATGGATGAGTGGGCAAATGGATAGTACAGTCTTGAGACACTAATTATCTTGAGCGCAACGCTCAAATGCATGGAAGATGCTACGTGGATAAGAATCAACGTTGAACATATTCCCAACTATGTCTACGGCTAGCCACATGAAAGATTCTCCTGTCACTCAATCTCGTCTCTTGAGCTACTGTGATTGACCCAGATCCCTGTCTGTGAATGGGCTGTTTCTCAGCCAACACCAGCCAACTCTATGAGGACTAGAGGTAAGAATACCTCAGCCGTCTACTAATTCGTTGTTGCTTCCCTAATCGGGCGAGTGAAACCCGTCAGTCGGGGTATCAGTCGATTATCCTAGGGAGTGAAACTCACACATTCTCTTTGTCCTCTTCTTCAAAATCCATTTCTGTGGGAATATATTTGATGGAGAGTATCAATGGAGGATATCAGTGGCTTTTTGCTATGATGAGGGAGTGAGGTGAGATCGAGGTGTGCTTGCTTCACTGAAGACTGAATGGTGCTTTTGTAGTTGCAGCAAAATTGCAGTCAAAATAAAGCAGCTGATACAAAATGAGGGGTTGCTTGAAAATGAGGCGAGAAGTGCAACTGGGGAGGTTATGATTGGACGTAGAGGCAACCTGGCAGCGCGATGTTGATTAGAGGATACCAACGCCACTGTGAGGCTGCATCTGCGCTGTAAGCATGCGTGAAAACTACATCTTGGGACGGATATGTTGGGCATCAACACTTTCCATGCTGATTTTGCGTGGAAGAGACCATCGCACGAAAGGGCGCGATCTAGTATGGTATCCAAGTTGAGATTTACGTTAGAAGGTAAAACCAAAAAGATACAATGTGAAGTCAGTATCCCATACTATAGAAAGTTTATCCCGGCTACAGCCGGCCCTATGAATTTGAAATAACGTATCTTTAGATGTGGATCAGGACATAATGTTGATTGCAAGCTGTGTGGGCTTGGGAGTAATGGCCTTCCTAGACACTTCAGTTTCATCCGTAACGCTGGAGAAAGAACCGCGAAAGACGACGACACAAATTCATAAACTGTGATAGTGGTTGGGCTAAGAGCCTGACACCCAATACAATCGCCCTCCGGCTGTCTGAGGACGGATTCACTGCTGGGCGTTGTGGGCGTTGTGGGCGTTGTGGGCGTTGCGCATAAGAAATGCTGCTGTGGAACAGAATAGACCGCTATGCCAGAGGCAAAAGTGAACGATACGTTTCAACAAGTACCGAGTCAACATAGGTCATACATGCACTTCGCAGATGTGTATCTGATTAGTGACGCTGCTGACGCGAATTGCGCCTCGTTGTGTTGGCGGGTGTTCACATTTCGCATTCGCACTCGCAAAAGTTTGCCTGCAAAGATACGCCCATACTCATTGAAGGACTATGCACAAATCGCGACCATATCGGCTTTAGTAAATCCTTTACAGAAGGTCTTAGTGTAGGTAGTGGAAACAAGCCACATCGTCATTGACCTTGGCTTGATAACAGACCTGCTAACTGTAACAACCACGGGCTCTAGGCTTGGAGATTGGGGCCTGTCGAGACTGTAATGGGAAAATGAAACAAGGTAACATTTCCACGGTGAATTATCAATGCCAATGACTCATACACTGCTCGCAAGACAACCTTCCGCCCCTGATGCTCTAGAATAGAAGACGTCATCGACTAATGGCTTCCCCAGTGGTGACGGTCTATCCGTCGATCGGGTCGAATTAAGCCGTTGCACAGTGACCAAAACGGCTTGGAACGGACTCTATTAATGGCGTTATGCTTACTTGGGTTTCTCGATCTTCCCAGGACCGGCGATGCGAGACAAGAATGCTGAGGAATGCCTCTCAAGACACGGGGCTTACGTGTGCAGCATTGCACTATAGCAACAGCGCGGCTCTACGCGTTCTCTTAGATCACGATTAAGTCATGACGTCTACTATTCCACCAATCCTCCCCAGTCTAGCAGAAGCCTTTGAGCAGCAAAAGATATAAACCCCGCCATCTACAGCCCCGAGTTTTGCGCTCTTTGCATCAACCAACTCCAACAACACTACCCAATTCCCATCTCAAGTATCAAAACTCTCGCACATACTACAAAACATCACCTGCCATGTCTGGAATGATGCCAATGGAGAACGAGCGCGGCCAGGGCATGTCCCATGCCACAGGCGATTCCAAGGTTCCCACAGCCGTGCAGCGAAAGGCACCCCAGAATCTTGAGGAGAAGCTTCCCGAGGCTGTAAGTTACTCGTCAGATGTGCCAAGTACAATGCACTGATACTTGCAAGATCCATCCTACTGGTTCCGAGCCTAGGCAGTCCACCAACAAGTCGCACGCCAAGGGAGGAGGTGAGGCTTCCATTGTTCCTCAGAAGCTGCAGGAGAAGCTGCCTGAGAGTGTGGAGAGGGCTGTGCCCAATGCCATCCATGACACTGGCGATACGGGTGGCCTGCACAGGAAGCAGTAGAAGACTAGAACGGCAGCCTTCTAGCATAGTGCAAAACTCTTTAATATGTAGAGATGCAACAATTTCAATTTCAATGCCTTGACTTATAATAATTGCACTTAGAAGAAGATAAAGCTCGAACAAACAGCTGTGAATTACAATTTTGTTGATAAGGTGCTGAAGAGTGGTATCGGCCGATCAATTTTTTGAGTGGTGGCGTTCTATGGTGCCGGTTTGTATGGAGGTGAGTTGATGGGAACATATAATGCGAAACAGCCCAGAAGGTTATCTGCATCGAGCCGAAGCCGTTACAGAACCAAGAAGATGCCTGTCGCCAAGATGACGGCTGCCGTGACAGCGTGGCTAACACTAGCCTTGGCTGCCTCAGTCTTGGCCTCCCCTTGGACCCCTTCATCCTTGGCGAATTGTCGAATAATCCAAGCATCACCCAGTCCAACAGTTGTGCCCAAAATGAGGCAAATTCCCAGACATTGTCTCACAGCATCCGACGCGGCCGGGTTGGTCTGACACACCGGAGACAGCTTCCAGAACGCAAAGATGCCGAGGTTGGCAAGGCCCACGCCGATGTTGCGGATGCCATAGGTGTATATAGCGGATCTTTGGAAGGCTTCGGCATGTGGTGAAGGGAGATTCTTATCGCTTGGTGAAGGGGCGCGCAGTCCAAACATGCGGATGGCGTTGGTGGGCGAAACGAAGCTGTAGATGCCCACCCCAACACCAGTTAGGCCCAGGAGGACAGGAAGAGCGGGTACCACAGTATTGAGGGTAGCCATGGTTAAAGTCTCTGAGTGTAGTGTGGAAGACTGAAGTGAGATCTCGGGTCAAGGGAGGTTGGTGTTTCGGTCGATGAAGTCATACACAGTTGAGATGGGCCGTCTTAGTCCCGCGGGCCCGGATTTTGTCAAACCCGGTGAGCTAATCGATAGTTGGTGTGATGTTGACTGCCTCATTGGCTGCCCTAGCCGGTCCTGGAGCGCCTCGTGATACTTTCAGCAAGGTTATTGAGCTTAATTGCATCTGAAAGACCATGCTATAACTCATCTTTATTATTAGCTTAAATGGCTAGCCTTTGGTCGATTTTGCTGAGTTAACATATAGAAGGGCATTCATGATAGCGAATTAGCATTTTGACATGGAACCAGATCTGGATCTTCCTTCAGGAAGATCGTGTTTCTGAACAAGCCACAGGTCAAAGCTCGAGTGGGCACAAAAAAAGAAGCAATACTCTACATAGAGCTTCATTGATAACCAGGTATGTTCGAAAAGACAGAGATTTGTTATCAACTCGGAGGTGCCGACATTGGTCGAAGTGCCTGTCCTAGCTCTCCATGGTTCACTTTTCGCCGCCAGTATTATCAGCGATTACCACTTCAAGTGGTTGGTCAGATATTGCATAAAGATAGGACACGATATCGACTTGAACTCACTGGCAGAAATATTGCGCGAGGAATCTGGGCTTGACTCGCACCCTTCTACTGCAATCTATCAAGTCAGGATATCCAGACGTCACCACCATGATGTTGGTTTGATCTCCTCTAGTATGGAACCGTTCGCCCTGGCCTCTTTTGAGTGAGCTACTGACAGTTAAAACCGCAAAGTACAAGAAGACAAGGATATAGGAACAGAGCAAGACAATGTGCCGATGTCGGAAAAGGACTCGGCCTGTTGTTCGTATCCGTTTTTCCGGCCGTTGTCTTTCTCAACCCCTCAGGATCAAGCTTAAACCTAAAGAGCAACTAACATAGGTAAAATGGCGATAGGTAATTCCACCAATGGTTACCTCACCTAGCTGAAAGCGAAGACGATCGTCGCATCCCATGCTAGACGAGTCAGCGGTTCCCCGCATCGACAACCTGGTGAACCACTTTTCCGGCCGGCTTGGCGACCCCATATTACGCCGTAGTATGGATCACAGAGGGCCATGGTGGTATGAGGATCGAGCTGCAGATGCAACTTGTCGCTGCAAGAATATCCCGAGGTCGGAAAGGAAATGCATCGAAGACCGAATATTTAAATAAGGATGGGGGTCAGTGAATGCATGAACCTCGCTCTCCTGCGTCTGGCAGCTGGTTCCATTCCCAGTCTCTCACGCGGCGTCCCTATTCCTATCATGCATTCCTTTCGGGCTCTTTATCTTGTGGGAGCATTGGCTCTGACTCTTGTCAATGCTGTGAGCCTCCCCGCAGGAGTCCCTCGCGACTTGTCAGAGTTCCGCGATAAACATCCCTACAAACCACCACACCATGGCCACCGCAAGATCATCACCATTCGCCCATCTAAGAACGATCATGACGATGCGTCGGAGAGGTTCAAGAGGGGTGTGTTGAAAGCTAATGGTGGTGGCACACTATATCTACCAAAGGGAAAGACGTTTGTCATTGGAAAGGCTTTAGACTTAACAGGGCTCAATGACATTCATATCCACCTGGACGGCGAGATTCGGGTAAGAATTCTCCTCTCGGTCAAGCATCGCATATACTGAACATAATAACAGTTTACGGACGACGTTGAGTACTGGCAGGAGAATGCCTGGTACCACCCCTTCCAGAAGTCGATCATGTTCTGGAAGTGGGGAGGTAAGAACATCAAGATCTATGGCGAGGGAGTTATTGAGGGCCAGGGGTGCGTCGAATTCTCATTTAAGGCGAATATAAACTAACAAGTACCCAGTCAGCGTTGGTGGAATGAATTCGAGGCTGGAACAGGCTCGTGAGTTGCTCTCATTGCCCTCATCCCAATCATAGCTTACTCTTGTCCAGCATTCTGAACCCCGACAACAAGTACTACCGGCCTATTCTCTTCTACGCTGAGAATACGACGAACTTGGAGATTTCTGGAATCCACCTCAAGGACTCTCCTTGCTGGAACAACTTCATCGTCAGCTCCAAGAACATCCGATACACTGACGTCGTGGCAACGGCTTTGTCCAACAACGGCAGCATCATCCCGAAGAACACGGATTTTATGAACACCATGAACACTTCAACGGTTCATATCGAACGAGCCTGGGTCAACATTGACGACGATTGTTTTTCGCCCAAGCCCAACAGCTCTGATCTCTATGTCAACACCATGTACTGCAACGGCACGCACGGCCAGGTAAGGCTCTAGTAGAATGCCCAGCAGTTCCTCCATCTAACTTGTGTTAAAGTCCATGGGCTCTCTTGGCCAGTACGAGGGCGAGGTTTCCAATGTTCATGACGTGCACATCGAGAACGTTTGGATGCTGAATGGCGATGTGAGTTGGTCCATCTATCCCTCGATCGGAGAAGCTAACCGGTGCAATAGTACTCCGGTGCCCGTATCAAGGTCTGGGCAGGTGAAAAGACTGGCACAGGATATGTCAACAACGTGACCTTCAAGTAGACTACCTACTCAATTTTGCCTGCAACCAATACTAATACCAGCCTTAGGAACTTCTGGGTTGCGCGAATGGACTATGGCATCTTCCTGGACTCGTGCTACTTCAACAAATCTGCCGAGGAATGCAACAAGTATCCCTCAGGTATGGATATTACAAACATCCACTTCGAGAACTTTACAGGTTACACCTCTGGAGTATACGGAAACGCTGTTGCTCGTCTATCATGCTCAGCCAGCGAATCCGCCGTCTGCTCCAACATCACCCTCAAGGATTTCAACGTGGAAACACCTTGTGGTGGAAAGCCTGTCATCATTTGCGATGGAATGCATGGTGATATCGGGGTCGATTGCGTTCCATACGAGAGTGACGAGGCGCAGGCCGCGTTGAAGGCGAAGTGCAAGACACCGATTGTTGGGATTGATACTGATCCTTGGGGAAGCGGAGTTATAGAGCAGAAGAAGGATGCATTTCATCCTATCTCGCGAGAGATTGGCGAGGATTAGGAAAACCCCCTGGGTTAAACATATTCTACTGAGGGTCTAGACTGTTGCTAGTGAGAAGATGGCAAGGCTATAGATAGGTAAATAGGAAGTATATTTAGCTCGCTATCTCTGAATCTGTCAACTACAACACAAATCGCCTAACGGACTACGAGTCCGAGGGGGGTTATATATCACTCGTTGTAGTATCAAAGTCTCGCGAAATACCTGTGGCATCCTGTTACATATTCCCGGTAGTGTCTTATGGTATGCCTACTCCTGAGATGCGAGATTAGTTTGACATGGGGTATTGCGACTAGGAACAAACCGTGAGATACCGCAGCTGTGCCATAGGAGAGGCAGCCAAGTTCCCTCCGACCAGATTCTGTTATTTCAATGGGAGTAACTGTGTTGATGGAAAGTTATAGAACCAAGCCGAGGACGCGTTGCCTAGAGGTACAAGACATCCACACAACGGTAGCTATATGACCCCTTCGCCCCCGGTTCTCATTATCGAGGATAGCTTCGGGCCACAGCCCTACACTTCATTATTCCGATTTTCACGCACTGCAGTTCTTGCAGCTCTACTTGTTCTTACAGAATGCCATGCGCTCTCTTTTAAACATACCCTCGTACCAAGATGAGCTCCAGAAAGTACCGCCTCATCGTTGCCTTCATCTCCGACAGTACTGAGGACTACATCACACACGCATACTCACGAGACGAATGTGCTGAGCTGGTTCGCGACGTTACTATTGACGGCATTGGGGCATTTGAGCAACTGATATCACGTCGTTTTTTGTCTCTGGCGTAAAAGCCCTTGTCGAGCATCTCGCAGCAAACGAGCACAAAGAATGGGATGCAGGCTTTAACTACAGTAAGGGACTACATGCTACATCCCGGGAGTCGCAAGTGGCTACGTTGCTCGAAGAGTACCAAATTCCCCCAACGTACTCGGATGCCACAACACTCGCCCTCTGTAGCGACAAGGAGAAGACCAGGGTTCTTGTGCAATATCTTGTTGCCATACTCTCTAAACTCAGCCATAATCACAGATGGTTTTGGATTGTTATCAGCTTCCGACGAGTCCGTACATCGTTGTGCCCAGGTTCGGCAACTCTTTCGACTACAGCGAAGTCGCCAAGCGACTCTCCTAACCCCCTTATCATGAAGCCTACCTCTTGCCCGTCATGAGGAAGAAGTTGGAGACGAAACTCAAGCACACCAAAATCCATTTCCATTTCTAGAGATGAACTCCTGCCTCTCCAAGCTGAGTTGATGCTAAGGTCGGACTGAGGTGCTTGAGCAGGCCCGTTTGCGGGCGTCCTGTGTCGGCATCGAGGTGGAAGTGTTTAGCCAGAGTATGTACAGCCTCAAACCCGGCTATCTCCTTCGTCTTGTCTCGGACGTTTTCGAGAAGTTTCGTGGTCCTGATGAGGGAAGACAAGGTCACTAGGAGTGAAGGTACCTCGGTAAATGCCTTTGTCCTCGAAACGGTTATTCCAAGAGTATATAACCTTCGGGCATCGGTAACTGTAAACCTCTGTCTGCTTCGGCATCCGAGGAGATTTTCTGAACGGCGCGGTTTGCAGAATCCAAGCCCCACTGCTCGCTTCCACTAAGACAACCGAATGGATCCCCTCCCCTTTTTCCATGTCACGAAGGCAGCTTTCAAAGTTCTTGAAGCGGTCCTCATGGGCTTCGCCAGCGTAGAGATCCACCTGGAGTGTGTAGACGCGATTTTCGATCCATTCTTTGTCCATGTATTCCACATCTCCACGATGACTCCCTGACGGGAAGACATTCTTCTGGTCAAGCTCATATGCGTTGATGGTTTCTATGAAGCTTTGTAGCAGCTGGGCCGTGTCTTGTGCGTCACAACATGTGGTTGGGATTCTGTCGTCTACCCTGACCCAAGCCTTGCCGCCGGAGAGTTCCTGATGACAAAGGATCAGGGCCGTCCGAATAGCGCACCGGCAGGGGGGGCAGTAGATGTGCAATGTCGACTGGGCTCGGAGTCCGGCGGTAATGGGATCGAGTAAGTCTGCAACCTTATCCTGTAACTCGTAACTGATGTTGGACACTTTGTCGAGTGTTTCCGCATATTTCCCAATGTCTGGATCTTTCTGGAGAGCTCGTTTGATTTTTGGCCCAAGACCCCATGTCTTTTTCGCATCTTCCACGTTGATAAATGCCGGACAGTCTGCATTGATTTCGAGGAACCTTGTAGCGCATGAAAGCCCCAGAGACGAAGATGGACAGTTTGGGAGGAAGGCGAACCACAGGCTCCACAAGCTCCTGTACTCGATCTCGAAACTGAGCTCCTTTGGCTTATTTTGGGGTGTCTTGGCGTTGTTGGTCGATGCTGTTGCAATTTGATGTGGTAATGGGTTGTCTTCAAGGCGTGACTCGCCGTCGTCCACCTGCTCAATCCAGCGCGAAATCGTACCTGGCCCACGAACAGATGCAGCCTCTGAAGCGATGATCAACCCGCTTGCAGCATTCGACCATGCAGGCCGAATGCTTGCGCTCGCAGTTTGGAACAGCTTCAGTCGTGCGAGGTCCTCGATGAGAGGCACTATATCGCGGAGAGCTGTCTGGTTGCGGAACTCGTCCGGTACGGGCAGGATCTTCTCGACTTGGCCCACGACTTCGCCAATCTTCTGGACAAGTCCTTCGAATTTTTCTTTGTCGTAAATCGCCCATTGTGTTTTGCGTAGTACTCCTAATGAAGGCTTTGCTGACTGCTCCCTGTCAGAGTTTGCTTTCTGGGACCTGAACCAGTTGAGGCGACGCAATCCCGCTGAGCTTGGAAAAGCCGTGTCCTGGCCAGTTGTTGCCGACTCGCCGCCGTCGTTTGATTCGACAACGCCATAGCGTTCACGAAGAGCATGAGTGTCTTTGAATAGAGCTTCCAAAAGGCGAAGGGCCGTCTCCAATCTGCTGAAAACTTCTTCCGGCATGGAGACCCGAGGCTGGATCTCGTCGAAAACACCATGCTTTTCTCCCCAGATAATCAAATCTTCGTGATGGCAGTCAAGCTGGAAAAGAAGAATTTGAACATCCAAGGATGCGGATTCCGCAGTCTTGAAGAGCTGAAAATACTGAAGACAGGAGTGAAACAATGGGATGACTGAGACCGCGAAGCTGATGGGTTCCATGTTTGACAGGTTAAAGGTCGAATTTGGCCTGGAATTGAAAGCACAATTGGACAATTTGCTGGCAGGATGGTTTTCAATGCAAATGTGACGTAGCCTCAGGGGTCACTCTCGGTTGCTTGGTTTCTGGTCAAGAATAGGATGGGAGGGGAAGCAGGATTTTATATGTCGCATGCCAGTGACATCTTTGCTGGCAGGGCGTCTCGAACAGGGCTGTGCAGCTGCGAGTGGTGGCGTAGTAAAATGCTTCAGCTGTCCATCAGACCGCCACTTAGGTGGCGTCGCGATAAAGCCTCATGAGAAGCCTTGGTATGCGTTGAAAGCCTTCCAGCTCGAACACGGAATAAAGCCCTCTTAACTTAGCAAAGAGTTGTCAGTCTTACAAAGTTACATCTCGAATAGGTTAGGATAGAATAAGGCAAAAGTCTTCTGTTCATATTAATTGGATATCCAGCTTGACCAAACCGGATAGCTCAGATTCATCCGAGCAGATAGGATGTGCTCCTCTGGGTCCCCGGCTGCTAACAGATAAATCGTGGTCAAGAAAGCTTCAGTCCTCCATAATTTCCTTGACCTCGTAGTTCTTGTTGGCATACACAAACCAGAGAGTCCCAGTGGCCATAGCAATGCCAGCAAGGACGGCAGAGGTGTAGTTCATCCCATCTGCCACAACAGGGAGGTAATAAGGAAAGCAGTAAAAGACCAATGCAACCAGCGCCCATGCAAGCATCACCACGTTTGCAAGAAGTCCAAGCCTGGGATACCAAAAGGGCCCATGCTGAAAGTTGGGTCGACCTTGTAGCAGCATCAGGACAACAGGGATGCTGTAGCTAATGTATTGGAGCAAAAGGCCTGTAGAGATGAGAGAATTAAAGGCGAGCTCTGAGCCCAGATACAGGCACCCAAATATGGCGGTTCCTGAAGCAGACCAGAGCAGAGACCACACGGGGGTATGGAACGGCGCCGGTGCAAGCTTGCTGAGGTGACGATGAAGAGGGAATCCTGCCTCGCGACTGATGGTCCAGGCAAGGCGTGATTGCCAAGTCTGAATCGACCAGACTGCACCGGCTGTGGTGATCAAAACTGGTACCCAAAGACCAACGGCTGCGGCTTTGCTGCCCGTGATGCGGTAGAAGAGAGCGACGGCCGAGTTATCGGCAGCTCCATCGATGCTGGTTACGTTGATAAGAACTGACGTGACGACGAGGAGACCGGAGGTAAAGCCAATAATAATCGTCCAAATGAGAGCTTTTGGAATATCCGTGCTCGGCGAAGGCATCTCTTCTGCAAGATGCGTGGCGACGTCGAGACATGAGAAGCTCCAGTTTGCACCGTTCATTCCAATGATGAAAGCAACTCCCTTTGGCCACCCCGAGACGTTGACTGAGGTAGTGAAAAAGTCTTTAGCAGAAGCGTGTTCGTCAGACATGGCGAAGAGAGTGATGAAGACGACTGCTATGGTGACGCAGCTAAACAAAAGCATGATCTTTGAGATCTTTGGGAGTGCATGCTCGAAGCTCGCGCAGCACACCGTGATAATGTTGAGGAGCTGAAACCCAACGAAGCCCATCCATCGCTTGTAGACAAAGTTGGGGTCGAGGAGCGAGATGATGGCGCAAGCACCAGTCGGCACAGAGAGGCACGCTGAGGCGCCTGTTGCAACGGCAGCGAGCCAACTGATGACTGCAGTGATGTAGGAAAGAAACCGCCGTGAATGCGGTGGCGCCAGTCGGTTCACCCAGATGTATTGGCCACCGGGATGAGGCATGGCGGAGGCAAGTTCGGCAAGAGTGGTGGCTGTAGCCAAGCCGACTAGAGCCATGACCAGGAAGCCCCAGAAGAACAGTGGCGAACCTCCCATGGGGAGAGTGCTACCGAGAACGAGCAGAAGGCCAACTGCGGTGTTTGTGGTTCCATAGCCGATGCCAAGGGCAGATAACGTCGTGAATGGCTTCACAGTCTGGACTGTGACCTCACCATATGTCACAGATGCACCCTCTGGCGCTTCACTGTCGGCTTTTTCGAGCATGATTAAAGATTGAGTAGCATTGAAGAGCAGTGAGAGAGTGAGAGAGTGATCATTTGTTAAAACGGGGGTGTTATCGCGTTGAATAGATACTCCGAGACACGGAGGTGGAGAAACATGGCCACGGGAGGGACGCAATGCGATCTTCTGACGATAAGCATAAATGTGTCACGAGTGGCTGGGGGTGATCTGCGGGGGCGTGAACAGCACAGAGATTAACCGAGGCAGTATCAAGTGAATCGGTTCTGTTTGGCGATACAGAGGCAGATGGTATTGGCTTCGGGTATATCCCCAATCTGGCAATTCTAGGAGGAGACAGGGGGCCAAGATAAGCCCCATGAAGTGTCTTGGGGCAACCCTGGTCCATTGGACGAGGCAATGGGTGGCTCTTCGACCTTGTTGACCAAGAGGCCAATGAATTGAAGCCTTTTCTCACTGACACATGTGGGGAACATTGCGAGTGAGTCCATGGTTGCTTCCAACGTACAATGCTGCTAACCACGGTTAACCACGGTCTCGACGTGTCCAAGTGCGCATCTTTATCTTCTTATAGGAACCTCTCCTCTGACGAGACTACTTGTAACTTCCAGTATCGCCTCTCAAAGAATTGATCAAATCTAGGTTTTCCCGCATATGAAGTTTTGGATAATCTTGATCCTTCCACATGGCTGGCGTCGTTCATCACTACTTCTTCATTTCCTTTGTCGTGTACTCAGGTTTCGGGATGTCGCGTAGGTGAATAGGATTCCGATTCAAGATCTAATCATCCGGTAGAACGCTCCTTTGCCTCCATTGCGCCTATGCATTGTGTCCTTACAAAAATAGATTTCAGCAGAGGGAGGCTGGCGACACAACCGCGCGGCAAGCAAACAAGAGTCCGGGGTCAGAAGCAAGCGCCGTTCAATACTAATCTACTTGCAATGCGCGGCTTTCAACTACTCACTGACGCATAGCACAAGATCCATAAGCATTGTAACCTCGCCTCGTCGCGTCAAAAGAGATGGACCGAGATACTGGGGACGTCAGCATTTGAAGGGTTTACGTGTGCGCTAAGACGTAAGTAGCGTACGACACAGCTATGCATATCCAACAACTACATCAAATATGACACTCGGCCTCGCGCCTTCGGCTTCATTTGCCGCGCATTTTCGTATGAGGCGCTGACGCCCTGAGCAACAGAGGGGGTCAGGCGTAAACAGCCAGCCTCCTCGCCGAGTCGGCACCGTGGATCGGACTTAGCCTATCTCCGCCACGAGTGACGCTCATGTTAACCCCAAGAAGCATTTCATGTTAATTAAAAAGAGTCCTAGTGCCCTAGAAGAATTGGAATTATTAGTAAAAATAAGCACAAAACTTTCTGCTCGGTTGAAATGTCCTGCCCCGATTGCTTCAAGGGAAGTGTCCACGATGGCGAGCCTCGAGGCAAGATAATCAAGCTTCACGATCTCGATACCTACGTCGTCGAGCCATCCGAGGGGAAGGAGGTCAAGGGGATAGTCGTCGTCATCCCAGATGCCTTTGGCTGGAAGTTTGTCAACTGTCGACTCCTAGCCGACAACTACGCCGACAAGAGCAACTACAAAGTCTACCTGCCAGACGTTATGATCGGTGAGTGCCATACCCATTTTTTTGGGGGTTCACTTGACTGACATGCCAGGGGATGCTGCTCCCGTGTCTGCCCTTGACAGAGTGCACATTGCCATGGCCCCTGGAAATTGGCTCAGGCGAGGGTGAGCACGCCTCTTACACGTCTTGTACTTGATGTCACTAACACTATCACAGGTATAACTTGCTCCTTGCCCTTTGGGCCGTGGTACCTTTCATGATACGTAACCGATTCGGCAAGACCTATCCCATCACCGAGAGCTTTTTTGAGAAGCTTCGAAAAGCAGAGGGTTCCACCCTTCCCGTCGGCGTAGCTGGTTTCTGCTGGGGTGGCAAGCTTGCCATTCTCTTATCTCACGGTGTTGAGGTAGACGGCAAGCCTATCATTGACGCAGCATTCACCGGCCATCCTAGCGGATTAAGCTTCCCTGGTGACTTTGAGAAGGTCACGGTGCCAGTTTCGGTCGCTGTGGGTGACAATGACAGTCAGTTCCCCGTGGAGACGGCGGGAAAGATGAAGGCCCTCGCCGAGTCAAAGCCTGAATCAGCGAGGGGTGAGATTAAGATCTACCCAGGAGCTGGACATGGCTTCTGCGTTCGTGCATCCATGGAGAAGGAGGGTCTTGCCGAGAAGGCATCAGAGGCAGAGGATCAGGCTATTACATGGTTCAATACCCATTTCAAGGTCGGCCCATAGTCTGGCAAACGACGACGGGAAGCTCTCATTTTCCCGACAAGTAGGTCATGGTCTAGGATTGCCCATTCACTAGCAATCATTCGAGTCTATTTTATCTCCCTCAGCGCGGAGAAAGAATTTCTACAATGTCAACCACAAACTATATCGCCAGTTGATACTTTCTCATCGGTAACACAGAAACCCAAGGATGTACATGGAGTAACTCTACCATGATGAGCTATTGAGATCAATTAGTTACAGCAAGGGGATAAAACAAGAAACTACGCTATATTGAAATGCTTCAGACAGTATCTAATATAAAGAAATCACCAGTCTTCTCTAGGAAGGGGATATCAACTGTTCTAGGCTCACCTGCTCCCCGAGTTGCGCTGAGAATCCCAGGATCTTACCCGGATCTCTAGGGTAGCCATTCTAGCACAAGAGGTGGGGCATTGGGAGCAAGTCGGCCAATTACGGGAACAAATGGTCGACCCCTGTCAAGTTGGGTCACGTTATCAGCTGAAGAGCAAAATCTCACTCTCTCATCATCTCATCTCACGACGCCAATTGATCTCAAATCGCCTTTCAAATCCCCTATAGTCATGCCTCAAACGCTCCCTCAACCAGTTTAAAGCAGTCTTAAAGCTATATGTGAAGCATCTTGGTGTCCTCATGTGGCGATGCCCTCACCCAGAGCCCCTCGCTCACCGCTGGAAACGTGGGCGACCAACGCGACACAAGGGCAATTGAATGCTTTCTCAGGCGCAGTCGGCGGCTTCGCGTCGGGAATATTTACTTGCCCTCTAGATGTCATCAAAATCCGACTACAGGCCCAGGGTAGCCTTGTCCCGGTCCGCTTCGCAAGTAGATCCCGCAAACATGAGCTTTACCGAGGTCTTACCCAGACGGCACGGGTCATATGGAGGGGAGAGGGGATGAGGGGCATGTACCGGGGGATGGGGCCTCTATTACTGGGATATCTGCCGACGTGGGCTATCTGGTTCACAGTGTACCAACATTCCAAAGTCACATTGCCCCGAGCTTATCGTGAGTTACACATACCTAGCCGCAGATAAATCAGGGCCATCGGAGTCTCAAATACAGGTGCTGATGTTCAAGCCAGCTTATCTTTCTTCAAGACCAAATTCCGTAAACATCCTCTCATCGATTGCAGCCGGCACTGCATCAACAATTGTCACCAACCCCATCTGGACAGTCAAGGTTCGCCTTATGTCGCAGGCCTACCGACCATGTAGAAGTCGACTGTTCCGCAAAAAACGTATATATCGGCCACACTGGCATTATCACTCGACGCTTGATGCCGCATACAAGATGTACACGACTGAGGGCGTGGGGGCCTTCTATTCCGGGCTCGGAGCTGCTTTACTGGGCCTCTCGCACGTGGCGGTCCAATTCCCTACCTATGAATACCTCAAGACAAAGTTCACGGGAAAGGGAATGGGTGCTTCGCGAGATGATGAAGCAGAGTGGGTGAGCATCCTTTCCGCCTCAGTCCTGTCCAAGATCGCAGCCAGTGGTGTCACATATCCCCATGAGGTCATTCGCACCAGACTGCAGACCCAAAGACGGCCAGTTCCCGGAGCTGAGTTTCTTGAAGGGCTTGGTGGCTTTACCAGGCTTCGGGGTGAAGGCCTCAGCGGCATGGTGCTGCAGGCCAAGTATCGGGGCATCGTCGATACGTTTCACACGATACTCCGTGAAGAGGGTTGGAGGGCGCTTTATAATGGTATGGGGGTTAATATGGCGCGGAGTGTTCCTGCGGCCACGGTCACGATGATGAGTTACGAATATGTCATGAGCTCACTGCTACGAATAAAGGACGACGCGAATGATGGGTTGGATGAGGCGTTGTAGAGCCCATGTAAGCATAGACGATGTATTATAGGTATGTAATGTTATGTACATGTGAATAAGGGTCAAGTGAGTCAGATGCTCAAGGGCATGCAAATGGTCATGAGAGAACCGGGTTGCACTGGCAATATGTTGTTTAATGAGCTCTTCGTAACAAATTTGTACCAAGACAACGTAGATGCCACGGGAGTGTGGTGGATATTGAGTGAATATAAGATAGAAAGTACTTCAAAGAGGGGCTAACTTAGGTTGATCAAAAGGTATCCAATAACCGTCAGGCTCGTCGCATAATCAGCCACCAACAGCGTTGGTTACGAACGTCCGCCACCTGTTCAGGTGATCAAACCCCGCGAACCCTTCAGCCATCCATTTTATTAAAGCCTTCCCCTCAACCCCTTCAGACGCAGCTGCAGCGTTGAACAACAAACGAGATGGGATCATACCAGTTCTACGAGTGTGTCCGATGTGACAGAGATTTTCGTTCTCAGGCCGCCAAAGAACAGCATATGCGAGATTCTTCCCGACACAATATCTGTCACCTATGCGGTGTCCGAGACTATGAAGACGCGGATGACCTCGATGACCACCTCGAAGATGATCACCACTTTTGCATAAGATGCGACCAAATCTTTGACAGCGATTGGCTTCTCGAGCAACACAACGTAGACGAACATAACCTCTGCGTCACATGTGGGCAGCGCTTCACTTCACCGTCCAACCTCAACAATGTTTGTCGCGGAGTCGTTGATGGCAAGGCTGGAGCAGTAACTCACATGGACAATAGCACAAGATCATCCACGCGGCCAAGGACATCAAGTGCTTGGGATGCAATCGCCAATTTGCAACCAACTCGGCCATGGTGTTGCACCTCGAAGCTGGAACATGCCCATCTGAAGTCGACTGCCAGGTCGTCGATGACCTCGCATGCCACTGTCACCAGTACCGGAACTATCGCTGTGATGATCCAAAGTACGATTACGAATGTCCTAGTTGCGAGACCCCCTTTCGATATATGAGTGGGCTTTTGCAACACATCGAAAATGGTCCTTGTGACGAGGATTTGGGTTGGCATAGGCCTTTGGCGATTTTTCTTCGATATATCCGAACACGTATTTAATGGGACTGCCGTGGTGACTGTATGCCCACGGGTGCTAGTATCAAGATGATATTATTGCCGGGGGACGGATATAGCAGGCCTAGACACCAGGGCCAATGGGCAGACCTGGGCACCATGACTCTCCTTTGCCCAAGACGGCACAACAAGTTGCTTTGACAAGATACGAGGACTCAAGATCATTGTGTTCCCCCTAGCGTCTTCGAGGTCTGTCCATGCTAGCAGATGCAAGCATGTTATCGAGTTCGTCATCGTCAGCGTCGTCCGAATCGTTCTTGTTTGGCGAAATAGAGCGGGATACGGATCGCGTATCATCAAGGTGTCGTTCATCAAATGAGAGTAAAGGTCTCACATGGAGCAGCAGTGTTCTCGTCACCATGAATCCAAGCTTCTCCGTGACTGATGCCTGCAACGTAAGAGACCCCCATGAAGTGAGCCTTGCCTTTCTGGTTATTGGAAGGCCTCAGTACAGCCGGCAGGGAGCAGCCAGCAAGGAGGACAATCTGATCCCCATGCTGAAGATCGAATCTTGACACTCCGAGGTGTCCCGACGATGTTAGGAACAGAACACAACCGCCCAGGAAGGGATCGAAGCGGAATACCCCGTCGATGAACTCTTGAAGTCCAGACTCAGCAGAGGTGTATGCCCAGGGGACCTCACCCTTATGCACCGCTCTCCCAATCTCCCTGATCCACCCAAAGAACCAATCCTCTAGCTCGCCAACACGCTTCGGCTTCATCGGGCCGGGGGCCGAGAGTGTCTCAATTTGCGAGATGCCACAGCCTCGGAGCATAAGCTCTTTCGGTCCGGAGTACTCCAGCAAATGAAGATCAACTTTACTGTCCCCCGTCGCCCTAGCACCGAGTTGGCTGGCAGCCCATCGCATCAGAGGGAACTTGGAGGGTATTTGAAGGTCCATGACCCATGAGGGCATTGTACTTCGATACCGAAGGGGCGGCAGGCTTTCGAGGTACTTGAGTGAGCCTGACATGTTGATCGTATACCTTGCAAACTCCTCGTAGACACGGGACGGGGAGAGGGAATAGTTGACGGGAAGCGGAGCTTTTCGAGGTTCAAGCTTCTGTATCAGTGGCAAGAAAGCGTACACCTTGTCTCGCGGGTCTCTTGATCGATGGGTGCGGGCGCATTCGACGAATCCGGAGAAAATGTCAAAGGGTGCCGATGATATGCTTTGCCCCTGCCGAGCTGCTGTAGCATTCTTGAATGCGATCCAAGTTGCGATGCGTAACGAAGCTGGCATAGAAGTCTCTTTGACAGATCGGATGGCTGTCAAGCTCCACATCCAGTAAGAGGAAAACGCAGTCCATGAGCAGTAATCATGTCCAGCGACGAGAACGGACTGCTTTGCGAGCAAGTGTTCCTGGATGGTCCACATGCGAGAGAACCATTCGTTGCGACTGATGACGCTCATGACTTGAGCATCAGACCGGCTTCCAATGTCTTCTCTTCACGTTAGCCAAGACTGATTCAAGGCGATGAGTAATTGCCACCTACAGCAGTGGTGCCACAGCCAGTTGGAGACGGAGTAAAGAAGATTCCATTTTCTAACTTGGTCTCCAACTCTGGGACCGAATGATCGAAGGGCATATAGAGGTGATGAGGTGAATGGGTATAGAAAAGTCGCTTTCTGAAACACAGAGGCAATCTCCTTGCTACCAGGGCCAAGCCAGATGAGGACTCGTGATGCGGACTCATAGATGTCACCCATCAAGGGGACCTGCCTGCTCTTCTCAGCATTTGAGCTCTGGTTGATGCAGAGAGCATCTATCCAGAGCGTCCGTGGCTTCTTCTTCAACCTGAGATGGCGCAACGCCGATTCGCAGTTGGGGGTGACGCGTATGACCTTGCCATCGCAGTACACGCGTCGATCACCTGTGATTGGTCCCCAGACATAAGATAAGGCCTCGTAACGAACCCGACCAAGGCTGCTAAGCGAGACTCGCTTCAGGGTCAATCGGAGGGGCTCATTGAAGGCTTCAGCTGGCTCGAGAATAGCCACACGGGTGTCTCTTGGGTTCAGCAACGGTCGATACTCGTACGTCGGGATGCGAGACCGTTTGATGCCATAGTCAGGTTGGCTCTGCGCCAGAGACGAGTAGAAACGGGTATACGGGCGATTGGAAGCGGTTATGTCGAGTTTGATTCTCCTCAGCCACAGGGACAGCTGCATGCTTCCCTTTGATGCGTCTGGCTTCAGTGGAGCATCTGCTGACTGAGGCTTTTCAGAGGATCACGGGATGATGCATATAGACACATTATGCACCGAGCGGGGCTACTGATAAGATTAGAAACCGTTCTGCAATTGGCTGGTTGTTGTTTCCCCTCTCCACCCACGTGTTCCTTTGCCCTTCTTTGGCATCTCCATGACAGAGCGCGTGATTTGATCAGCTCGTCCATTGAGGGCATCTTCATTGATGATACTCCTGTTATATGTGATGTGTGAGAGTAAAATTCATGATCTTGACCCTGTTTGCCCCCATCATATCGGTGTAATCCCCAGAGCTCATCCCTCGATTTGTCAGGCGAGTGCACAAAAAGAACACAGTTTCGTCTGGTTCGACTGTCTCTGTGACCCCTTAATTTCTACGCCTAACTCCCTGCAGATCTTTCATGGTTTTGGTGCTCGCTCAAAGCCGAGAGAAGCAACTTTGGCCGTCTTATTTCGCCCAACATCCAGAAATCGTTCCTCTACAGACTCCCCTACGATTGTGTGCGCCTTCCAGATAAACTCAGCACAGGCAACATTACGTGTGTGTTCACCAGAAACACTAGAGCCTTTATATGATGCCCATTACAGTGATATGATTCGTAAATCTTGGCGAGGAGCTTTCAGTTCATGTAAAGCGGAAGTGGTAAGTACCCTATAGGGGATGGTTCTTTGAGCGCTCCAGCTCGGCATGGCCAGGCTAATAACTGGAATGGTGAACTGACTGGTGATGATCTTATTATAGATTGACTTTAGCTCTCTACGAAGGTGATTTCATGCACAGGTGTAGGATGTTGGTGGAATTTGGAATTTTCTGATGTTCGCTGGTGTAGAAACATCGCCACTCCTCCTGATTACCATCCACAACTACGGCTTGGCTTTGCCTCTTATTTGCCACTCAGACATTCATAGTAATCAATTATTCATCAATTGCAAACAACTCAAATTCTGTTCATCAGGCAATCATGTCACAAATCACTGGTGCAATCATATTCATCCATACCACTGTCTCCTGAGACGTTCTGGCATGCCGTCGTGACTCCAACGTGAGTCTCGTCTACAGCGGAATGGCTAGTCACTCAGCAGTGTTGTTTGGTACCCACCCTGCCTAATGACAGCATTCCATAAAGGCAAGAAAGGGTGAGTAAGTGGATCGGACTGATCACTCCCCCGGCAACAGCAGAGTTATGGAGCCTCTCGGTCAGTCGACGACCGGAGTCTGGAGAAGACAAGCATCGCATGATTTTGTCACGAGTAAAATTTACGAAAAAACTCTTCTCGCCTGGACCTGTGCCCGTCTGGAGACTCGGGCCTCGCCGTGGAGGACAGAAGAGGCGAAATCAGAGGCGGGATATTGAACTAGCGTGACAAGTTACCGATGCTGTGGAATCATAACACGGAAGTATGCCCCATTGAGCATGGAACCTCGATCCCGACGACAGGAGGAGAAAGGTCTGTGGCTGATCTTATCACGGTAACGCCGCCGACAAGAGCTGGGGTAGCGAATCCAAGACGGCAACATGTCAGCCCCAACCCACCACCAGCAGCGGCTCTCGATTCTAAATCTGGCATCAGTGGGTCAAGTCACCAAGCATACGGGGATCGCGCCCCGTCAAAGGCCAACTGACAGCTCGGCACTGTTTCTGAGGCCTTTTGGCGTCGGCTTCACGGCATCTTTCCAAATAGATGTGCCATCTGGGTGCTCGCTAATGGCGGCGTATACGGCGTCGACGGCACCAACAGCTCAGTCTTCAGCCCAACATGCAGAGGAATCTCAAATCAAAAGTGTGCATCCAATGTTTCCCCAACTAGACGTTCAAAGTGTCTCGGCAACAGGTGGCCAGGATTCCGGGAAATACCTGCATGGCGCGTGCTCAATAAAGCTCGTGGGCCAGGCCAAGGCTAGACTCCGCTCTCTGGAGAATGTTTGTCCCGGGGGCGCCTGGAGTCTCCTGGTCGACGCCAGCCCATGATTCCCGTCTTGCCGAAAGGCCCCGTTCTTTTTAATCTGCATGCGGCCTAGAAATCGGGGGAACGGCCCGTTGGGGTCGTCGGTCATTCGTGGAGGAATAAGCTCATAATGCGGGGAGTGAGTGGCTTGACAAGGGGGATCATGGCTGGCGAGAAACACGCGACGCGAGCCACTGTTTGGTGTTGATGTTTTGGCTTCAGAGAGAGTGATCCAGGGGCTTTCTCAGATAATGCATTTGATCTTCTGGTATAGCAAGGCCATGCCTATGCCGTGTTTCTCTTGGCCTTTGTCTAAGCCTCAACACTGTCGTGAACTAAGGCCTTCTGCTTCTTTTCCTCATCCGGCCGAGACACCGTTTGAGGAACCACGCGGAACTTTTGTCCTCGCACTGGGTGAGCAGGGGTTCGCGTCCAATGACTGGTGACGGCAATGCGGCCCGGCCAAGCTTTATCCAAATTCAGGTGGTTCGTCCCTCTGTTCCCCATGCTGCAAGACCACGGGAGCTGCAGCCTGAGGCATGGAGAGGTCGAGGGCTCGCGCGCCTACTGTTGGGGGCTTCCTCTAGCAAATGGTTCGAGGAATCTCGGCTGTCCGTTTAGTCGGCCGACGAAGCCTCCCACACGGTCCCGAGGACACAAGCTGACGGGCCACGAAGCCGATAAGCGCGTCCGCCCGACATGATCTGCCTTTGGAGCTTGCCCGCTCGTCAGCTACTGGTCCTGCCACTGGACGGAGTTGCATCCAATCACTTGACCCCTGAGTCGGCCCTACCTCACCTGGGGGGCGCCATCGCCGTCAGCCGCGAGATTCCTTGCCCAGCGGGAACCGAATTGTCGATTCCCATTTTCTGTAGCGTAGTGGCAGACGCGAGATGGCTCCCTTCCTACCACCCTCACCCTGGGTCCAGCCAGTCTAGACCGGGGGACAGGGAAGGGCCCGCATGGGCTCTTCAAAGACCAGCGCTCTTCGGAACCCCGTCCGTCGATCCGTGGCACCCCCGTGTTTGGAAGCGGCCTGGTGTTCCCAAAAAGCAATCAGCCCTTTGAGATCTTGGTGGTGAACCGGATCTGCAGACCGCGTTCCACACTGCGACAAGACACGAGGCCAGAAGACAACCCTCTGATGCAGACAAACCACCGCCTCGCGACAATTATATATATTCCTCTTCCGTCTGTCAATTGAGGAACTCGTCAGGATCAGAACATTCTCACCCATTGAACCCAAACCTTCAAGCCCAGACTTTCCCCACAAGGTTCATCGCTTCAAAGCGCAACACCTCAACCATGGGGTCCTCCATCCACAGCGAAAAGCACGACGAGAAGTACGACGTGGGTCTCCCTCGTCCCCTAGAAACAAGCGTTGGATAGCCTAGCTGACACGTGAAACTCCAGGCTCAGCATGTCGTCGCAGCCAAGAAGACGGCCATTGGTGATGAGGCCTTCCAGCAGGCCATGCTCAAGGAGCCGCCTCCCAGATTTCCCGCCGCCATCCTTCTGATCGCCAGTGCCGTCGCCTTCTGCTGCTCTACCGCCAACGGTTTCGATGGCTCCCTCCTTGGAACTCTCCTCTCCAACAAGAAGTTCAAGGCCTTCTTTGACGTGGGCACTGCTGGTATCGAAACCGGTACGTTGTTGATTGTAGCGCTATATCTTGCCTGGCAGACAGGGAACTAACACGTCTTTAGGTATCGTCACCTCCATGTACCAGATTGGTTCCGTCGTAGCTATCCCCTTTGTTGGTCCCGCCATCGATACCTGGGGCCGACGAGCCGGCATGACAATCGGTGCCTCGATCATCATCATCGGTGTCATTATCCAGCTCGCCTGCTACGTCACCGCCAGCGTCGACCAGTTCATGGCTGGCCGTTTCTTCCTTGGTTTCGGTGTTGCTATCGCCGCCGCCGCCGGTCCCGTCTACGTCGTCGAAGTCTCTCACCCTGCCCATCGTGGTGTCGTCACCGGTCTCTACAACGTCATGTGGCCCGTCGGAGCCCTCGTTGCTAGCGGTTCTGCTCGAGGCAGTCTTCACCATGCGGGTAGAACTTCCTGGATGGTTCCCCTCGGTCTCCAGCTGATGTTCCCCACCATCATCGCCTTCGGCGCCCTCTGGCTCCCCGAGTCACCTCGATGGCTGTACACTCACAACAAGAAGGAACAGGCTACTAAGAACCTGGTCAGGCTCCACGGCCAAGGCAACCCCGAGAGTGAATGGGTCAAGCTCCAGCTTAATGAGTATGAGGAGCATCTGGAGATGGACGGCACTGACAAGAGGTGGTGGGACTACCGCGCCCTGTTCAAGGACAGAGCCTCGATGTACCGACTCACCTGCAACTGTCTCGTGTCTCTCTTCGGACAGTGGGCTGGCAACAGTGAGTGCAACCTGTAGCCTGGAGACTTAGCAAAACTAACTCGTGACAGACATCGTCTCCTACTATCTCGCCGCTTTCCTCGAGACCGCAGGCATCCGCGACGAGGCACAGCAGATGGACGTTGCCATGGGCATCAACGCTGTCCAGATCGCCTTTGCCATGCTTGGCGCCACTCTCACTGATATCGTCGGTCGTCGTCCCATGCTGATTGTTGTCAACATCGTTTGCGGTCTCTGCTGGATCGGCGTCACTGTCCCAGCTTCTATCGGAAACATCACTGATGTCGACGACAAGGCGCAGGCTGACAAGGTTGCCCCCTCAGTCTCCAGGGCTGTCCTTGCTTGGGTCTACATCTTCCAGATCTGCTACTCAGTTGGCTGGACTCCTCTCCAGGCTCTGTACCCCGTCGAGGTCCTCAGCTACGAGATCCGAGCCAAGGGCATGGCCTTCAGCTCCCTCTTCACCTCTGCTGGTATGAACCCCCCTGTATACCTTCAAGATGACATACTGACACTCGGACTCAATAGCTATGCTTGTCATGCAGTTTGGTATTCCCGTCGCTCTCAAGAACATTGCCTGGAAGACCTACATCGTCTTCTGCGTCTGGTGCTTCATCCAGTCCGGCATCCTCTACTTCCTCGTCCCCGAGACTAAGAACCGAACTGTAAGCCCCCTTCTTCTACAGCCTGAGAACCTCGCTTACAGCCCTCATAGCTCGAGGAACTGGACCACATCTTCGCGTCCGACAGCCCAGTCAAGACGTCCAAGCAGAAGAAGACGTACGAGGTCGACGAAAACGCCAACGTCATCAACGTCGACGACACCGTTGCCGATCCCAGCCACGTCTAATTCAAGGCGCTCCCCTCGACCGGACAAGACTCTGCAACCGCTACCGCACAACCAAAACCGCCTTCTCCTTCTTTTTGACGTCAAGGGTTTCAGATTGGAATAATCGCGCAGGATACTAGCAAGATACACTAAGCATGAGCTCTGAGATTATTTGGTTTTAATTTATTCGTTGGCTATTATGGCTATACCTTGTTGGTTTATGTCCTCCCGCTGTGTGAGCGTTCTTGTCTTCCCACTACGTCTTCTCAGAGATCTTGTATATATTCAGCGATTATAATACTTGAATCACAAGAAGGAATCTTTCTTTTCTGAACTCAGTCGGCATTGAGCTTGATCCTGATTGACCTCGGTTCAGAGACGCGTCTATCATTGCGTTCGAGTTCCAACAGCTGAAACAACAGATCCTGACCATAGGTAAGATTGATGACCTTGCATATATTTGAACAAAACAAGCAAAAACCGTCGCGAAATTGCACTCGAATTATTTGCCACCTCAACGCTGTCGTGCAAAACCACACAAGTCACCCGTGCCTTGATCTTTTGCTACTGCTTCGGGTGGTGTGATCTGACAATTGCTGTGCCGCAGTCGCCAGGGAGACGCAATTTCTGAACCGGGGTGTCCAATCACACGTTCTTCTTGATTGGGCTGGATTTGAACCGTGTAAAGTGTAGACTGACGGTAGGGGTAGGCGAGATGGTCAGGGAGGCCAATGTGGCGGGCCCCTTTAATCTGAGGAAGCCATCTGAAACATGGCTGTAGGGGCTATCCATGCTTTCTGGATGGCATTGAGTTTCGATGACACTTGTTCTGAAGATCTCCAAATTGGATGTCTTTCGATGGTGGGATAGAAATGATATGGATTCCTCTACTGACGCCCAACTCCAAGACGGTGCCCGGTATCCATCTTCAGGTAGACGGCCCCCCGGCCCACCTGATTCGCTCGTTGTTGTTATTCACCAAAGACCCCGTGTAATATCTTGTCGCCATTCCAGCCATATAATTGTTGTGTGGAATATTCCCGTGAAACCTCTTGGCCATACCAGACAATGCCGGCGGTTGATCAGAGTCTTTCGTCAGCCACCCCTTAGAGTACGGGTGAACGATTTCGTTGTGCCATAGGTGATGAAGATCAAACGAGGGACGTAGACCACGGCACATTAACCTCGAAAGCGTTGGCATGTCTGACTTTTCAAAACAGGGAGCTCAAGGCCGGGATAGGGGGGTCCGTTGAATAGAGAATCAGCCTTCAAGCCCAATTCACATTGGCAGATAGATCTCCCTTTGCAGTACCAAGTCAGAGCAGACGAGTAAGAAAGGAACCTCTTCGACAGTGGACGGTCCTGAAACGCCCATGCTCGACGAACAAGAGGATCCACGTGTCGGATCTGTCGAATGTCGTGGACAGGGCGCCCTAAGATCTCAATGGTTCTGAGTGTCGTTGGAGGTCTTTTCATTCTAATGCGTATACGCTCGATTTTTTGTGGTTGTAAAGCTAGGCTTCGAGGACTTGTGCCTTGTTGTAGAAAGCAAGCTCTCGCACTACTTAGTTGCCTTGAATTCAACGAGGTATTCCTATGTCTTGTTATATCCGTGCAGACCCCCGTTTCTCTTTTCCTCTTCGTCATCCTCTATGTTCATGTACCATTGACACACGTTATGGGTATTTCGAATCAGACCCCGGTTATCAGGATCATTTGACCGTTCCCATCCTCTATAACGAGAAGCTAAAAACAATGGCGAACAATGAAAACAGTGAGATCATTCGGATGCTTTATACTGAGGTTGGTGGTCCTTTTCCCTGATGGTTATCTTCTCGTTGGCTAAGAATTGGCCCAGTTTGACCGTCTATTGGACGAGGAACATGGCAATGTGCAACTCTACCCGGCTCTTTTTCAGGAACAAGCCAAACGAGGCAAATCACTGGATCTATAACGATATTAACAATAGAGTCTACAAATCCAGATTTGCGACCAAACAGGATGCATACGGGCCGAGTATAATTGCGCTATTTGATACTCTGGAGTCTGGACAGAGCCGAAGCCCATCTCCAGGACCCAAAGGGTGCTTGAGAGGAACTTGATCAGCTAAAACACTTTCTCGGGAAATTCGTGTGAAGGGTGGCAAAATGATTTACTAAGATTTGAAATACCTGCGACCTGTATGCATAAGGTACTACTTCGTATGCAGATTAGTCTTCAATTGCCGAGACGGAAAATGAACCCTTCTAGGCCATGCAAGCGGACCCAGACACCACCAACTTTAGCTGAGTAATACGCGCGCGGGTGAATATCAACATTTTGCCCCTTCGTTACCCCATGACTTCAGCTTCTTCTGATGAGTAATGCCTAGCACAGCTCGAGTAGCCCTTAACGACATTGGACCCCTCATTGCTTTCATGAGAGAAAACCATACACTGTCCCGAGTCTTCAATTTCAACCTGCCGTCTGGCTCGCGCTCGGCTCGTTTTACGCTACCTATACTCACGCCGTGTTTACCGCAGCTTGACCGACTCGCCGAGCAGCCGAGATGGCGCACGAGATTCCGTTCAGGGCCGGTTCTTCATCAAACAGCAATGAATATATGCCGTCAATCGGAACGAGCAGCCAAGCCTCAACGTGGGAAGGGGAACGAGAAGGCGAGCAGGCCAGCGGACACACCAGCACAGGCACCACCACGCTCTCCTGCTTTCAGTGTCGGGCTCGTAAGGTGAAATGCGATCGGTTGAAGCCCGCCTGCGGCCGATGCGTTCGACTTGGAGATGAATGCGTGTTCCCAAACTCGCGACAGAAGCGACTGACTAAGAAGAAGAATTCTCATGCCACATTGGAGACCCGATTAGGTGGGTGATGGTGATGCTGTTGCCAATAAGCTGCGTCAACTGATCGTTTTCTTAAAGCTCGACTAGAGGACATATTTAAACAAAGTGGCCGAGCAGACGCACTACTAGATGATCCCGTCTCCCTTGGTGAGGAAGCTGGACTTGATCTGGACTGGAACCATGATGCAACAGACATCGGCCAGTCGACTTTCTACGGGCCCGGGTCTGATGGTGCCCCCTTCTTCCAAACGACTGCCATGCCGCCTCAGGAGGTTCCACCTACGGTAAACGAACTGATTGGACTTGGTCAGTTTGAGCAGCTTCCGCCCAGCCATTTGACTGAACGACTGTGAGCTACTGCCTCCACCCTCTTGGTCACCTTATTGCCGCCTTTCTCCTACGTTTCTTGATCCGTGGGAATGTGTGCACGTGTGCCCGACTGAGCTAACTGAGATATCATAGAGTTGGTTTGTACTTTGATGAATTAAACCAAGACGCTCCAATGTTGCACCGCACACGCTACACGGCATCTCTACATCGCCCTGCCCATATGCGTCCGCCCATGTCCTTGCAGTACGCCGTCTTGGCTCTAGCCGCAACAACACGTCAGGAGTTCGCACACCTCGCAATGCCGTTTTATGAACGGTCTAGGCGGTATGCCGAGGCAGATGAGATGAAGGTGAGTACATGAACTAAAATGCACGAGGAAACAGTAATTCTGACCCCTTCGGCTAGGGCCAAGGAGAGTACTTTACCACCATAGCCCATACACAATGTTGGTGCTTGCTAGGGACCTATGAGTCCCGAAATCTCCTCTTCTCTCGCGCGTCTGTCAGTCTGTCCAAGTGTGTCCGGATTGCCCAGATGCTCGGGTTGCACCGTCTCGATAGTCCACAGCAGCCAACGGATCCTCCGCTTCCTCCACCGAGAGACTATTTTGAGGTTGAGGAACGAAGGAGAACCTGGTGGGTCATCTTCTGCTCTGATCGCTTCGTGGGTGGAATCACAGGCTGGCCCGCCCTAGTCAATGAGAAGGATGTGAGTCGAGCAATAGGTTGCGGAGGCTTGAGAAGCCCAAAGGGCTGACGTATCAACCGGATGCAGATTGAGACTCGATTACCTGCGTCCGACGAGGCCTTCGAGATGGGCACCAATGAAGCAACGCCCTGGCTCATAGACGCCCTTCAAGGGATTATGGTCTATTCTCCCTTCGCTGGTAAGGTGCTCACCGCCTATACGTTCTACAGAACTCTAGAGCACACATTCCGGTCCTTCCCAAATGACAACATCGAGGACATTTTGAACGGTCCATACTGGGCTCGACAGCGAAGCATTGACGCCGACCTATCCAACATGATTCTGTACCTCCCAGAGAGCCTGCGCCTCCCGCAGTGCGGGTGGAACCGGAACGCCATCGTCGTCAATGTTGGTATTCACACCTCAGTCATTTGCATACACCGAGCGGCGCTGGCAAAGATAAGAGAGCTCGGCCTCCCAGCAGACTTGTTTGCAAGCAGCAGGCTTCGACTTTTACCCTCGGCAGAGCAAATACTGAACGCTCTCAAGTCGACTGGCGACGTTAAGGGCGCCATGACTGATCATTTCTTGGTGTTTTCTGCATATCTTGCATCATTGATCTTTCTAGAAGACTACATGGAAACCCAATATTTGCAGAGCGAGCAGCATCTCCAATATCTTCTTGGTGCAATGGCTCACGCTGGCGAGAAGGACCCGTTCTCACGCTCGTTAGCGATTCAGCTTGCTTTAGGGATGAGGCAGGTCGGCATGGACTCGAGCACTCTAGACAGAGTAAGAGCGCAAACGCAAAGGCAGTTTCTCATTTCGAAGTTGCTAATAACTAGAAACCAGGTACAACAACTTCCGCCAACATCGGTATTAATACCCATTCTCGCCAAACGAGACAAGGCTTCATCACACATCACTTTCTGTTCAATTCTGCCTACCAAGATATATGACTACTCGAACTCACCAAGCCTGGAATAGTATTGAGAACATGATAATGAGCGCCTACTCTGGCCTGGGTGGCGAGAGTATGCCGGCCGTTGGAACACGGCGTTGCACCGGGTCATCTTCGCCTTGATATCCTTGAGCACCAAGACGAAGTTCTCTGAGGGGTTACAAAGGCCTAGTCTATTGTATAGATGCGTCCGCTGATTAGATGCGTAGAGGGGTTTTTGACTAGGTCGAGCTACAAATATATGATTTATAGTCACATTTGTCAGGTATTTGATAGGCATCATTGGGTTGGATTGTCACGTAGACAAAAGTCGGACTCATCCAAGATAAAGATTGCGCTTGTCCGGGGATCATGGAATAAAAGGCTCTGTTTGAGATTATTAAAAATACTGTGTTCTAATTCAAGAACTGAAAACCGAACCGCTCTATAACTGAAAACCCCGAACCAGTCGATTCTAAAATTGGACCGTCTATTGAGAGACCATTTTCCAAACCCCCAAGTGTATTACCGAGTCCCCAACCCAAGTGGGAGTTAATAGTGCAAAAGGTACCGTTGAGGCCTGATTATGAGTGTTTCAGCCTGCGGCTATTTTGGACGGCCACCACTTGGCGCATATCGGCTGAGCTTTCGAATTTTCTCTCCAAAGATATAGAAAAGGATTGGAACTGGGAAAAGCGCGACGGCTATAAAGCCAAGAACGCTGGTGGCCCAACCAACCCCCAGCTTTTTGTACATGGCTGCTGCAAACATGGGAAATCCTGCGCCGAAGAGTGCGCGGACTACAGCATTGGCAGCGAGGGCGCTGTTTGCATTCATCAGGTAATTATCGATGATGTAGGTTTGGCCTTGGAGAAAGATACTGCGAGGGAAAAGTTAACAGCCGTTTTGCAAACCCGCTAAATCGTCAACACTTACAGCATGACACCCATTCCCAGCGGAACCCCAGCTATGGCTTGTGGCACCCATGAGATGCTAGGGTTGGAGGTCCAGGCGAACCAGAAGAGTCCAATGGGAAAACATGCCCCGCCAATTATCATCGGTAGAAGCCGTTGCTCAGGTGGCAGATGACCCTTCTCCTTGATTATGCGTGTAAACCGGGTCCTGGAGAAGATGATAATGATGATGGCCCCAATTACAACGCCCAGTATTATGGCCAGGAACGGGAGAGCTCCAACACCGCTGTTCCAGCCCCGGTCCTCTTGAAAGGATGCTGGATATGCTGTGAAACAAAGGTAGATGAGACCGTATACAAAAGACATGTAAAGGGTCACGAGGATGATAATGGGTTCGAGCACCAGCATGGCTAGAGGCCGGACTAGGATTCGGTTCGCCATCTCGTCGAGATCAACAGGCGTTTCTTCTGCAACGGCATGCATGGCCCAATCTCGGGTCGAGAGACGAACTGAGCGAGCTTTCCTAGTCAGTAGGGAAGACTCCAGCGTCTCAGGAACCGTTATGAATGCTATGGGACCGAATAGAGCTGCCATAATGGCCGTGATGTACGCTGTCCATCGCCAGCCGAGCGAACTTTGGGTGATAAACCCGCCCATGATCGGACCGGCAACAGGACCCTGCAGTAAGTCTCGTGAGCGTCAAAGTCATTTATTTTCAAGGAAGAAGGCCGTCTCACGACAAAATTCGCGCCAGCGAAGATGCTCATGGCAATGCCGCGCTCCACGGGGGGCCAAAGGTCGACAAGCGCGCCGCCGACAACGCTGAGGGGGGACGAGCCAAACAGGCCACTCAGGAATCGGCAGACGAGGATGGTTGGAACGTTTTCGGCGGTGGCCACGGGAATTTGGAATATTGCAAATACGAAATATCCAACAAACAGCGGGTATTTACGGCCGTACACCTCTGACATGGGACCAAATATTAGAGGGCCAAAAGCGAATCCCTAGGGACTGATTAGCCAAGAGGCGAAGCCACCTCGGTGCTGCTAGCGAACGCACCAAGACAAACAAGCTTGTACCCAGAGTCATGACCTCTGTTGACACGCCGAACTCGATCGCAGCAGGCCGAACCGCTGTGCTGAAAATGCTGCTTGCGAACGTCACAACCCATGTCAACATGCCCAAGGAGATTGTAATCATCCACTTCTTCCGATTTGGCCAGTTCATGGGGTTATCTGGGTCATCTGGGCCGTCCCAGCCGACGATTTTGCTGTCGACATCGTGTCCCGTCGTAATTGCTTGATCAGGGTCGTCAACCATGACTGTGTCGTCGGATGAAGGGCGAGGGTCCCGTTTCTGCTCGTTGATGGAATTGCCTTCGGGGACAGAAGATGGAGACGGAGAGGTTTGGGCGTGGGACGCCATGGTCGGGGGGGTTGAGGTAGGGCTTGTAACTTGTAGCGAACAGGAAGACGTAGCCGTGAGAGTCCAGTCGTATCGGAAATCTCTGAGGGTTTAGGGAGCGTGCCGGCTTTCCTCTTGTAAAAGAATGTTGTGGGTTGGGTTTAGGTAACCATGTCGGAATCGAACTTCGGAAGCATCTAAAGATCATCTAACAAAGCATGATACAGGGAAGCACTTCGATTTAGGTAGTCAGCACGCTGGTTCGGTCATGACTGCACCACCGAGACAATCCGATGCGGCACCGTTTGACAAGTCGGCACGTCCCTTCGGTCTGAACGGTAATATCGTAGGGCCGTGGTTGGTCCGACCGGTCTTGAGGATAATACCGGCGGGCCGCGATCAGCCCGATCGCTCAACCCCATCCAGGAAGAAGCTGTCGAACTTGGTCTAGCTCCGTGGGTCGGCCATTGTAGCGCGCGGTAAATGTGTCTAAAAAATGGAGCAAAACAAGTCTACCAGGGCGTGCTAGGAAGAGAATCAGGACACGCACCCCCGGCAGGCCAAGCACGACCCAATCCAGGGTGCAGTGGTTAGTGATGTGACCTCGAGTCTCTACAAGTCAAAATAGAAGATTGGCGGAGTCCATTGGTTACATCCCAGATGAGTGATATTATAAAGCCATGGTATCAGTAGGCCACTAGCCAAGATGAAATTTGTTTTCAGATAGGTGGAGGGGATTTTGGCCTTATTCAAAAATGAAAATGAGACTGTTTGCTCGTTATTACGAGTACCTACACAAGGTTAAGCTGAGGAGCGTTGAAGAGCAGAGTGAGTCTACCCTGGAGAGAGACAACTATCTCTTCATCGAGGTCGTCTCAACCGGCATGGCATAGAATTTTTAATTTCTGGGTAACCATCTATTGTCTTCTCCTCATTTCGTGGGACCTGACGCAACCGTAGTATGCGACGTAAAGTGCTGTGAAGAGCTTCGAAATACTATCGTGATTGATGATTTCATGTTGCACAACGAATCCATCGAGCCTGTACCGGGAAACTCAACTGTTAGGAATAGTTCAGATTGAGCCAGCTTATTTCGACGCTGCTTTGATGCTAAGGGTTAATGTAGACATCTGTCTACTTTTATTAATATATACATAAGAATGAAATACAACAACATGGCTCAACCTTGGGCCTCATCACATCTTCTCCGATCACCGGCTCAATCATCCTCCTCCCGATCCTAGGAAATTCAACTTTCCTCTCGAGTCTAAGATGTGTCTATGGCATGAAAAGTCTATCTTGGCTTTGAACGTGTGCTAGGTACCGAGCAAAACTCCCATCTTGCACCCTGCGCGAGGATGAGGCTTAACCCATTAGGAGGCAGGGTTCACCTGCCAAACATCGAGAGATACCCAGGGACCCGGGAAATCAGTGACGGCTACCGCGAGAATCTCGTTGAGCCAAGCGTACTTGGTGCTTCCAGTCTCAAACTTGACTCTGTCCAAAGCAGTAGGGCCAGAGATCAAAGGGCCAGCAGAGTGACTGTAAACATAGGATCCGTCATCCATCTGTATCACAGAGTGTGCGTCGACATTGAAATTTCCCAAAGCATCGATTGCACCAAAGTCAGCTCCGATGGGGAGAACAGTTCCTGAGAATGGTGAGCTGGGGCTCATCGTGTTCATCTTTTGCGGTCAACTCGTACCTTCGCCCTTGGGGCCTGACAAAGTTCCACCAGTTATGGGGATGGCCAATCGAGTTCCTGCTGGTCCTGGACCGGTGTTGATGGTTGAACTGAGGGTGAGGTTCATACGGAAGAGGTATGAGAGAGTAGGAGGCTCAGGGGTGGCTACTGCGGCTCCAATGCTGCCAGCAACGAGAAAAAAGGTGGAAAGCAACATGTTGGCAGTGAGTGAAACAAGACGGTTGTAAGAGAGGTACTGGGTTGAGGTTACTGCTGATTTTCAATGGGAATGTACGAGGTGAGGGAGTCTGATGAACAGAAGAACAAGATACCATTTTATACCAGGCTCTCTAGGAACGGGTGCTCTTAGGAGATATGGGCTATTCCTGATGACTCCACAAACGCTCGGCGAGGTTAGCGACAGCCGGAGAAAAACGACCTCCCCAAAGACCCAAAAAAAAAACCAAAAAAAAAACAATAAGGCCAAAAACAAAGGCATTGATCGCTGACAAATGCCGACTGGCAAACAACAAGGACAGACATTATTCGGTGATTGCAGGGTTGGCCGGAGGCCGAGCCGTGGGACTCCATCAGGAGACTTGGCCACCGAAATTGAGCGGTCTTTCGGGGTTGGCAATTAAGAGCGCTTGTTGCGTGCTGACAAAAAGCGGATGAACCTCAATACGACATGCAAGGCGGTAAATAGAGTCCGCCTATCATTAATATTATTAGCTATACAATTTGTTTAAATACAATCCGTGTTTCTCGCTGTCTTATTGCATCGCCGACATTTTCCTCTTGCATCTCCTACAAGTTACCTCCCGTCATAATCACCATGTCCCGCAATCTTCTAATTACTGGTGCCACCGGTAAACAAGGCGGCAGTGTCGTGGAAGCCGTCCTCGCTCGTTTCTCCAAAGACTTCACCATCCTCGCCGTCACTCGCAATGCACAGTCGCCATCGGCTGTTCGTTTGACCAAGAAGTCATCCTCCGTCAAACTCGTCGAGGGAAACCTTGACGACGTGCCTTCACTGTTTCGAGCTGCGAACAAGGTCGCCTCTGGCCCGATCTGGGGCGTCTATTCAGTCCAAGCCGCAGTGGCCAAGGGCACCACCTTTGAGGGAGAAATCCGCCAAGGCAAAGCACTCATTGACGAATCCATCAAGAACGATGTCAAGTATTTCGTCTACAGCAGCGTCGACCGCGGCGGAAACGAGCGGTCCTGGACCAACCCAACCCAAATTCCGCACTTTAAGGCGAAGCATCAGATTGAGCACCACCTCCGCGACAGCACCGCCAACGGGAAATCCGCCATGGGCTGGACAATCCTGCGCCCTGTCATCTTCTTGGATAACATCACGCCAGACTTCCAGGCCAAGGTATTCATGACGAGCTTGCGAAGCACCATGAAAGACAAGCCGTTGCAGTGGATTGCCACTTCTGACATTGGCGTCTTCGCAGCGGAGGCCTTTGCCAATCCGGAGCGGTTCAACAAGCAGGCCATAGGGCTTGCCGGAGAAAAGCTTACCTTTGAGGAGCTGAACCAGAGGTTCAAGAACCTCACGGGCGCCGGCGTGGGCACGACAGTCGGGCTGCTGGGGAAGGCACTCAAGGCGGGAGTGAAGGAAGTCGGTGTGATGTTGGATTGGTTCAAGGAAGATGGTTACAATGTGGACATTCAGCTGGCCAAGAGCATTCATCCACACATCAAGGATGTCGAGGCGTGGCTGAAGCGGGACAGTGCCTTCGTTGCGCGATGAAGCTGCTGGCGCGCTTTTTGTGTGGGAGAAGTTGCATTTTTTCCTTCTTTTTTGCATGAGCAGAGATCTTGTTACTTAATTAATATATGAATAGTAAATACATTTTCATTATCATCCCAGGATACAAATAAGGGCTTGTTTGGAGGTCCCGTGATCGATATCGTGGTGTTCCCAGCTGGTTTAAACTGCTTGGACATTGATTGATGATGTGACAGTACCGGCATCTCCCGTTTGCCTTGGATGCGGAAAATTGGCCAAAGGCGAGTTTCAGAACCGGATCAGGACCGTTGTCTTTCGGCTGAGGGACCCGGAGTGTCCAGTTGAAGCATGTCTGACAAACCTCGTCTTCGCCTTCTTGGCCGGGAACATGCTCCTCGACTGTGGCAGAGGAGGCCCCCCTACCCTTTCGTCTTCATCGGAAGAAAAAGTTCATTGTCAGACGTGTAGAGAAAGTTATTGACTCCTTGTATCGCAGAGAAAGCAATCTTGACTTGAGGGGGTTGCGTCTGAATCAACTGAGAGAGGACACTAGTCCAGATCACTTTGAGATAGACTGGAAACGAAGAGAAGACGTGGAAGAAAATAACCGCTGGGCTCATGGCAGAAGAGAAAGATACCTTTTAATAGTCACCGAGACAATTAGGGCCATTAATATTGCTTAACAGAAGGCCTCTTTAAAGTGAATGCTACCTATCAGAGGGCAACAGGTATCTACGCCTCGTTTGTGATTATTGGGCATGGCCCTCTTAGGCGTGGGCAAGCATCTAGTGACTGTCATGTAGCTTGCAAGGCGCGTGGGGGGAGATTTCATGGTGTAAAGATTATGATGTTCCTAAATGTTCGGCGATATCACAATATCTTTATCGGATGGAGACTCATATGTCTGCCAAGGGTTACACACAGGACTTAGGAGATGGTACAACACTGTAACATTGAGCTGTTTTGGACTACTTCTCTCCGCAACGCGACGTTCATGACTTCGGCGACTAGACCATCCCGCAGTAACCTCGCTGATCCTCTTAGATCAAGATGGAGATAGCAGTCGTCGATGGCTCCAGGACCGGGTACTCGACATTACCATTAGTCTGAGCCAGCGAAATGATCTGGAAAATCTCGGAAAGGTCATTGAGACGGCTGTAGAGGGTCTTGGCTGCGTCCTTGATGGCAGCGGCGTTGAACTCTGGGTTGTCCCCGATGTTTCGGGCCTTGTTGACGTTGTACAGCGACTTGGCGTACGTGAGGAGGTTGTACCGGTCGTCGACCTTGAAGCTCAGCAGCTCGGGGAGCTGGGCCGCCAGAAGCCAGTCCTTCCACTTGGGACCTTCAGTGCCGATGGGGAGTGCCTTGGTGAGATCCGCCTCCGTGTAGCCCTTGAGGGTGTTGAGGTCACCGGGCAGGGGGGTGCAGAGCGCCGGAGGCTTGGCGGGGACGAAGCTGTAGTAGTAGTCCTGGAGGTAGTTGACGGCAGTGTGCTGGGGAGATGCAATGTGGATGCACATGGTGACAGCGTCGATGAGCTCGTCAACAGTCTTGATGGTGGGGAACGAGGTGACTTGACCACCGTTCTGGCTCTGGATCTCCTGGCACCAGGGAAGAATGTACTTGTCGTTCTTCACGTCGGCGTCACACTTGTACTTGGTCTCAAGCACCGACTGGACAAACTCGCGGATGACACCCCAGAGCAGGTACATGTCGTAGGCGTAGGGGTAGTTGCGGTACTTCTCGTACTTCTCCTTCTCAATGTCGAAGCCTCGCTTCTTGAGGTCGTTGGGGATGTACTTGTCGACAAAGTTGAAGTTCTTGTACGAGTAGTCGACAAGCTTGAAGGCTCGGTACTTGGACTTGTCAGGGTCCGCAGGGTTCCACGTGGGGCCGAAGCCAGCGATTCTGGCGATGACGGCTGGGACGAGAAGTGTGCGGGCGGCGGAGTTGAGGGCTAGGGTTCTGAACCAGTGGGGGCTGAGAATCTCGTACAGGAGATGGCCCTCGGGGATGGTTCGGTTGGTGGCGACGATGATGGCCTCCTCGACCATATGCGTGTCGACGAGATGAGTAGCAATCTCGTGTCTAGCCCAGTCGGCAGTCTGGGCGCAGGTCTTGGCGTATCGCCACGGCCAGTCCTCCTTCTCGTTGACCTTGTTGTCATCGGGGGTCAGCCTCTTGTTGAAGATGGTGACAGACTTGTCGAGAGAGCCCTTGTAGTCGATGGTGATAGCGAGTGGGTGAAGTCTTCCGTCCTCGTGTAGTTGGAAGATGACAATCGGAGCACAAGCGTATCGCTCTGCCTTGCCGATGGGTACGTTCTGCTCATTGAGGATGGGGACAACGTTGATAAAGGTCTCTTCATCCTTGAGACCTGTAGCCTTTCGGAAGTACGAGTAATCCTGAATGAGAATGTCCTTGCCGCTCGAGAGGATCTTCTTGATACCATCAGCGCCCTGCTTTTCAGCTTGCGCAATGTACTCCTGGATCTTGCCCTTGGGAGCCTTCTCGATGGTTGAAGGGTTGACACCGCTCAGGTGCTGCTGAGCAAATCGGGCATCCGAGTACCAGTCCTGATGCTCACCGATGTTGCGGCCCTTCATGATGTCGGTGGCCGGGCTCTGGTGATCTCGGTTCCATTGCTCGCAGTCGGCAAGAGTTGGACCAGCGTACGGCGTGCCCTCGGCCTCGATCTCCTTGGGGATGAGGAAGCCGACGGCCTTGGCAATGTTCCTCACGAATTGCGTCTTGTTGTAGTCAAAGATCTTGCCGACACCCTCACTCCTGGGCTGTTCCTCTGGGTTGTTGGTCTGGTCGTCCTTCTCATCATCAGGGAGGTCCTTGAGATGAGGAGGGTAGCCGTCAGATCCATCGGTCCACTGGTAGATCTGCTGCTTGGTCGTGAGATCTCTCTCAACGGGGAAGATAGGCTCGAAGCCTCGGGCGTCATAGTGAGCCGCAGCACTCAAGCTCGGTTAGCTAGACTCTGTCGATGAGGGTGCTGGGGATCAACATACGCTTCTTCAATGATCTTGTACATCTCGGTCATGGCAAGCTGTGTGCCCTTGAAGGTTCCCTTCTTGATACCTTCATTGGCAACGAGACCGCCCTTGAGAACACCCTGCTTGGTGGTCTCGAGGGCAATACCAATTCGCAAGAGCTCGTTCATGAACACGCCCTTGTCAAAGACCTGCAGGTCCTCCTTCTCGACATCGTTCCTCACCTTGCCCTTGAGGATCTTGTCCAACTGGGAGCGAGGTGGGAGGGGCTTGTGGACGGCGGCAGACATGGTGAAGGAGCAGTGCTAGTAGATCGAATAGGGGAGGGGTAATGATGAGGATGTAGAGAGAGTGTGATGAGGAGTCCAGAGTCTAGATATTTCCCTCGTTATATACTACTCGTTCACCTTGCCACTCGTCTCCCAGCTGGACTGTGGATATTGTGGACATCATCACGACCTTCCTCAACCGACGGCTGGGACGGTCGCACAACGCTGTATGTTGAGCTCCGGTCTCGTCTCAGTAGCAGTAGCCAAGCAAGCCTGGATTCTTTGATCCGCGACAACAACAAAAAAAAGGTCCAGGAAACACGCGGCTTCTAATGCAGACATGTCTTCAGCTCTGCACGTCGTCCGCTTCCCCGCCAGACAGCCAGCCACTTGGAGGTGCACCCAGCTTAATCTGGCGGGAATCTCCTCGCTGCAAGATAACACATGAAGATGAACAAGGTCCATCCTGAAGTCGTAGTGCGGCTGAAATGGTCCTGTACAACATTGACTGTCTCGGCGTTGGTTCGTCGCCCTGTACACGCGTTTTGTGGAGGTGACTGCCGCAATGGCGACATTCCCTTGTGCGGGGAAACAGCCAAGGAACTGACGTGAGCGAATTCGAGCGGCGCATTTGGTCATCTTTTGCCATACGTTGCGAATGTGGCTGGCTGTTGACCCTGGCCTAGCCTAGCAATGTCTCGGCGAACACGCACCGCGGGCCCGCGGGTAGTGCCGCACCGACGGCCGTTAGTTCGCAATAGTGGTCTCAACAGTCTCAGTTGAGTTGAGGAACTGATAAGTCTTCAGAGACGAGGCCTTCCTCTGCAGCAAGCCCCATCATGCTTGACCGGTCTTGGTATCTCTTCCGAAGACAAACAAACTATTGCCAATAACGCTGCATTCCAACATGCCCACAAGGTAATAGCCGATCGGGTAGGGCATCCTCACTTCACATTCCACACCACACTTGATGTGTGTCTCGGTGCGCCTAAGCCGCCACAACGGGATCACGCCCGTTGGCGGTGACTTACGTGAGGCTCTAGACCTCGACCTTTGGACCTGTCAGCGCCCGCGCAATGGAAACCTGTCTGTTCACAAGCTTGCAAGTTTGCCTCTTGGCAAAAGCCTTGCCGCACCCTATAGGCCATTCCCCAATCACGGCAGTTGATATGGTCAGCGTGCCTTGAACTCGTCTTCTGCCTGTTTCAGCTCGTGCTCGTATTTTCAAGTCCCCCCTGTAATACAGCGCCAACCACATCTGATGCCACTGTTGCACAACCTACTCAGCCCCGAGATTGACACATTCGTACCACGCACCATATCACACCGCTAGCCTCCATCGACAGGAGCGAGGTTTGGAGCTTGCAGTGGCGTGCATTGAGGCCGGAGCTGTTTTCCCTTCTGCAGCATCGGTCAGGACAATGGGCTGGTCGAGAATATATCCCCTCACGCTATGTTTCTGCAAGGGAGAAAAGAGTCTCTTTGTGCAGGTAGTCGAGATAGTCGTCCTGATAGTTGAAAGAGCAGATGGGAGGCTGTGCACCGGAGCTAGCGCTACGAATGCATGGTCAACAAAAGCCCGTGATCGCCGATATGCATCGGAATGGCTGGCTGTCTCTTGGCGGCGACCACTCTAGAACCGCTTACTCTCTGATAAGGCAAAATGTGATGGAACCTTGAGGAATGTCGTGCTCGATTGTTTTCTCACCTGGGCAATCTCGCTGCGTCGGCTTCGACTTGATAAAGTCGCCTTGTTCTTCCATAATTCACAAACTTTCCAAACTATTCCTACTTGACATTCACTTTGACCGAGTCTAGTCCCTCACAATGTCTTCCACTCAAGGTGTTCCCTCCAATGGCAGCGCAGATGCCGCAGCAAAGGGCGGACTCCCAAAGGACTTGGTGAATGCCATGCAGGCGATTTTCGGCAAGCATCCTGGCTATCGCACCAGTATGTACCTCAGAACCTTTGATGTTGATCTCAGTCTCACTCATGTACACAGCTCACGCCAAGGGTCTTCTTGTTGAGGGTAAATTCACACCAACAAAGGAGGCCAAGACACTTTCCATTGCTCCTCACTTCAACCACCCCTCAACCCCTGTCGTCGCTCGCTTTTCTGTCGGTGGTGGTATCCCTCACATTGCCGACGTGGACAACGGCGCCACCCCTAAGGGTATCGCTGTCCGTTTCCAGATTGACTGTGATACGTACACCGACCTGATCGCCCACACCTTCAACGGATTCGCCACCAAGGACGGTGAGGGCTTCTTGGCCTTCCTGAAGCTCTTTGGGGCTGTTGGAAAGGCTGAAGCCGCGCTCAAGAAGGCCCTTGAGGAGGGCCGTGATGCTACCAAGGAGAAGGAGATCCTGAAGCAGGTTGGGGCTGCGTTCAATGCCTTTCTCGGTCAGCCTGGCCACGAATCCGCCAGGGAATTTGTGTCGGCCGAGAAGCCAAACCCCCACAACTATGGTACTATCACGTACTACGAGCCCAACACACATGTCCTGACCAACAAGGACGGCAAGGTCACCAACGTGCGGTACCGCCTCATTCCCGCAGATGGGGAGCATCTCTACCCCCAGAAGACCGACGAGGACAAGAAGTTCCTCGAGAACCTCCCCAAGAGCTACCTGGAGGATGATCTACACCAGCGATTCCCAGGCAAGCCCATCGTCTTCACGATCCAGGCACACATCGCAGACCCCCACGACGTTCTGGACGATGCCACAAAGCCATACAAGAGCACCACCTTCGTTCCTGTTGGTAAGCTCGAGATCAACAAGGTCTCGGATGACAACGCCGCCAGACAGCAACAGATTGCATTCAGTCCGGTTCCGGAGAGGGGCGGTGTCAAGGGTATCACATCGTCCAAGGATCCACTCATCTCTACACGAAAGGGCGTCTACTACATCAGCGCCGATCAGCGAAGACATGAGAAGCAGGTCGAGTAAGATTATGTTTAGTATGTCCTAGCTAGTGAACACGAAATGATTCTCAAGAATGCGTCCTAGTGTATCAATGTTTTGCCCGAGGTTGAAAACTGGCTGGATATGAGATGGCAGGTGAAATCGCATTCGGGAATAATTATCCAGCCGAACTGGTATTTTAGCACGAGTTGAGGCAAGTTAGACCGTTCGGTAAGCGTATGGGATCATTGCTATTCGCGAAGTGAGGGTCAATGTCCCCGCAGATGGTCAGTTTCTCCGCATCGCCTTCCTTGATATTGCGGGGTGACGATGTTACCTCGGCCTCGGACATCCAGGATAAAAGGTAGATCGACTCATTTGTTCTGGGGTTGGGTAAATATTTAGCAGAAATTAGACTGACCCCAGATTATGACTACCTAGCTAGACGTTAAAATGACGCCGTGCCCGTCCGTCGCCTTACTGATCTACCGAGACATACAGGCTCGCAACTACTGTCATCATCATGAAGTCTCTGGCTTTCGGTGTCTTTGTCCTAGCCCAGTCGCTGGCACAAGTTGCGGCTGGCCCCTTTCATAAGCCCTATAGCACAACGCCTGTGGCTACCGTCAAGAATGGAAGCTATCGAGGAGTTCATTCTCCAGAATATGACCAAGACTTCTTCCTCGGCATCCCTTATGCCCAAGCCCCGGTTGGCGACCTTAGATTCCGCAATCCTTGGTCCTACCGTGAAACTTGGAAGGGGAATCGTGATGCTGTCAAGTACTCGCCTGCTTGCGTCGGTTACGGAGTAAGTTATTGGGACCTATTTCGACTAAATCATACTGATATCCCTAGCCCTCGCAAATTGGTTATAATACGAGCGAGGTGAGTGTAAAAACCACAGCCGGGAGAAATGATGACTAAATTCCACGTAGGACTGTCTTTACTTGAATGTCATCCGACCTTCAGGATACGAAAAGAAGAAGCTCCCCGTGGCCGTCTGGATCCATGGCGGAGGCTACGTCCAGGGCAGTGGTGTCGACCTCCGATACAACCTGTCTTTCATCGTGGAGCAATCTGTGAAGATCGGACACCCGATTGTTGCAGTCAGCATCAACTATCGTCTCAGTGCCTGGGGTTTCCTCAACTCGGCCGAGTTCTTCGAGCAGGGCGACTCCAACATGGGCCTGCGCGACCAGAGACTCTCCCTTCACTGGATTCACGAGAACATTGCTGCATTTGGCGGTGACCCGTCCAAGGTTACGATCTGGGGCCAGAGCGCCGGTGCTGCATCTGTAGGGGCGCAGATTCTGGCTTACAATGGCCGAGATGATGGCTTGTTCCGTGCCGCCATTATGGAAAGTGGAACTCCGTTGGCCCTTGGCTCTCAGACGATTCTGGCCGAGGCCTCATACAAGCTACTTCTGGAAAAGACCGGCTGCGATACTGTCAAATGTTTGCGGGGTCTACCCTTCAAGGACTTGAATGCCGTGCTCAACACCACAGCTCTTTCTGGTGGATGGACGCCCAAGATTGATGGCGACTTTGTGGTCCGTCACTCATCTAAACAACTCGCTGATGGGCATTTCGTGAAGGTCCCAATCATCGTTGGGGCTAACACAGATGAAGGAACCAGCTTTTCACCAAAAGGCATCAATACTTCGGACGAGTTCCAGAAGGCAATCGAGAACTCATCTCCCCCAATCAGCAAGTCTTTTGCACAGAAGATTCTGAAAGCATACCCCGAGAAGGGCCGAGAGCAGATCTTACCCAACCTCGCCGCCGACTGGATCCCCCCGACGTCATATGGTAAGCAGTATCGGAGAACCGCCACATACTACGGAGACGTCATGATGGTAGCCCCACGTCGACTGGCAGCCGAGACCTGGGCAAAGCACAACTTGCCAGTCTACTCTTTTCGATTCAACGCCATTCCTTCCTGGGCTACTTACCTGGACGGAGCCACACATTTTGTTGAAGTGGCCTTTGCTATGCTCAATCTTGAGGGCACAGGCTACCCTCCGGTTCGCACCCCGCCGTTTCAAGGGCTGGCCGAGTCATATAGAGAACTTTCGCGGTTGATGGCAAGCGACTGGATCAAGTTTGTTGCGACTGGCAACCCCAACGGTTGGAAAGGACGGGAAAACGCAGTCCCGAGTCTGGGCAAGTCCATTCCAAAGTGGCCTCTATACACAGAGGCTAAGGGTCATGGTGCACCAAAGAACTTCCTCTATGAAGGAAACGTGACCAATACAGTTGAGAGTGACACGTGGAGGAGCAAGGGTATTGTGCTTTTAAACTCGGCTAACTTTGAGGTTTATGACCGTTGAATAAGCTGCGGTGTGAGCCTCTCGGCTAGGGCTGAGGGAGATGATAGTTTTTTATTATATATAGGCGATATAAATACCTAGTACATCATTGTCAACTGGCGACGTGTTCTTGGTGAGATGAGGTTCGTTGAGGCAGAGTGTTGAGCGCGGAAGCGTCTGCAGAGCATATTTGATATTGAATCTTGCGTTGAAAGGCATTGGGCATGATGGCTTGATTGTGTGTAAAACTGTATTTCTCTAACTAGGATGCCTTGATCAACCTTTGGGTATGCTATGAGGTTGAATTACTCTTCAATACTACAATATATTAAAAATATTTTTTTTATTATTGTTAGAGCCTAGCCCTCGATGGGTTAATTGAGTCAGAAGATCGCTGTATATGTACTCTCGCAGCTGGTTGGACGGCACATGGCCGAACGTGAGCAAGGGGGCAAGATCATCAACGTTGCTTCGATTGCAGCTGAGAGGGCCATGACAAGATTCTCAGTATATGGACCTGTCAAGGCGGCAGTAGGACAACTAAAGAACTCGCTAGCAAACGAGCTAGCAATCTACAACATCCAAGTCAATGTGCCCTGTCCTGGGTAAGTCTCCATCCCGAGTGGAAGGGTTTTACTGGTGACCCTCAAGACTGACCAAAACGACCAGGTGGATACGCACTCCCATATCTGACCGCAGCTTTGGAGATGAGGAAGCAAGCACTAGGATACTCAAGACAATCCCTGCCGGCAGATGGGGAAAGCCCAGCGATTTCAAAGGGGTCACAGTGTTTCTAGCCAGTGCTGCGAGCGACTACGTAACGGGTGCTAGAATCCACGTGAGTGGTGGAACTTATGGAATGTAAATGTTTGATGTTGCTTTTGAGCTTCATGCACCTCTAGTAGATCTTGAATCACTGCCCGAACCATGTCTTTAGGTTATTCTGCATCCCTTGCCGCCACCTCTTTGCCGAAGGAAGCATTGGTAGGGACATGAACGCATGGGGAACTCCTGGGTAAAAGTGCAAGGTGATTTGAACCCTAGAAAGCCAACCGAGTCAGCATTATGGCTCATACTATTTCTTCTTTCTATCTTTTTATCTGGCTGATATGACTTACCCAGCTGTCTGCATCTTTTCTTCCAGCAGAAGCCATTCATCGCGGAGTGGATCAAGCCCTGCGATATGAAACGATACCGGTCATAAGCCAACAAAGTCAGACATAAATCGTAGTAGGGGCGAGAATGACGGATCCGTCGGATCCGGACGATAAAGATCAGTGAGGTTTCGGAGTTTCTGGGCGTTGATAAACGGCGCATCTTTGTGCAGCTCGACTGGGAAGTGATCCGGATGAACGGTCGATGGAGTGCCAAGAACAAGTCCCTTGACGCTGAGAAGAGAATCATCTCTCAAGGCTCGCAGAGCTACAGACATGGCGAGGTTGGCTCCCGCACTGACACCCCCGACGAATATCTTTTCCGGGTCGATTCCGTACTCAGGTCCTTTCTGCGCAGCCCATTGGAACGCTGTCCAGCTGTCGTCAACGGGAGCAGGAAATGTCCACTCAAGAGTATGTCGATAGTTGATATTCAGAACGAAAAAACCAGTGTTCAGTGCGATTTGCCGACAATGAGGGTCTTCCGTCTCTAGGCTTCCAAAATGGTATCCACCACCGTGGAAAGATATATAGAGGGCCGGGCTCTCATCGTAGCTGTCCGAGTCCTCTTTAAGGGGCCGGTAGAGGCGTATGGGGATTTTGACGCCGTTTGTGGTAGGGATATGAAAATCCGTGACTTCGAGACCAGTATCTAAGGAAGATACTGTTAGTTAACTTGGTGGTTTTTAAAAGGGATGATGCGATATAGTAGTTAATAGAACTTGGCTATTTACCTGGTCTTCCCAAGACATTAGCAAATAGCTTCGCGGTCTTCTTATTTTCCTGATCGTGGGCTTCTCGAATCGTCATAGTGGGAATAACCTCAGGCCATTTCCAGGTCTTCTCGAACCGGAGCCACTCAGCTGATGGCCCAGTTGAGTAACGCGCAAAGTCATCCATGATGAAGATGATGTGCTTGAGACGCTTGAATGATATCAGAAGTCCTAAAGATGCCGAAGTAGCGAGGACCGGAGAAAGCTGGGAGCTGGATATGTTTTAGTTGTACACGTCATTGAGAGCAGCGGTAGCATGAATGCTGACAGTTGCGTTTGCTACCGACTCAAACTTTCAAGTGGGGGGTTTCCCTTCAAAGACCTTACTAAGTAAAGTAGTATCGCCGAGATGTATGGGCAAGGGGCTCTTGAGGACCCGTCATGATTTCAGCGCCGACACCTCTAGCCACCCAAGCAGTAAAGGCTAACGACGGCCTCTTCTGTTAAGTAGGTCCCTATCCCGAGATGGCTCCTGAAAATCCTGTAGCTCATCTAGTCATAGTCTGTACGGACATGGTCAACTCCGAGTTCCATCTCTGCATCTGTCCTAGCATGCACCAGAATCACCGCTTTGCAGCCCGCATTCACTCAAAGAAAGCTCTCATTGACGTTTCAACACAACGTAGTTTTAATCCGGTCCCCGCCTTGGTCTCTCTTATATGTCCTCTGCATCGTGTCCAAACAGCCAATCTCTTCTAACTTTGTGCCCCCAGAATATCGGGTTCCGTTCAACATCCTTGGTGATCCATATGTCCCGCTCCTGCTGCGCCTCACCGCCAGGTAGATGATATGCATCTTGAAGCGTTCGTCCTGCTTTCTGGACCTTAGAGGCTCTTGGTTGGCGCAGATTCTGGTAGGTTACGAGAGCCTCACTGAGCTTGGAGATGGACTTGCCAGATAGCACCTTGCAGAGTACTGCTGCATCCTCGCACGCCATTGCCGCTCCAGATGACATGTATGGCAGCATTGGGTGAACTGCGTCGCCGAGTAGAACGGCCATCTATCCAGGGACTTGATAAGTTCCGTGGAACTCTGGTGCACACGGCCCACTGGGACAACAGGCTTGATCTATCAGGCAAGAGAGTGGCCGTGATAGGATCAGGCGCGTCAGCTATTCAAGTGGTGCCAGCCATCCAACCAAGTGAGTTCTGAATATTCATGTGAGACTTGAATCTGACCTTTTATTTAAGCTGTTGGGAAACTGGTGAGCTTCCACCGGTCTCCCTCCTGGATTGCTGCCGAGTTTGCCGGTCACTTCGCCTCACAGGGCCGCACACGACCTACAGTGAGGAGGAAAGGAAACGATCCCGGGAAGACCCAGGCTACTTTCTCACCTACCGCCGTGAAATCGAACATGGCATGAATGCGCTCTTTCTATCATTCTATCGCTATTCAGATGCCCAGAGACAAGGCGTCGAGAACGTCACCAAGTCGATGCGCACGCGACTCGGAAATGACCCAGAACTATGCGAAAAACTCATCCCCAAGTTTCCATTAGGCTGTCGGCACGTCACGCCTGGCCACGGCTACTTGGAAGCTCTCACAGCAGACAATGTGGTTGTTGAGACATCCCACATTGCCAAGGTCACCGGCAGCTATTCTGGGGTTCTCAAACGCCACATTGATCAAGTCAATAGATTGGCCAAGGGGGATTAGATCATGCGCAAGCCGTGCAAGCACGGTGCAGTCGAGCCCTCCCGAGAACAGCACCGCAACTCTCGCATCAGTATGAGAGGCCTTTGGTGGCAGCGGCACGTCCAGAACTCGAAGCTTGAGCGACTCGAGTCGGGGATCAAGACAGTCGACGGCAAGCTCCACGAGGTAGATGTCATCATAACCACAACGGGATAAGTCACTTCTGTTGTGCCGCGGTTTCCCATCGTCTGGTTAGGAGGCGTGGACTTGCAACAGGAATGGGCTGAAAATGGTGCCCGGGGTTATCTTTCAGTCACGGCTCCATCGATGCCCAACTATTTCCATAAGTTCACCTCTCCAACACGGCCATTCTGCTGGCCACAGACTTTGACACCATATCTGTGGATTCTGCTCATGATCGGACGAATTTGCAGTGACAACCGGCCCAAACTCGCCAATCAGCAACGGATCTCTGATACCGGCTATCGAGCGCCAGGTAGACTTTGCCCTCGCCTTCATTCTCAAAATCCAGACTCAAGACCTGAGCTATGTCGTCGTCAAGGACAAGGCAACATCCGAGTTCAACGAGTGGAAAGATGAGTTCATGAAGGGCATGACATGGACCGGGGAGTGCACCAGTTGGTAAGTAATCGTTGAATCATTACCACATAAAAGATGAGATTGCTAGCTCACATTGTTCAACAGGTACAAAAATGGGACAGTAGATGGCCCCGTCATCGGTAAGTAGCCCGACTGTGTCTCTATTGTCGTCCCAGAAGCTGGGGTTGGTAGACGTGAAGAGAGGCTTAGACTAACTTGGAACTGTTACAGGACCATGGTCAGGATCTGTGAACCACTTTCTTGAAGTGTTGAGGCACCCTCGCTTCGAAGATTTCAAGTACACGTACGACCCAAGGAATTGATTTAGATATTTTGGAGATGGGCGCGCTGCATGTGAGGCGAATGGATTACGTCTTGGTGCGTACATCTCATAGTTCTTAGATCCAAGGTTAGATGGGCACAAAGAGTGAGCTTCTAGTGTCACCACACACATGAAATGTCTCGGATCGACGGGCTAGAGGATGGAGATTGTATAATGAGACCTTCGGGGCGTTTATAATGCATGGCGATCTAGTGAAGAGTTCCTCTAGGACCAAAGCAGTGGTTCCCCGGGTGTTGAGTTGGACTCCGGAGAGAACGCGAGTTAGGCGAGTGAACGGCTAGGAGCTCAACTATATCATCATATCATGAACGTGCGGTGTTGATTTCATGATGTTCTAAACTGGGGGCTTTCATTAAAATTGTGTGTTTCGCAGAATATCAGACTTCGAGTCGCGGACCATCTCCTGAAGCCATTCTGGGAATGCTCTAACAATCGTTGCAATCCCTTTCGTCCAAGGGATGATAAGCTGTCGGCCTCTACCACTAAGGACCTGTCGCACAACCAGCTCCGCTACATCCTCTGGCTCGATGATGGAATCTTTAAAATCCGGGCTCGCCATCAAATTCGTGGTCATAGGTGTGCGGACCCAGTAAGGATGGACAACGCTAGGAACGTGTCAGCATTCTGTGATAGGGTTGTTTGACCACACTCTTCTTACCTCGACTGCACATTTCTGGCGTTATATCGATGTTTCAACTCCTGGCGTAAGCCCTCGTGGAAAGCGAGTGAAGCAACTTTGGAGCAACTATAGTCGATGTTGCCCGCAATAGTGACAAAGCTAGCCATGCTCGCCATGGTCACAACGTGACCATGGTTCTTCTTCACCATGTCTGGCAGGAACTCGCGTGTCGTCCAAAACAGGGCCATGGTGTTCACCTCGAACATGCGCCGAATCTGCGATTCGTTGCAGTCCAGGAGATTCATACCCAGGCTGATGCCCGCGTTGTTGATGAGGACAGTCGGGTCACCAACGTCTTTGCGAATCTGCTCGGCTGCTTCCTTGATGGCATCTGGCTGGGTTATGTCTGTCTGGTAGAACAGGAGGTTGGGCTCCGCATCTGGAGGAGGTACGATGTCAAGAATAATGACCTTAATCTTCTTTGCAACAAACTTCTTGGCCATGATCTGACCCATACCACTGCTGCCGCCCGTGATCAAGACGATTTCCTTGGTCCAATCCCAGGTGTCTTTCGAAAGCAGCCCTTCCATGGCTCTGGCATTGAGAGCAGAGTTGATGCCATACGCAACTGCTGCGGCCACCACAGCTTTAAGCCCAATGACGACAGTCGTGGTAGGCGTCTTGGTTGCAATGGCTTCAGGCAGGGCGATCTTGAGGGACCGCTCTACAAGATGTTGCCACGAGGCTTCCGACGGAAAGCCAAACATGGTATTGGATTGAGAGGTGGTTGTCAAGGTATCATATGCGCATCTACGACCATGACATGCCGATCGTGTTTTTATAAAGCTTGGGAGTGACAAAACGAAACGACTGCCACATGATAAACCGAGGAACGCATCCAAGACTAGTTGACTCTCTACACCGATCCGGTAGCAAAACACAAGTACAGCTGCCTTGGAAAGGCCGAGGCCAGCGGGGGGGAGGCCACGCTACTGTACGGTCGGGGCATTCTTTCCAGATAGGGCTTGGTTGTTAAGGATAGGAGGAGTACGAGGTTCCGAAACCGCTGATTGGTTCTCGTTTGACTGGGGTCGGCGCGGCACACGGCGCTAGCGGAATCCGGGGAAATCTGGGGTGTCTCTACACAACGCATCCTCTCTTTCCTTGACCTTGAACTGAGCCCTTGATGCTACGACGAACCCATTATCCTCCGAATTAACTTGGACATTGGGCCTGACCAAATGCTGCAAAGATCGTGTGATCGTTGTCACCGAAGCAAGCACAAGTGTGCCTTTAGTAACCAAAAGGCCAGCTGTGTCCGGTGCCTCCGTCTCGGCAAACATTGCACAACCCGAAGACCGCGAGCCCGCCTCGGTCGACCAGCCACTGCCCCAGATTTCCCCTCCGGACAGGCTGGGATCTTTACATCGTTAGGCACGTCCGGCATCGACGTTGCGCAGGACCAATCCGACTGTTTGACAGAGACCGGCCCTGCCCGCTCGCCCGCTTCATCGTCGTCCCATGTCGACGTTGAAGCGGGTAGGGCCAGCGCTATATCGCTAAGCATGCCGCATACAACGTTTGTGTCGCTGGGCGAATTATACCTGGGAGACGCCGATGACTTCTCGGCCACGCATGGCTACTTCATGATCGGCCCGACCTTCAACACCCCTTTCTACTCGGTCGTCCGGTGGCTTGTGACATCGCCATCAAACACCGAGCACATTGGAGGCTATCTCGCCTTCTTGAGCCTCATTCGCCGTTTGCAGGTGGCGCACCCAAGTCTGAGCACCGTTGAGCTGATGGCAGGTGCGAACGGCTTACGATCTCTGCAAAACCTTGCGTTGATTAGGCAACGAAATTCGGGTTTGGAAGCTCACTTGGCCACCTCCATCCTGGGACTTGGTTCAGCTATGGCCGTCTTTGAGACTCTCACGACTTGCCACTCTGCACACACCATCATGAAAAGTGCCCTTCTCTCAATTCGCCCGTATTATGATCTACTTCTTCAAAATCCCTCTCTCGACCCTGTCACTATTACCCCCGTCCTATCAGACACGATCGAGTGTCTCGTTAGACGAACGGTGCCAATTATTCGCTTTCCTTCTCTGATAAGAGTCGTCGTTGATCGTTATGTCGGGCTCTGCTGCACGCTGCTGCCCCTGCTGTACGATCTCTGCGAGTGTAGTAGTCTCGCCAGAGAGTCCAGACAGAATGGGAAAGACCCATATGAGGACGTGGAACGGATGATCCACGCCTGGGAACCAATCTTTCCCGTTGATTTTCTTGACACGTATACGCAAGAGGAATCCACGGCCATGGTGACTCAGGCAAAGGTCTATCGTCTGGCGGCCTTGCTCGTCGTCCATCGTCTTCGATTCCCCCTTGGCAGGGAAGATGAAGAGGCCCAAGATATGGCTAAGGAAATTATTGGGCATTTGCTATACTATGCTCTTTCCGATGCCAGTAGCTGCCGAGTCATGCCAATGATGTTCCCCCTCTTAGTCGCCATGTTAGAGGTAGAGGGACCTGGAGAAAAGGTCATTGACCACATTTCCAAGGTGAACGTCCAGGTTCTGCACACAACACAGCTACTAAGGTTTATCGCGTTTGTCCGGTATCAGAGGGAACAAGGATTCAGGGGACTTTGGTTTGAGCTCGCGGAGGGTTACGATGGATGTTTTGCTATTTGAGCCGGCCCGGTGTGATTACTTTGTACTATGTAATATTGCTTGAGCCCTTCACAATAGGTCCGTTCAATGGATGCTCATGGTAACAGTTTTGCCTACTTTGACCTATCAATACCTGTTCATTTTCGGCGTTGCTCGGTCTCAACAATTCCACGCTGCTCTACTTTCACTTGCTCAAGGCATAGATATGCTTATTACACCAAGTTTTGATGCATTTAGGCTACCTCATATCTACGCCGAGCCCAAAATTGCGGCACATGGGCCACGGATTCTCGGAATCCCGGTGGGCACTCAGCCAAGAACCATTAACAGGAAAGCCAACTCGTTGATGCGAGCATTAACCCTTATTGAGTGGCTTGAAACACGTAATGGCATTTGCAAACTGCCCCTGCATCGCCTAGGCATCGTCGGCGACTTACTTCCTATTAAGGCCAAGATCGCCCCCTCCCCTTCCGGGTTGAGTTCTCCATCTATACCCAGCTAATCTCATGCTTCGTATTCATACTACACTTAATATCATAAGAACCATAGCGGCCTCTTTCTACCCTTTAAGGGAATTCGCCGCATATCTTGATGGAAATGGCTACATGGTCGGAACTTCGGTCCCTTGCTTTTGCCATGCAGGAAGCTCATGAGTGCATACCGAGGTCCTACCATATATTCAGCGTCGCCCACCTCCGGAGCGGCGACTTACTTCCTGTTAAGGGAGTCTGCCACGTATCTTTTCAGAGACCGCTGCATGGCCGAAGCGGGGGACCGAGACTTCAGCCATTTCGCAAGCTGACGAGCGTATACTGAGGTCCTACAATGTATTTAATCGTTCACCGTCCTTGAACTAGAATGCACTCCTCATTTCAGTAAAACTACACAATCTCTCATTTCCGGGTGTTCCAAGATCAATTACTCTCAACCAACAATCAACCAGCACACGATGACACAATCGAGCGGCAACACCGTAGACTTTGACGTTGTCATAGTCGGCGCCGGCATCTCTGGGATCAACACTGCTTATCATGTCCAGACAAGGGCACCGAAAGGGACCTCCTATGCGATTTTCGAGGGCCGAGATGTTATCGGCGGTACCTGGGACCTGTTTCGCTATCCAGGTATTCGGACGGATTCCGATGTCCACACTTTTGGCTTCTCCTGGCACACTTGGGCCGGAGAAAAGCCTCTTGCAGCGGGACAACAGATTCTCAACTATATGCAACAAGCAGCTACAAGTCACGGCATCGATAAGAACATTCGCTTCCGCCATAAAGTCCTCTCGGCGGACTGGGACTCAAAGCTCTTGTCGTGGTCAATCAAGGTGCTTGCTGATGGGCAACCACAAACGTTCCGCGCATCCTTTATCATCTTGGGAACCGGATATTATGACTATGACGAACCTCTTGCTGCTGAGATTTCCGGGATCGAAAGATTCAAGGGGCCTGTCATTCATCCGCAATTCTGGCCCGAGGCTTTCGACTACAGTGACAAGAGAGTTGTCATCATTGGCAGCGGAGCCACGGCCATCACATTGGTGCCTGCAATGTCGGAGGAGGCTGATCATGTCACCATGCTTCAGAGAAGCCCGTCCTATGTATATTCTCTGCCTACTAGAGACTTGGTTGGGACAATCATTCGCAAGATTCTACCTCATCCTATCGCTCGACGCATCAATCGCCTACGCTGGGTTTTCCTGAGCAATTTTCTTTACTCCTTCTGCACTTGGTTTCCCAAGGTGGCCAAGTTCCTTCTTACCAAGGCAGCTCGAAAGCAACTCCCGTCAAGCGTATCGTGGCATCCTCATTTCAACCCGAGATATGACCCCTGGCAACAGCGACTCTGCTTCTGCCCAGATGGTGACTTCTACTCTTCGCTTCGGTCGGGAAAAGCAGATGTGGTTACTGGAATCATCAAAGATATCACTGCGAATGCGATCGAACTCCAATCAGGAGAGATACTACACCCTGATATTATTGTCACTGCCACCGGGCTCAACCTCAAATTCGGGGGTGGGGTGAAACTTTCGGTTGATCAGCAGGAAGTTGACCCCACTCAACGATTCATGTGGAAAGGATCTCTGCTACAGGATGTGCCAAACATGGTCTTTATACTGGGATACTTTAATGCTTCTTTCACGTTAGGTGCAGACGTGACGGCGGAGCTGTTGGTCAGACTACTTTGCACTATCCATAAGAAAGGGGCACGAGCTATTGTTCCACGGATTCAGGATCTAGAATCTACGAAGGAGCAGTCCGTAACCGGGTTGACATCGACGTATGTCACGGCTGGGGCAAGTCACCTCCCTAAAGGTGGCCAGGGAATGTGGGCGCCAAAGTCTAGTTACTTCCCAGATATGCTCAAGGCTAAGTGGGGAAGTATCACGAAGGACCTGGAGTTTCTGTATGATGAGTCAAATTAGTGCAAGAGACCAACGTTCCTCAAGTGAACATTAAGGACATTGCCAATAGAAAAGTTTCCAAGCCATCTTGTATCTTGAGCTTCCATTCACTGGCCCGAGCGGGAGAAGATATTCCATAGTTGGCTCCTTGCCATTGGCAGTGGCCTTTCCTCAGCACCAGCCTTCTTCCTCAACCCTCGCACGCCGTCATGGCCAAGGAGATAGGAACCACGCTCACCCAGGTCTCCCGGTCCGTGAGCTTCCTCATGGTCGGCCTCGGCCTCGCTGGCATCCTCACGACGCCGCTGGCCCATATCAACGGCAAAAGACCTGTCTTTTTTGGATTAGGAATCACCGGCATCATCGGCTACAGTGTGATTCTGGCAAACCCCAAGCATATGCCCTCAATCTACGCTGGCCGTGCTCTCTGGGGAGCTTGTGTCTCTAGTCTTCAGTACCTCGTCAGCTCCAGCGTCGGTGACCTATTCTTCGTTCACCAGCGCGGCTTCCACCTCGCGTTGTGGCATTTCGGGCTCTCCGGTGGTAATGCTCTAGGTGCAATTCTCCCCGTTGGGGTTTCGGATGGAGGGGCCTCATAGGCTCACTTACGTTGAAGTGTCCTTGGCAGCGGCAGGCTGTGATCCAGCCCCTTTTTACGAATAACTCACGAGTGTAGGGTAAACAATCGGATGCTCTGTAACGTGGGCTTGGCTCTGGGTGGGCAAGTGGTTCCAACTCAAGCGATGGAGGACCGGAGGATAAAATGATCTTTGCGACATTATTGAATGTTTAACCCATATCATGTTCCTCGTTGAGTGTTTAGAAGTTAGACAGGTTGCGTAGGCGGGGAGGTTGACTTAGCCCTGCCAAGGAAAGCTGACACATAAGACGGTACAGAAGCCGGCATGTATATGCAGTCATCTTTGTGCCCCGAACCGGACTCTGAGTAGCGAATGGAAATTCACCGGTTTGATTTTCGTACCCGGTTGGGCAGGAGAAGTATGCAACCAAGTGACCTATCGGCCGCCCGTCCCGATTGTGAGGTTGTACCAAGGCACCAATGCACTGTGCATGTCTTGGCAGGCGGATTGTATTAGGAAGGTACTTTACGCAGGAGTGGAGACTCGCTATATCGGGACAAACGATTAATCGCAATTAACTTTGCGACTGAACGTGACCATGTAAAGAAGAGAAAGAACATCGACAACATGGCTCTTGATGAAGCCAGCTTGATTGAGGCTGGCCTCATTCTGAGAGATCACGTGGAGATTGCATTAGCAGTTTTTCAACCCTCCCAGCATCCATTCATGGCAGCCTGGTCCAGAACTCGCGACCCCCGCACTCAGCCGCAATCCTTCCTTCCATTGCCTTTGCGCCGACAACTCCTAATCTCCCTCTCAGCGATCGCCAGCGATGAAGCCGACCGATTGATACTGATCAACGATGGAAGGTCTTGGTGTCGCCGCAAACGTCATCGCCGTCGTCGATCTCTCCGTCAAGGTCATCGCATGGCTGTCCGAGTACGCGCAGGATGTCAAGAACTCCAAGCCTGAGCGAGCGAGGCTGCTGCAGGCCGCCACTCAGCTGAACTCGGTTTCACAACATGTCCAACAATTACTGCAGAGCCCTCGCGGGGCGAAACTGCACGCCTCGAGGAAGCTCGCCCAGGCGATGGGCGATGGCAAGGCTCAGCTCTTCTGGCTGGAGGGGTTGCTGTCGAACCGTGGGCGATTCAGCAGCCTGATGTGGTCTTTCCAGAAGAAAAAGGTCGAGGAAGCGATCCTGGAACTGGAGCGATGCACGGGGATCGTTCATAATGTCCTCCAGGTGGATGTCGCGTAAGTTGGCCCTCCCGTCCCTACCCGTCCGACTAGACTCGGGCTGACCCGCGCCTAACAGTGACGTGATCCTCAAAATGGACGACAAAGCCGAAAATGACCGACGACGAGTAGAAGTTGATCGAAGGAGAATGGAGGTTGATCGAAGGAGAATGGAGGTTGACCGACAGAGAATAGCAATCGACCGACTCCCCTTCGCCGACGGTGCCTCTTTCGACTCTAGAGCCGAACAACATAACCCGACATGCCTACAAAACACTCGAGTCGAACTTCTCAATCACATCAACAATTGGATCCACGATCCCAATGGCAAAACAATATTTTGGCTCAATGGCATGGCGGGGACGGGAAAGTCCACCATATCTCGAACAATCGCCCGTTCACTTGCCAGTCACGGTCTGCTTGGAGCCAACTTTTTCTTCAAGAGGGGTGAGACAGATCGAGGCAACTTGGCCAAGCTTTTCACCACGATAGCACGCCAATTGGCCCTTAGTCAACCCGCACTGGGCCCAAAGATCAAGGAGAGATTCGATTCCGATCCTACCATTGTTGGGAAGGCCGCGCAAGTACAGTTCAAGACCCTCATTCTTGACGCCTTCTCTGCTTGCGCCCACCTCTTCAGAGATGGAACACCACTGGTCATTGTCATTGATGCCCTGGACGAATGCGAACGAGACGAAGACATCAAGCTCATCATTAACCTCTTTTCTCAAACCCGAGATGTCCAACGCCCACGACTCCGAGTCTTTGTCACTAGTCGACCAGAGTTGCCAGTGCGACTTGGCTTTAGCGCTGTCGAAGGCAGGTGGCAAGACTGTATCCTCCACGAGATCCCTCGTCGCGTCGTCGAGCGCGACATTTCTCTTTTCCTTCAGTACCAACTCAGCGAGATTCGGACAGGCTGGAATTCCTCCGTCACCAAAAACCGCCAACTGCCTCCAAATTGGCCCAAGCCTACCGAGATCCAATCACTGACCGAAAGCGCCGTCCCTCTCTTCATTTTTGCAGCAACCATCTGCCGTTTCATCAACGATCGGAAACATGGTAGTCCCGCACGACAGCTGGAAAAAGTGTTGCAACACCAGAACAGGAGAGGCGCTTCCAAGATGCACATCATCTACTCACCCGTTCTGAGCCAACAACTGGCCGATGCATCCACCGATGAGAGGCAACACATAATTGGAGAATTTCGACGAGTGGTGGGTGCTATCGTCACCCTCGCCAGTCCTCTTTCTACCATCACGTTATCACGACTCATCGACGTCCCACAGAGCACAATCGACGACAGGCTCGACATGCTTCACTCTGTTCTCAGCATTCCAAAATCCCCAAATGCACCAGTCAGGACACTGCATTTGTCCTTCAGGGATTACCTCGTCGATACGGCGACTCGTGCGCAAAATCCATTCTGGATTGATGAAAAGGCTGTCTCAAGGAACTTGGCCAGACGCTGCTTCGGATTGATGCGAGATCACCTCAAGCCTGACATCTGCACAGTTCAAAATCCCGGAACTCGTCGCTCCGACATGGATCGTAAACTGATCGATGAGCGTTTGCCGGGTGTGGTGCAGTACGCATGCCTGCATTGGGTGTACCATCAGGAGTTGGCTGGCCTCGAGGAGGAGGATATCATGCTTGTCTATAGCTTCTTGACCCACCATTTCCTTGTCTGGATCGAGGCTTTGACACTGATTGACCGTGCGTGGCAAGTTTCGCAGCTGATCACCAATTTGCAGACAGCCCTGGTATGTACTCCGGTTGCTTTACCCGACTCTGCTCGCTGACATATCGCAGTCTCAGTCACAGTCGCAATCCCAGAACGCTCAGCGGCTGTCCGAGTTCCTTGCTGACGCCATGCGTTTCCTGGTTTCCAACGCGACTGGCATCAATCTCGCTCCGCTGCAGGTGTATTCCTCTGCACTGGTCTTTGCACCAAAGAATAGCCCCATCAGACAAGCCTTCAGGAGTCAGATTCCCCCGTGGATTACTCTGGTACCATTAGTGGAGCCCGACTGGGATACCTGTTTGAGGGTTCTGGAAGGCCACCAAGCTCCAGTTAACGCCGTGGCCTTTTCACTGGATTCCTCAATCCTTGTCTCAGCTTCTTTGGATCGAGCTGTCCGAGTCTGGAACTGGGACACAGGAGAATGCATCTACGAACTCAAAGGCACCCGTGCTCCCATTTGTGCCACGGCTCTATCGCCAGATGCAGAAGTTGTAGCGGCTGCTGCTATCAATGGAATCATCCGCATCTGGAGTCTGGCAACAGGGGCTTGCGTGCACGAGTTGATGGCGGATAACGGCGAGATCTCCTCAATGGCCTTTTCAGCCGACTCTAGGTTCTTATCAGCCGTGTCAAGTGACATGGCAATATACTCCTGGAGCCGGGATACGGGAGCATGCGTGCAGGAACTCATGCCACCGGGCGGCATGGTCCGTGAAGCTATCTTGTCGCCTGATCTCAAGACTATTGTCTCGTACGGCAACGGCATACCAACCAAGCTCTGGAATTCCGGCACAGGTCAGACCTCGTTCACTCTAGACCGGTATGAAAGGGCCTTAATCTCGCCTGATTCAAGTATGGTGCTAGCATACTTCTATTTCGATATCTATGGCCGAGGCGGTTACTCCTGGAGCTCCAAGTCCATGCATGTTTGGGGTCGAAACAGCGGTGCACTTCTCTGCGAGCTGACAGATGACGCCGGAGAAGGCCCAGGGACCGTTGAAGTCGCTACCTTCTCTCCCGATTCGGAAACGATAGCCACGGGTTCAGTCAAGAAAGTCCAGATCTGGAGCTCCGCAACTGGCAGATGCTTGTCCTCTTTTGAAAACCTCCCGTCGGATGTCAAAAGACTGGTCTTCTCGCCTGACTCGAAATTTTTGGCCTTGGCCTTACTCAACTCGACCATTCAGATTTGGAGCCTGTCTGAGAATGCTTGTGTCAATATCCTCCAAGGCCACTCGGGTCTCATAAACTCGATACTCTTCTCCCCTGACGGCGCGGTTCTCGCATCCTTCTCCATGGACCAGACCATTCGGATTTGGGATTGGAAGCGAAGTGTTGATGAGCCACACCACGCATTCGGAACGATACATCAAATCAAGTTCTCTCCTGACAACACCATGATAGGAACAGTGTCAGTTGATGACATGCTTCGAATATGGAACACCAACACAGGAGAATGTCTACACGAGCTTTCAACCATGGAGTACGATAAAACCAAGCTTTCAATCGTCTTCTCTGATGACTCAAACCTCGTGGGGCTTGGGCAGTCTGCTAAAACGTCCAGTATCTGGAATACAAGAACCGGGGACTGTGAATGGCAGTTTGAGGATGCGCTGGGGTCCATTCGTCTTGCCATCTCTCCAGACTCGCGAAGCATCGTCACGGGCTTGAATGGGTATGGCGAGATCCGTGTCTGGAACCGCAGGAGCATGAATTTTGAGGTTCAGGACGTCTTTCCGACCACGGGATATGAGATTCTGCACCTGGCCTTGTCCCCTTGCTCCAAATTTATGGCAGCAAGCATTCGCCCAACGCACTACCTCGACAGCGCGGCAGGGAAATTCCACCTCTGGAACCTACAGACCAAGAAGCTCATCGTCGACCAAAATAGCACCTCGGGGCCTCGTGAGCTCAACTTTGGAAATGTGTGGTTCTCGGCCGATGGCGCTTTGGTGGCAACAGATTTGGAAGGCAGCCTGTGTATATGGAGGTTGCCAGAAGGACGGTTCATCTCGAAGCTTGAAGAAGGGACCAACTCGACCTTGGCAAAGGTGCCCTTCGCAGCATTCTCGGACAAGGGACCATACGTGGCGACTACTACGTCATATGCGGCTACTCTGGACAGCCGCGTCCCTGTGCCGTGGGCCGAGGTTTGGAACTGGAAGACCGAGGAGCGTCTATTCAAGGTTATGGATCTTACTCATGCGATTCATCAGCTCTCGTTCCTCCCCGGAGAGAGAGGTCTTCTCACAAGTGTCGGAGAGTGTCCCCTCCCATCGGATGTGCGTGGCCTGATACCCACCCGGTCTCATCAAGTCATTCACTTCCGTCAAGAACTTAGAGTCGATGTCAAGACATGCTGGGTCAAGTGGCTAGACCACGACATACTAAAATTGCCGACCGACTGCCGAGACTGTCAATACTCGGTGTTGGGGTACACTCTTGCCATCGGGTGCAAAGCCGGCAGGGTCATCATCATTAGGTTTGATAGGAGGATGCTTGAGAGGTTGCGGATTTTGACACAGACTGAGTAGTGGACATATTAGCAAGAGATGGGAACTTGACGTGATACTCAGGATTCGGGATAATTAATAATGTAACTTACGACAAAGCAATTTCGGACCATGTAGCAACAGCAATAGGCTCGACTGCATAGCAGGAGGCAATACCCGGCCCGTGGACCCAAAACCGTGTCCACGGGTCCGATCCCTTGATTTACAAATCGGTTTCACGGGATCATGGAAGAGTAATCAAATTCCTTTTTCCGTTACCCATGTCAAGATCCCGCTTGCTAAGAAGCGGCCCGACAAGCGGACCGCCACCCCGGGTTTCCTCTTCTGGGAGAATTGTCTCAGGAGATCTAGATCATGCGGGACCTAAGTATCCGAAAGGGTTCGGGATGGAACTTGTCTCTCGTAATTCTCCCGGCAATGAAATCGAGACATGAGATCGGTGTCTCAGCGGGGCTTGTGTCAGATTGAAAGGAGGTTACGGAGGTAGCTCCGGGTTTGGATGGGGCACGGAAGGTCGGCAGTCTCGGATACACGAATAATTGAACTCGCTGCTGAAAGACATGGAAAGACCGAGGGTCCGTTGAGGAGTGTGTTCTGAATAGCAAGAAGACAATGATTTAGGCGAGATGATGGAAGGCGACTTGGGGTATCATTCATGGGCAGCCAGTTCATCTGAGTTGGCCATGACAGAAATTCCATGCCTACAGCTACGATATTCTTCCTAGATGATGAATATGAAGATTGTCCTGTTCTCTGGGATACAAGATGCATCTTCAATACTGCCATTTCACCTGCGAAAAGCAATAGAGGGTATCGGGTAGGCGTTCACGCCCGATAGCTGGAACGGAAATAAAATGGCGGGAATTCGAAAGACATAATTACCCCGTCCGTGACCAAGGGCCCTGCTCACACGGCTACGATGAGGAGCTTCATGCCGTGTCAGTGGAGTCTTGCGATGGCCCTCAGATGGTCCAACAGCTCACCGACAAACGGCCGAAACAGAGAGGGATGATTGCTTCGCCACTTAGACTTTGCTGACGCTGATTGAGGAAGGAGAATACTTCGGGAGGAGTAAAAATATCTAAATGGCATCTGGATCCCTCCGATGAACCCATCCTTCATCACCATCAACACATCAACCTTCACAATAACCTCCAAACAACCACTCCACTCCACTTTCAACAACTACCAAGATGCACTCCATCCTCGCAACCATCACCATGGCCATCCTGGCCCGCGGCGCCCTCGCCGACTGTACCTTCCGGCGCAGCAAGTGCCAATGGGTTGGCACCGCTCCCTTTTGCGGCCACCACGCCGACCACGGTGGCCACCTGGGCATCGACCCCCCTCACCAGGGCTGGCTAACTGCCACCGACACCGAGGACGAAAGCATCAGCGAGCTGTATGACCGCAAGGGTTCCGACTTCAAGGACTGCTACAACGACTATGGAAAGGGCTGTTTCACTGGTTACAAGGCTCTTTACTGCGAGCCTAGCAGCAAGTAGATTTTCTTTTGCTCATTGCGGTATGGCAACATCAAACCTCAGGATTCGGGTATGGACTAATACCAGAAATAGTGATCTGCAGACCATGCAGTTCACAACCAAGCAAGGGTATCTTGAATGTCACTCAGGGGCAGGACGGTTGATACCTGATTAAGCTTAACACTGAGGCGCCTTTTCACTATGAAGTATCATGTTATAAGGATGAGGGGGAGGGTTCCTATTCTTTATAGAAAATTCATGGCTTCTAAGCGGCATTTCCACGGTTCATTAGTCCCTATTATTTTAAACTTGCAGCCAGCCCAGTGAAGTTTTACAGATTCAAACCTCATGAGCTCAAGCCCGTAGGCATAAAGCCATTGGCTTTGCCAAAAGAAGAAGACGCGTAGCTGATACTTGACCAGAGCCCTTAGCACTTGGTCTATGCCGCAGGTTCCATTCCCTCAACAAATTCATAGTAGCTATCCGTGCGTAAACCCAGCCTTGTCTATTCTTCTGGATTTTCTGGAGGGTTGTAAATGACTTTTTCCAAATGACAGTTGCACTGCAAATTTAACCCCCTCCGAGGAGGGGAATCTCACCTGACACTTGTCAAAAGGATAACTATCTTGGCTCAACGAATAGGGATGCTGATTCATCTGGCCTCTACGGGGCCTCTTGCAAACAAAAGTTTCCAGCAGAATCTTGGCGCAAATCAAGTGGCTCTTATCTCCCCTCGTTATCATGGGGGAGGAAATGTCTCGGATTCACCTCCCTCATTGGGCAATTCTGCGCGGCCTTGATTCGGAACTAGATTGATCAACCCCGCAGACTCTTCAACCTTGGATTATCGACTGTCCTCCATCACCTTCAGTCATCTCATATAAGTTATTATCTGAGCCAAATTAGTTGAAAATGACAATATACGTCACCGATCTTACCGAAGCGGATATTCCTGGCGCAGTTAAAGCCGTGCAGTAAGTATTTAGCCCAGGCTGTCTCTCAACCCGCCTGAACGACGTCGCAATTTGGTATTTGGAACAATTCAAGCCGAGCATAGCACCTCGACATAGTGCAAGCTGACGTACTAATAGACAGGCTTTTGCGGGAGATCCATACAATGTATGGGTATATGACCACACCAAGGTAGGCGGACGTTACTCTTTTCATTTCAACGACCCCTACAACTTGCGCTTGCTACTCAGCCCGCTCTGGACCCAACATGCCTCTTCAGGTTAAGCCGTTGACTGATTACTTGTCTCTCCAGTTTAACCCCGAGCGGAATTCTGTGTCTCTAGGGATCAGGATGCGGTGGGGCATGCGAAATGGAATATTCCATGTTGCAAAGGAAGAGGGTAGTGAAAAAGTACTTGGTGTAGCCATGTGGCTACGTCCCCAACCGGCAGACCAACCTCCCACGTGGAATGACTGGCTGGAGAGCTGGCGACTCTACTTTGGTCAAATTTGGATGAATCTTTACTATGGCAGGGGAGGTCTCAATGTCAAAGTAACATGATAAACCCCCGCTTGTCATACCAACATGCTAACCCGCGATGTAGCGATATTACATCTGGAAAGATGCCCAAGCCAAGGCTCAATCAGAGCTCTGGGCAGACCCCCGAGGATACTACTTCCTCAACATTATGGTAGTGCTTCCAGAGGCACAAGGGAAGGGTGTTGGCGCTCAGATGATGAAGGCTGTTACGGATCAAGCCGATGCTGAGAATATGAAGTGTTATCTAGAGTCGAGCCGTGATGTCCCTAACGTGGCTATCTACGGACGATGGGGATTCAAGTTTCAGAAGGATATGATTTGTGATGATGATGGAGATGCGATTAAGCTGTTTACAATGATTAGGGAGCCAAATGCAGAGCCTGGGAATGGGAGGTAGTCTTTGACAGCACTGGGTACAATGATATTTCTAGTTTAGGATATGGGAGCAGTAGAGGTCTCTTATTAGCGGTGGCTTTGCAAGCAACACTCACAGATCCCCAATATGGGTACACGAGATCCCATGATGCTTATCTACACTAACAGATACCGGTCTCGGAACCGACGCTTGCCGCTCATATTGTCATTGAACCCCCGAAGTGCGGGGTCCCGGCTTACCTCTATCAGTTAGCCGTTCGGACCCGAGGCCGGCCTTATAAACCCGCCTGTTTCTTGCACCAAGACTCGATATCTGTTTCTTCCTCCTTCATAAGCATATCAAGTTGTGGGAGAAGTTGTTATAACCCCTGCACGGACCAGCATCTACCAGCATCCTGGCTTTTCTTTCCAGTATGGATCACCGTTTCTCAACCTTGAATATAAGCAGCTGACAATCAGAATAAACAATGGCAGCCTACGAAGCGACAGTTGCGTCGGCGAGGGCCAAGCGTGATGAGTCCCTCGCCAAGGTTGACCCCAAATTGGAGGGGATCCCAGACGAGCTGCCCCTCAACTCCCAGGGTCTACCCAAGGCCGTCTTGACCGAACGTGAGATTGAGATCACGGAAAACTACTCCGTCACAGAGTTGCTCTCTCTTTTGCGAGAGCGAAAGATCAAGGTGGAAGAAGTCACGAGGGCCTTTTTGCGAAGGGCCGCGTTGGCCCAGGCTGCTGTACGTACGCCCTATGTCATGTCAAAGTGGATACTATCGGCTAACGGTGTTAGACTAACTGTCTTGTGGAACTCATGTGGGACGAGGCAATTGCCCGTGCTCAGCACCTCGATTCTCTACCCGAGCCGAGAGGAATGCTCTTTGGCCTCCCAATCTCTACCAAGGAACACCACGGCATGGTGGGCGAGAATGTCACCACCAATGCATCATTTGTAGCCTGGATTGGCAAGCCCCATGGGTCTAACCTGCTCTATGACACTCTTTACGATGAAGGCTGTGTCTTTTATGCGCGAACCACTCAACCGCAGACGATTATGCACCTTGAGACCATCAGTGTTATCTATGGGCGAACCGTCAACCCCTATAACCGCGACCTGACTTCTGGAGGAAGCAGTGGTGGTGAATCCGCTCTTTTGGGTATCCGTGGAAGTATCTTGGTAAGACGAGTTTTACTCTGCTAAGAAATTCTCTAACAATGCTAGGGTGTTGGTGGTGATATTGGCGGTAGCATCCGCTGTCCTGCAGCCCATGTTGGTGTTTACGGTTTCAAGTATGGCATCCTAAAATGAAAAATAGCCACCTTAGCTAACTTGCCTTTCAAGGCCGACTCTCAAGCGCATCTCAGTCATGGGTGGACGAGCACCCATGGCTGGCAAGGAGACCATCGCCTCAACCCCAGGCCCCATGACAGTCGACCGTGAAGCTCTTGAGCTGTTCATGAAGGCTTCCCTGGCATCCAAGCCTTGGAAGATTGACCCTTCTCTGACGGTCAAGGAATGGACCCCATACACCTTTACGAGGCCTCTCAAGGTCGCCGTTATGTGGTGGGATGGTGTTGTGCAGCCTCATCCCCCCATGACCCGGGCATTGACCGAGGTCGCAGAGGCATGTCGAAAGGCGGGCATGGAAGTTGTGGATTGGGATGCCGTGCCTCTTTTCCATGACAAGGCCTGGGATATCATCTCTGAGTTGTACTGGCCTGACGGTGGTGAGGAGGCTCTCAAGACTATGGAGGCTAGTGGAGAGCCTGTTCTGCCTTTGACAAAGTTCATCATCCAAGAGCAGCCCAAGGTTAAGAACCATACTCAACATGAGCTTTGGAAGGTAGGTGCCTAGTTTTGACTGTCCAAGTTTCGGCGCTAACATGTCTCAGCTTTGCACTGAGCGAGAGGACTACCGCGCTGCATACGCCCGCGCCTGGACAAACACAGGCAAAGACGGACAAGAAGTCGATGTTATCCTCTGCCCTCCCTCATTCGGAGCCGCTACACCCCACGACCAGTCACGCTACTGGGGATACACGGCTCAATGGAACCTCCTCGATTACCCAGCAGCAGTCTTCCCAGTTACGACTGTCGATCCTACCAAGGATATCAAGAACACCAGCTACGTGCCCAAGAACGACCAAGACAAGTTTGTGTACGACATGTATAGCCCGGAGAAGTACAAGGATGCTCCTGTCAGTTTGCAAATTGTCGGCCGACGACAGTATGACGAGAAGGTTCTTGCTGCGCTGAAGGAGATTGAACACGCTATGGGTAGAAACTAGAGTATATTAGACAAGACTAAACTGTCGAGTTGTTTTTAATACACGGCATCGTTTGCATGTAGCTCATTATCCCCTCTTTGCTCGCTTACATGATGGTCCTGAGGAATAAAGTGCAAGCGAGTCCAAGATCAGGCTCGGCATGACGCGTTTGAGGCCAGATAAGTGAATGCAGGTGAGAAAATAGAGTAAAAGGATGGGTGCAATGTTGCCTTATGACACATAACGAGGCTTCACATGTAATTCCCTCAAATCACCAGACTAAAATACATGGCCACCCCACGAATGGGTTGTGGTAATTGGGGGGGCTTGCATCGGGCAGAGGCAGGCTGCGCAGGATGGCATCTAGAGTTGCATACGTGAAACTCGGCAGCGAATAACAGGTCAGATTCAGAAAAAGTGAGGCTCTGCGATTCTAATCCGCGTCCAACTAATTGCCTCAAGCTGATAATGTGAAACCAGGCTCGGGAGTTGCAATCCGCTTCAAGTAAGAAATAACTATAAAGAGAGTCGTTTGACGCCCTTTAGTACAGACACCCCAAGACCATCACCACACACGCACTTCTCCAAGGCTCACACTCTCATTCACGGTACAAGATGAGCCTCTGCGAAGATTGCTGCAATGCCCTATTCGACGACCCCCGGAATGCCCAGACCTGCACCACCTGCTGCAACTTTCTAAGGGACACGGGCAACTACGCGGGCGAACGGGAGCTGGTCGACCAGATCCGAGAAAGGATGAGGATCGTTCTTGGTGCTGCCCAGACTGTTCAAGAGCTGTTGCTTTTTGTTCGAAGGGTTCGCAGGAACCGTCGCTGTGAGTTCAAACAAGCTGTCCTTGGTGGGAGACACCCCGGCTACGACCTGTTCTAATTTTCATCCAGAATTCACTCGCCTTCTCGCGCCTTCTGAAACCGCATATGCCATGCTTGGCAGTGTTGATTCTTTGAAATTCGGGCACAGAGAAATGCCCAATTGGCGCTTGGTGGATTGGTCCTAGGTTGCACTGGAATAGACCAGTTCTTCTGTCTTCTCTGCAGAGATGTTGGGACTCTTTGTTTATATGACTCTACCGTTCTCGGCTATATTTGAGAATGATGTAAATTCAACAAGCGTGATATCGAGGACTGAATAATTCTACTCTGGCCTAAGTATGTACATTTGTTCAAGGAAGTCTTCGAGGTCCAACACTCTCCAAGGTCGGCTTCACCGGCAAAAATAGCCCAGTATCCTCATCGATGTACAGCTTGTCGATAGTAGTCTCCCGCTTGAAACCACCACCACCGGGAATCTGGAAGCGGTGATAGACAATGTACCACTCGTCAGTTCCAGGGATGTTGAGCACTGAGTTATGTCCCGTGCCGAGAATGCCAAGAGAGGTATCCTTCTGCAGGATCACCCCTTGATAAGTCCAGGGACCGATGGGGTTGGATGCCGTCGCGTAGCCGACACGGTAGTTCTCAGACCCCGTATCATCAATAGAATATGTCAGGTGATAAGTCCCGTCGCGGTAGTTGACAAATAGGCCCTCGCGGAAGTTGACGAGACCTTCCAGTCTGTGCCAGCCGGGCTTGAGCGAAACCATGTCGTCGTCCAGCTCGGCGACAATGGGTACGCCGTTACCCCAGTAGATGTAGTACTTTCCAGTCTCTGGGTCTTGGAAAGCAGCGGGGTCGATGGCTTGGTTGCTGACAATCTCCTCATCCTTGGTGCCCTGGATCATGGCCTTTGACTGGGCCTTGAAGGGTCCTTCGGGATGGTCGGCGACAGCCACTCCAATGCTCTTGTGGCCTTCTGAAACAGAAGGGTTGTTGCCGCTATGATAGAAGTAGTACTTCCCATCTTTGGCTGCAAAGCCAGGTGCCCAGGCATTGCCGGTGGCCCAAGGGACGTTGCCATTCTCGCCGTCGAGGACCAAGAAGGGCTCCTCGCTTCTGGTCCAAGAGACGAGATCTTCAGACTTCCACCAGAAGAATTCATTTCCGCCCCATCCTGGAAAGCCATCAGTCGTGACGTAGAGGTAGTAGGTGTTGTTCACGACGGCAATGTTGGGGTCGGCCCAGAGGCCTGGTAGGACAGGGCTATCTCTTTTAACAAGAGCTCGTGAGAATGCCCCCTTGGCTGCAAGAAGAGCCAAGAGAGCACTCAGGTTGGATCGAGACCAGAGATGCATAGCAAAAACAGTAAGAGAGGAGGCTTGAGGGCATGAGCAGGACGGTGACCTGAACATTTGCATTATTTCTCCCCGTCATTTATAGTAGTGGCATCGTGAACCCTGGCCTCCGCGGATCACTCCAGACTTGGAAAGTGACAGCCGATCAAAGAAGTTTCCCCGAAGTTTAGAGTTGGCGATAGAATACGATTCGTGCGCAAAACAAATAAACACGCTACCCCGCGAGTAGACGTTGCATTGCGGGGATGGTCCGGGACTCCATGTTAAGCGCTCAAGTCGTGATGTAGGATATTCTCAATAAATCCGTATTTAAGAGCGCAAGGGGATCGATGGCCGGATTCTAGCCCTCTTCGGGTGGTTTGGGCATATTGGAGGTGTAATATCAGACGTCAGTCAGGCCAGTTGGGGTTTGGCTGGTTGTAGGACACCTCGGAGGTTTTGAGGGAGGTCAGGATTCGTCATTGGTGCCCAGAATGTTGTCGTCTTGGCATGGTCCCATTGATAAACGGCCACAGGAGCTGATTCCGTGGCCACTTTGCTGTGAACCTAGTAGCATAATAACTTTGACTGATCTTGCGCGTTTTAGGAGAAAAGTCTCGGTTCGAAGGAGGTTAATTAGCAAGAGAAGTTCATTTCTAAACGTGTCCAGCGGTATGTCTTCTCGATCCGCGACGGACGTCATGGAAGAAAATCACAAAATATCGATCCATACTATGATCCGATAAGAAATAGTTATTGTGTTTCTTTAGAATATTCCTAGTAACAGCATTTATCATCCTCCGGAGCGGGTTTTGATCCACGAAGCGGAGTCTCGGAATAACCTTGCAAGTGATTGATCTGATGGACTTGCCCGAAAATCGGGCCAACGCCACCAGCCCCAAATCAATGTCTCAGCTCTCATCAACAGCGGGCTTTTGCGGACTTGGCCCCCAGTTAGCGGTCTAACCGTGCCCCGACGGACCCAGGCCAAGCGAGTTTGCATTCCAGAGCCCCGTGTTTTCGCTGAGTAATGGGGGCAACCGGTTAAAAATCCTCCCGATTGTTTGGAACTTTTTGGAGCGTCGTGAGGCTTCAACTTGGATTGAGGCTCGGCGACTTTTTGATGGCGATGAGAATAAAAATGCCAGTCAGCGGCTGTTTTGTGGTAGAAGTAGATAACTCAATAAGGTCATCAAAAACATCGAAATGACGACAAAACGAACAATTCTCTTGACGGGCTGCTCTGATGGCAGTCTCGGTTCTGCCCTCGCCATCGCCCTTCATAAACGCGACTGGCGCGTCTTTGCCTCTGCGCGCAACCTTTCAAAATTGACGGCCGTGAAGAATGCAGGAATTGAATGCATTCAACTCGACGTTGGTTCCGAAGAGTCAATTGCTGCTGCCGTCGAACACGTCAAGCAATTGACTGGCGGCTCTCTGGATGGACTCGTCAACAACGCCGGCACTGGCTACAGCATGCCCATTATTCACATCGATATCGACAAGGCTCACGACTTGTTCGAGCTCAACGTCTTTTCCATCATTCGTGTCACTCGGGCGTTTCTACCCCTGCTGCTCAAGTCGGACCGGAATCCCATCATCGCCAACAACACCTCAGGATCAAGTCTTCTCGGCTGTGCGTTGCCTTTCCAGGGAGCCTACGGTGCTTCCAAAGCTGCAGCAACCAGCATAACTGAGAGTCTGCGCATTGAACTCGACCCTTTTGGCATTCGTGTCATCAATCTCTTGACTGGTGGCGTCAAGTCAACCTTTCACGATAATTCGCCCCATCCTGTGCTTCCCGCAGACTCGATCTATAACCTTGCCAAGGAAGATATCGAGGCCACAATGTCCGGAAAGGAGAAAGGCATCGTCAAACCTGATGCGACGGCGTGGGCGAATCAGGTTGCTGGAGACCTTAGCCAGCGCAAACCACCGTACCTGGTGTCGAGGGGAGGAAAAGCCGGCACAGCTCGACTCGCCACTTTGCTTCCTATTGGCTTGACTGATAGTACCATGAAGAAGATGGCGGGTATAGACGTGCTTGAAAAGAAGATTCAAGAGAAGGGTGGGTTGGAAAAGATTAAGCAGTCTTGAGCCAACTACTTGGCACTGTCCCGGGGAATAGCCTCAACTTCTGTTCCCGATGCATACTCGCTTACATGGTTGGAGGAGATCCATTTCGTTTTCATGGTGTTGTTTATATCCACAACCGCGTTACTCAGATTCTTTCTTAGTTAGCTCAACACGTGCGTTTCCTTGCCCTAGAGTATCTACTGCCGCATGTTTAATTTAGGATTGAAGGCACTTAGGCACTTGAGCCCTGGGTTTCTAGTCATTTCTGGGCATATGTCTCAAGCTAGAAATGATACGAACATATCGTAGGATGAATTCAAAACTTCCATATATCCTATAGGGTATCTCACTTATTGCCAATGTGCTCTAAGGTGGCGCCGTACTGCCACTCTGTGCAACCTGCGAACCATCCCCTGATTGGCGGCCCTCGCTTTTTCAAGGCGACTAGACGCCTCAATAGTCCAAGCCACCAGGCTGATAACTGGCCAGAATCGCGATAAAATGGACTCAGCCCCTCGTGGCATTTCGCGCTGCGATTGTTGGCCTCGCACTTTGTCTGGCGGCCTCTGTCGCTTTTCAAAGACCTCATGGCTGATCCTTTGAGTATCGCCGCGTCTGTTGTTGGCCTGGTGGCCGCTGCGGGCAAGGTCTATGGCGTCCTGTCCAATTTCGTTTCAACCGCTGCGGATGCGCCCAGCTCCGCAGCCTCGGTACTTGAGACGGTGGAACAGATGAAGCTGACGCTGTCGTCGGTGCAGTCCCTCATCGACTCAATCGAGAGCCTCGACCCCTCTCGGAAAGCTTTGATTCAGTTGGACCATCTTTCGATCGTCATAACTCATTCAGTCTTGACAATTTCGGAGCTTGAATCGATTGTCTGTCCCAAAGATGGGCTAATGCACCGCCTGCGATGGGCATGGAGTGAGAAGAGAGTCATGGGTCTCTTGCCGAGACTCGAATCTCAAAAGAGCTCGCTATCATTGATGGTGGCAGTTTTGCAGAGGTTCGGCATGCTTATGGAATATACTGGATGTTACTGACATGAAATACCGTACAGCAAATCCGAGTTGGAGGCTCGCACCAGCCATACCACGCTCCTTTCCAAAGTGGACGAAGTCCTGCAGCAGAATGAAGCACTCGCACATCGGTTACAGCGTCTCGAAGGCAACCTCATGTCTGATAGTCGATCAGTCAAATTCTTTGATGATGCATCATCCATAATCTCCAGGCGACTGTCGTTTCTGAGCGTGAGGAGTGTTGACTCCTCCTCCTCCTCTATCTCATCGGCATCACAGAAGAGACAGTCCATCACCATCACGAGTCCCTCTATCGTCGCGAGGAATGACTTTGAGCTAGCGCTTGAAAGGTCTAGAGTGTATAATCGTACCCAGTTGAACGAATCCGATGTTTCGTTCACATCATCCACAGCGCCGAGTGCTGCTTGGAGTATGCTTTCGGGCTTGAGTTTGAACGACATATCCATAATATCGGCTTTCCGGCTTCCGATCACTCTCGACGACATTGACCTCTTGGCGCCTGGGTCAACATTTTCCATATTGCTGACGGAGCAGCTAACTGCTACTATGACGACTTCTACCACTGTGGAGGCGGAGCCTAGAAGAGACGATGCCCAAACATCAACCCAAGCAAGGCCGAGGCCGACAAGGAGGCCGACTGGTGAGCGTAACAGAGGCTCAACACGACTAGTCGCCTCCGCCTTGAGGGGGTACCATGCCAAAAGAGCTATTAAGTGAGCCTCCAAATGGAACTTGTCGCCGTTGCTAACATACAATCTTAGAATCGTGGTCATCGGTGATGATAATTCTATGAAGAATACAATACTTCAGACCTACGCGTATCCTAGAGGTGCCACCTCGCGCGAGTATACGCCAAAGACGTTTGAGAATTTTGTTGTAGAAGTCAAGTAAGTGCTCATAGTCTACTCAAACTCACCTCCTATCGAGCCATTAACCCAAAGCAGAGTTAATAGCCATTTGACACGTCTGGCACTCTACGATACGACCGGCCAAGAGAAGTACACGCGGCTTCGAGTTTTAAGCTACCAATCAACTAGCATATTTCTTGTCCTTTCACGGAAGACGACGTCGAGCGCTGAACTGGAAGAGGTCGAGTACAAATGGATCCCCGAGATTATTCAGCACTGTCCTGGAACCCCTTACCTCATCGTGGGGACATATAAGAACAAGCCTGGAGTGGAAGCTTTGCCCGACAACTCAATTGAAGGCGGTCGGGTTGCCGAAAGAGCTGGGGCTATCGGCTATACTGAATGTGATGTGGAAGATCCGACAAGTGTCAGTGCGACATTTGGCCAGGTGAGGACATGCTTCAGCCTTGGGAGTTTCTGACTAACATTGGAAATAGGCCATTGCAAAAGCACTAGGACTTGATAAACCCTCAGGCAGACTAAGGGACTCACTACGACGACGGTCCTTGAAGCCGTTGATTGAAACCGAACAGTTTGATGTGGAGTGACAAGACTGAGCACACGTGTATTTTCTACCTGATAGCTGAGCATTATTCAGGACTATGTTTTGCCGTTTCTGTGATATCCGTGGAGAAAGGACGAGTACACTTGGGGACTTTGGACACTGGAAGTACTTGATACGCACACTTCATCACTCACAAAACAAGATCATGGGGACATTCAAGTATAGCATCGAAATCGTTGGAAAATCTACAAGTCCTGATTCAAGCAAGTACCTAAATCGCAACAGATAGTCTTCCTTTCCCCGCCACCGCTTAGTTGATGATAATGTTGAGCTCAAGATCATTGCCCTGTGAAACCTTGTACTCAGTAGCAATGGTCCTGCGATCAATGTTGAGAATCGACTGCGAGGTACGCTGAGACTCCCGAGAGCGGGTCCTGTCGGAGGCGTTGCCGTAGTACTCGGGCAGGGCCTTGACGCAGGTGACGTCGTCGGCGAGGCCGGTGACGGTGTCGACCCAGGGCTTGTAGTTGTGAACGCCCATTGCGATGAAGAAGGCCTCCTTGCCCTGCTCCGTCTTGAAGCGGAGCATGCCCGAAGTGCCGCTGTCGCCCATAGTCAGGGTGAGAATGCCGTTGTGCTCGCTCCACTCGGCGCCCTTGGCGTAGTGCCAGCAGCCCTTCTCCACGATGTGGAAGTAGGCGTTGGTGTTGGTCTGGTAGACGCGGACCTTGATGGTGTAAGGCATTCTAGGCGGGTGTTAGTGAAGGGTCTTGGGCGTGATGTTGGAGGACAAACTTGAATGTGATGCTGTCGAGGAGAGGGGTCTTTTATAGTCGTAAAGAGTCAGCTTTCGGCAACATCAGGATGAGCCCGATGACCCGAGATGCGAATACGGAGACTCAAGACGCAGCAGCAGCAAGGAGAGGATCGAGGATGTCTCAACAATTGTCTCTACGATGTGTCAAGATCACCATCCCACTGATGACGATTCACATGCGTGGCCTGTATACTCTGCCTCATTGGCTTCGAGACCCTGCACCATAGGCCGCGGTCAATGTCTCGAAATGCAATGCAACATCGGGATCTTTTGTCTGAGTTGCCCTTGTCTGTGAAGCTAGGCTGTGAGGTCGCAAATGCGTTCACATGAGGGCTTGAGCTTCATGTCACTCATTTGTCTCGGCTAGCATATCCAGTCTTACCTATTTGAATACACCAATCCATCATGTCGAAACAACTGGAGTCGATGCCTCCCGTGGGTATCAAGAAAGGAGTCTGTGCCTAGTCTAGACTTGTAATGTTGATACCTCTCGCCCTACGAGTGAATCTTTACCGCTTCGAGTGTGCATGAAGAAGCTCGTCCGAGTTCTGCGGAACTCGGTACTATCGAACTGTGTTCCAGCTTAGAGTAGCTGCATAAAAGTATTCACTCAGAGTGAGACATATCAACACGGGCTGCGCCACCTTTGCAGCCCAACACATCAGGGTCGTGCGGGGTTGAGCTGCGAATAGTACAGTATCTGATGCTTGGAATGACCAAGGTCTTGGCCAAGCGTGAGGCTTGGATTACGCGGCGTTTCTTTGTGATCCACGCTTTATTAGGCCTTATCAAACATTTCTTAACTCTTCCACGCCAATTCTATGCTAAGCCGGCCGTATGCTATAAGAGAGTGTGTGAACTCATCTATGAAAGGGAATCCTTCTCCAAGCCATGTTTCTGTAACCGCTCAAGAGTCAACCTAGCGCAGGGACTCATTGGACGATCAATTGAGGGGTAACGCATGCAATCTCGCCAAAAAGCTGTTGTCTAGGCTCTTTGAACGCAGCGGGCGAGACATACATATTTCAGCTCGCCACAACTTCTCAACTCGGTCAGCCACATGAAACCGTGCCACCTCAGCCAATCGGTCCCGCACATTGAACTGCCAAGTTGTGTTCTTGACGAGACAAGTTGTCACGCCACGGCGTCAGTCCGGTCTGCAATCAACTGAGGGGTCGTGCCTTTCGAAGAAGACAACGGAAAATTTGCCTTTCAGTTGACCAACGAAAGCCCAGTTCCTCCATACCGGCACCGGCCGCCAAGTTCTGGCCCCTGCGTGTGTTGAAGACTCGAGATCTGATTCGATTTACTGAAACATGGCTGTGATTATGAGCGTTCTTTGGCGACTCGGATCCCCTGGGTCAAAGATCGACAAAGGAATAGTCATGAAATACTGAATAATGGGCTGAGATCTGTCTAGTGGGTGTCTGACTTCCCCGCAACTACCACCGACTACCGAAGCTACCGCCAGGGTCTGCATGCGATGGCGGGTCATAATGAGAACAAGCCGAAGACGAGTACCGTGGAGGGCGAAGATGAAAGTCTCGTAGGCAAACTGGGGCTGAGGTATAAGCACTATTTTTGTCTGGTCAATCTTTGAGCCAGTCAAACGGAGGGATTGCCTACGGGTCTCGTTAACAGGAGCCTATCCCAAATGTTGCTGAAATACCGCTCTATATGTTCGGAAGCCACCATGCCTTGTGCAAAAGCTGCATGATTTCATTAAACATCGGTCTACATGACTACCCTCACCTAACAGCATAGTAAAACAAAGAAGGTATATGCTCAGCAAGCTATCTATCAAGGCATAAGCGGACAGAGAGATTTCCTTGCCACAGCAGGAATATCTTATTTGCAAAGCCTAGGTACGTCGTCATCCTCCGCAACGCCTGGTTTTCACCCTCCATCGTCCCAGTGACCTACTTGTCAACCCACCCATTCGTCCATCCACCGGCCAAGTCAATCAACCAAGCGTCGTTCGGATCAGTGACCACATTCGCCGCCTTGCCATCACCCCAGAAAAGTCCAAAGCTGTGCAAAAACCCCATGGTCTCACTTATTTGCAGCAGCCATTTCTGCCTCAGCTTCTTCGGTACGTTATTCAGATGTGTCTCGCTTAGGGTGCCTCCGTAGGGTCCTTGCTCAACAAAGTCGCGTAAGAATCCAATTACCGCCCCCGAGTCGGCATGTACTATAAACCCCCTGAGCTGTGGAATTCGTATCTGGATTCCAGCTATAATGCAAGCTTGGTGCATCTTGTGATGGGTCTCAACCTCTCTATCAAGATCCGAGTGACTGATCCCGCTCGCAAAAGCCATGCAAAATAGCATTTGGGACCGAATTCGCGCTTTTGCGGCGCTAAAAATACCCCTAAGGTATTCTTCTCCGATCATGATATCTTTTGATGAGTACCTGGGAAGTGATAATCCGGCTGGAGGCTCGTAGATGAAATTGGGATCTGGTACGTATTCTTTACGGACGTACGCCGCATCCTTTGGTGAGATGGGGAATATGACTGGTTTCCCGTCGATGGTCTGTAGGCGGAAGTCGAATTGTTTCGGGTAGAGGGTTGAACGTAGGTCTGTGGCAGGAAGGTAGGGAACCGTCAAGGGTGGCGCGATCTTGGCGAAGGGAACGGCTCCAATCTCCATGATGGCCATGGCTATATATCATCGACGAGAAGCGCATATTCATCCGTATCGTCCATCGCAATATCAGCAGCTTCGGCCAAGTCAAGGATAAATTGGTCCTCGAAGCGCCCTTCCCCATTTTCGCCTCCGTTATCTTCCTCTCGAGAGCCCGCAAAGACAGAGAGGGTGATCTTTTTGCCATTTACGGAGGCAGGCCCAAAAAGTTTTGTCCTGCCAAGAGGTTAGCGCGCCCCACCAAAAAAGCAAGGAAACTGTGTCATCAGCTCCCCCACCAAAATTGTATGTAGATCTTGCTCAGCAGCTTTTCCTTCGATTTTGCCCACCAAGCCGCTTTTCGCTATGGCCCCAAACACAGATATTGCAACCCGTGCCTTAGTTGTGGCCCTTAAGGCACCTTGTAGCAGTAAGACTACTGCTCAGGTAGCTAGTATCACAGGGCTTTCAACCCGTCAGGTCAACCGTATCTATGCACGCGCAATCGAACGAGGATTTGACCCAAATCTCGTACCGCTGACCTTACGAGATGAATACCTTGAAGATGCACCTCGATCTGGCCGGCCTTCGAAGCAGACGATAGAGACGAAAGACCTGATTATCGCCAAGGTTAGCCGGGACCGCTTTGGAAGGGAGAAATCAGCTGCTGATATTGCGGGTGAGCTTAGCTTGCAAGGCATCAATATCTCCCAGTCAACAGTCAGATCAATCCTCAAGGCGTCAGGCTACCGCAAGACCAAGCCGACGAGGAAGCCTGGATTGACGAAGAAGATGAAGAAAGAGCGGCTTGACTGGTGTATAGCCCATCGCGACTGGACTATAGAGGATTGGAAGAATGTCATCTGGTCAGATGAAACGTCAATCATCTTACTACACCGCCGCGGGGGCTATCGCGTGTGGAGGAAAGCCGACGAACGCTTCCTCCGCAGCTGTATTCGCGAGAGGTGGAAGGGCGCCAGCGAGTTCATGTTCTGGGCCGCCTTTTCGTACGATAAGAAGGGACCTTGTCATTGCTGGGCACCAGAGACTGCGAAAGAGAAGAAGGAAGCCGCCGAGGCGGTGGAGAAGATGAATGAGGAGCTTGAGCCGCTGATGAGAAGTGAGTGGGAGATTTCGAATGGGATGAGGAGGCTTCACTTGCGGCAGCTGCCCGGGCCAAAGCCACAATGGAAGTGGGATAAGGGGCACGGCAAGCTGACGAGAAGCTCGAAAGGAGGCATCGATTGGTACCGCTATCAGACCTCGATCTTGATCCCGAAGCTGCTTCCTTTTGCGAAGGAATGTGCCAAAGAGAGGCCCGGCACGATCGTACAGGAAGATAAGGCGCCGGCACATAGTCATCATATTCAACAGCGCATTTATGACCTCTTTGAGGTTCAAAGGATGCTTTGGTGCGGCAACTCGCCTGACCTCAACGCGATTGAGCCTGCCTGGCCGTATTTGAAGAGGGCAACTACGAAGAAAGGCGCTCCGAAGAGCCGGCAGGAAGCTATTCGAGCTTGGGAGAAGGCTTGGGCTGAGCTGCCGCAAGAGAAGATCCAAGCCTGGATAGAGAGAATCCCCTCACATATCAGAAAAATCATTGAGCTTGAAGGAGGAAATGAGTATAAAGAAGGCAGAGATATTCCTCATAGTAATTGGCTGTGAATTTGCTGCTTCTGATTCGCCTGAATTTTCGTGTGGGGCTATGAGGCTTTTAGCGCGGGACAAAACTTTTTGGGCCTGCCTCCGTAATTCGCACCTGATATCAGCCCTTTCATCGAAATCGACGTATTCCCCGGCATTTATGCCTCCGGCGATGAACTCGGAAAATTCCAAGAAGGGTAGTTCGCCACTCATGGCGCAGGAAATGGCTAAGATAAGGCGAACAAAACAGATGATGATGCAATTGCGAGGTGGAAAACGTTGGAGTAGCGCCCGTCAGCCTTTTACGGGTGCACCTAGGAAGGTTTCAGAAAAAAGCTAATTAGCCTGTGCGGGAACTACCTTTGTGACTCCCCGTACCCTCGCCGGGTTCACTGCTTTCCACCCTGTAGAATCGAAGTCAACAAGCAGCGACAGCGGACGATGCGAGGTTCGCAGTTTAAAAATAAGGAATGGTTCAAGCTCGTATTCTCTTGAATAGTTACCCAATATGTGATATCGAAACAGTCATGGGATTATGCGGCGCAATAAGGAATGAGTCGAAGCACCCGATCATCTTCAGGGCTACTTTTCAAACTCCCAACATTCCGGAGTCATGTGGGCTAAGAGGTACACCGAAACCGCTTTCTTACATGATTACTTTCTCAGTAACCCAAGATCTTGTTCACCTCAGACACAAGACCCTCCTTCCCCTTGGTCGCCTCCGATGTGTTCAAAGGACTCAATCCCATTGCAAGCCTGCCAGAGTCGCTCAAAATATCTTTAGTGCTTCCTCTATCCACAAACTCAGACTCTCCGCTGCCACCAGGGAAGTCAGGCGGAGGGACTCCCTTCAGAAAGGCATCCCGCTGCTGCGCGACGTATTGCTGCGCGACATTAGCTAGAAGTTCTTCCCAAACAAGGCTCAAGCATCTTACCGCGTTGCTAGCTGTCAGCGGGACCGATGGAATGTAAAAAACGCAGGCGTCGACGTTTCCCGTGTTCTCGCTCTCCGTGCCGTGGATAGTGTCGGCACTCCAGAACACTGCAGATGTTAGCATGATGTTGTTTTGACCTCATTTGAACGTACCAGTGTCGCCAGGCTCGACGGTAGGGTAAGGTATCATAGTTTCGCTCAACATTAAATGCGGATGATGGTCAGGGTTATGCTCCTGCGCGGTTCCAGGATTCGCACCGTGAAGAAAAACGTTTCCATCGTCGTCGTCGAGGGAGAACTTCCACCCATTCAGTGAGCCCTTCTGGGTGGGCTTGAAGAACGGACGGAGCATCCAGTAAGCCGTAGATGGCTGCAAGATGGGATGAACGACGAGAGTTCCTTTTTGATTAGCCACAATTCGGCGTATGGAGGGTTGCTAACTCACCTTCATTAGGTCCATGTCGAGACAGCCCAAGCCAGCTTTGGAACGTGCGGAACACAGAGCAACCTCCTGGTCCATCATACATGTTCATGTTGGCGTCGAGCCGGCCAGTGAGATCCCACGGGTCATACTCTTGCCACTTCTCACGGTTAATGATATGCTTCATAGATGAAAAGTTTCATCTTACCTTTCCTTGGAATATCTTGCGATAAACATGGTTGTAGGCTTTGTCCTCCCATCGTTCCACGCCTCCACCATCAACGTGTGGAGAAAGCGCAAATTGTTTATCACCAGGAGGACGAATCTGGACTCGGTCGCAATAAGAAAGAGGAGTGCCAAGGTCAACTATGATCGGCCGAGTTAGCTTCTGCGGGCAAAGACATTGGAGCAAGACTACTAACTTTTCTGATCCGTATCGGCGTGGTAAAACTGATTCATCCACGATTGTGTGGCCAGCATGTTTGGATGCGACCTCGCCTTGACCTGGGATGGACTCCAGTACGACTCGTAAACGACCTGGTTCGTGTTAAAAATGCGATCTGCCATGTAGATAAAGCATCACCGACCTTTTGGTCGGCATCTGACGGAAAGCCCTTGAATGCATGCTTGGAAAAATACTGGCGCACATCGCTGAGAAGTGCCTCGGTGGTGTCCTTGGGCACAACGCCCCTGATGACAGCAACGCCGGTTCGTCGAACAGCATCAATGCTGGCTGAGGAGACATTGCTAGTCTGAATGTCGGAGAATTGAATCTGAGGAATGATCTGTTTGAGTTAGCACGGCGTCATACCATCCTGGGACAATGCATCATCTTTCACGACGTACAGATTCGCGCTTTTTCGCGACTTCTTCAGTTCGAACTTTGAGAACCTCAACCAAATCATCCCAGGATTTCTGGATTTGCTCTTCAAATCCGGCAGTGAGGTTCGCCTTGAGGTCTCGGAATCTCTCGGGTAAGGGTTCGGCTTTTCGGCCAGAGAAGGACGTGAAAACAGACGATATGTCACCCTCCTTCTTGTCCTTTCTACTGAAAACAACAGCCTCAGTTGCCATGCGCCGTTTGGTGGCCATGGTTCCTGCACATTTCCCAGTAAGAAATGTTGGGCACTTCAGGCACTTTGATGCCACGGATCTGGTTGTAAGGAGAGTCATGGCGTCGCTTCGTCGTTTAGGTCACTGGCGTATGCGTATGTGGATGTTTTGGTCATTCTCGATGAAGAATCTCCTTCCATGTTGCTTTTATACTCAACAGCACTGCTTATAGACAACAAGTTAGTTGAGGTAGCCGAGATTCAAGGTTGAGAACTAGCGCGGTATTACCCGAATCAGTAATTCCGGGCCTACCACTTTACACGGGAAGGCCGCCGTGTCACCCGAACTAGCAAAACCAATCTCTTTCTAATGAAACCCTTTAGTTGATCGTCAAAATGAAGTAATGGAACTGCCAAGAAGCAGACCCGAGGTCATAGGATTGATGTGGCGCAGAAGACGGTCCTTCCCATTACTTCCTCCATCTGTGCGGGGCCCCACGATAATCTAGACTGATCCCCATGCCGGCGTTCCTGGAACCAGACTTGTCACTTCATGAAAGGCTACGCTTGATTGGATGATACCGAGTCATGACATGGGGAAGGACCGGTAAAGGACCGACACAATGCCCAGGAGCCTGCGGAGTTGCCAATTAGAGCAGGTCTAGGTTCGCCTCGTGTTGCTCATGTTGCTCATGTTGGGGAATGGGGTTATGATGGGACATGATGGATCGTTATTACTCTACATCCTTGGAGCAGTATCATACCAGTGAATCGTTGGTGGATCTTCAGCACATATGAGTGTACACGACTAATTTTATCCCTGAGCTTCAGGCTGATGAGTCCCGGCTTCACGGTTTGACGTCACTTTATGGCCCTAACCCTTGCAACATATCGACGCTGTGAAGAACGGGTAGAGCATGACTGACGTTCTTTCACAAGGACCTGCATGAGATTTGGGGTCTAATCACATATAAATTCGGTTTTAATGGACGGCCTTTTGAAGCCAATTCAGGGCATCAACGTTATGCTACTCATGCATTGATGCTCTTTTACACGTTGAGTGCGGAAAACTTTGACAGATGGGCGATCGGCGGGGTCAAACAGAAGACCTCAGAGAAGCAAAGTCCCAAAGGCAGTATGATTACATCAACCTGTCAATTTTGGGCTAAAGTTAGAGAAGACGTATCCAAGGTTTGCTCGTCTTCTCAATGCTACATGGGCCGGCAGCCCAAGATAGAGGTACAAAGAGGTTGATATGACCACATCCTATGCAGACTTGGCCCTTGACCCGTGGTCATCAAGCGCTCTCCGAAGACTTGCCCTCATGGTGAGAGGCGCTCAGCTCCCTAGTATCCATGACCTTCTCTCCATCAACCTGGCCGCCCTGAATCTGCACCATTGTAGCGGAAGGCTTCCAATGGACTGACTTGCTTGCGACAGAAACTTCGTCGTACAAAAGCTCAACTTCCTCCAGAGAAAGACCCTTTGTCTCGTAAACAAAAAAGTACACGAAGAAGATGCAAAGGAAACAAGCTCCAAACCAGACAAAGAAAATCTTGGACTGCAAGTTCGCGTAGCCTTCGCCATAGTTAACAAGATACGGCGTCGAGAAAGCGATAGCCCAGTTAAAAAGCCAATTCGTGGCGACAGACATACTAATACCTTTGGCGCGAGCGGTTAAGGGGAAAATCTCGCCGTTCACCACCCAAGGCAACGGACCCCAAGTGGAAGCGAAGAAGAAAATGTAGATGCAGACAAATGCCACAGAAGCCTTCTGCCCGGCCATATTCTTGACAAAGATCTCGCCTGTCGAGGCACTTTGGCCAGTTGAGACAGTTCCACAGACAGCAACAATTAGCTGAGAAACGCACATGCCGATAGCTCCCCAGAGGAGAAGAGGTCGGCGGCCCCAACGATCAATGGCGTACATGCCAGGGACTGTCGAGGCAACGTTGATCGCTGAAGTAACCATAGAAATGATGAAACCGTTCGAAATGCCAGAGTTCTGGAAGTATTTGGTGCCGTACTAATTGTTAGTTAGTAAGAATGTCTCTCTCAGCCTGGAATAGCTTTACCTACATAAAAAACAAAGTTCACCCCACTGAGCTGCTGCAGGGCCTGGATGGCCATGCCCGTGAGCTGGCGCTTCAGCAGAGGTGGACGGAAACAGTCTAGATAAGACACCTGCCCAAGGTTCTTCTCGTACTCATGGCTGGCATGGATCTCTGCCAATTCCTCTTGGACGGCGGGGTGATCAGAGGGGAGACGGCGGATTCGACCAAGCGAGAGTGCGGCCTTCTCGGGCTGGTTCTTCTTGATGAGAAATCGAGGTGTTTCTGGAAGGACCAGCATGCCAAAGAAGAGGACAAGCGACCAGGCGAATTGAACTGCCACGGGGATGCGATAGGATCCCGTATCATTCCTCATCCCCGTCGCGTTGTTCAGGACGGCAGCTAACAAGAGGCCGATCGTGATAGCCCACTGGTAAGCTCCAACGATGGCACCCCGAATCCATTTCGGCGCTGTTTCGGATTGATACAGAGGAACTAGTAATCAATCAGTGACTAGAACGGAACATTATTGTAGCAGGAGGCATACTCATTGCCGAGACGAGACCGACTCCAAAGCCTGCAAAGAATCGACCGGCGCTAAACATCGGGATAGCCGTGGCGATGGTCTGGAGAACAACCCCGAGGTTGAAGATCCAGCAGGCAATTATAAGACCGGGTCGTCGGCCGAGGTAATCGCTGAACAGAGCCGTGCTAAGAGCACCGAAGAAGGTACCGGCCGAAAGGATAGAGACGATTGTGGACTCTTGTGCGGTCGTGATGTTGGGGTCACCGTTGGGATCGACGTAGCCAGTGCTGAAAAGCCGCTGCCAGTACGGCATAGCGAGGATACCTGAGATCGTTCCAGTATCTGTGAAATCCGTTAGCCGTTTGACACACTGCGCAGCAGGAACATCATCATACCGTAGCCAAAGAGGACTCCGCCAAAGGCAACGAAGAAGCCCATAGCTATGGCTGGCCATGTCTTGCCTGCCTCGCCTTCCGGCCGCGACAGAGAAGCTTTGCGGAAAATTCCCATAGTGGAGTACGTAAGAGGGGCGATAATGAAGAAGTAGGTGAGAAATATGAGAAGACTTGATTCAAGTAGAATGGAGGTTGGTATAGGAGAGGACTGACTGACCCTACTGAGGAGCGATTCGTCACTCTTTAAATAGAGAGCTGAAAGCTTCCAGAGTAGTATTAGATCCTCTTTATTGATCAATTTCCCCAACCCGGGGAAGCCTCCTCCCCAGATGGAGAAGCCAGTCTGGGTTAGATGCCAAGCTAGCAAAAGAGTTATCTCGAGTCAAGCCCCAGGGCCACCAGTCGAGCAGGGGCATCCATGAAAAATTTGAAGTATGGGGGAAAGCTGGGGAGCAAGATAGTTCAAGAGGCGCGATGTTACTGGAGGTCGGCTCTGTAACAGGGAAAGGGGCGAGGAGTGGCCAGGTAGTTCCCAGATATGCCTCACCTGGTGTCGTCTAGGGGGGTTGATGACGAGAACATATTAAGATTGTTTTACGGAATCTCGTATCGCCTAGTCTCTATCATTATGGACAGTTGAACGATGTAGCTACCTGGACCAGACGTGAAGCCTTGCAGACTCAACAGTCGTTGGATGCTTGTACTCTGCAACACTGGTCTTCTTATGGTGCGCATTCTTGATTAGTCCCTTTACACAATGGTTTAGCCTGGATGTTGAGTAGTAGAAACATCATTGAAGTCTAGACCACCACGGTTCCTTGCCCAAGGTTGACCATGTCCGAGGGCTGATGAACGGTCAGTCCGAAGGCTGCCCGGGGATACCATTTTGGGCAATTCCGCTCCACACCCACCCGTCATCTCGACCACCATAACAACTTAAAGGACCATCATACGCCATCATGTTTGATGGGTCGTATATCTTCGGCCCTATTGTGGATGCCGGGGATTCTATTTCTTTTAGAGGAAGTCGATGCTGAGCTTGGGTCTCGTTCCAGGAAAAGGGTAAGCGAAGAGGATGGCTATGGGAGTGGTCAGGGAGTTTTCGTGCAAGAATGGGACAGCCAAACTCCAACGGCAAAAGGACTTGCCATTGATGCGGTGCCATTGAACGGCCTGAGCCTCGCTCGTACATAGTTCGACCTACTTCGATTGATGTATTTGCGAATACAAGGCTGTAAAATCCACATTGTTCACAACACCAGAAACTGCAATGCTGCGCCCGTCTGCAGCAATCTGTGATATATCCTGCTCAATACGTGTCTCTTCCCCCTCTGCGTTGGCAAACCCCGTCAGAGCCACGCTATTGTCCGTGGCTTTGACATCGCGGATGGTCTGCCCAGTTCGCTCGAATACGACGGTCTTCAAGGCTTTTTCGCAGATCCCTTGGAATGCATCAATCGTGGCGCGCTGCCGGCCAAGTTCGTGAATCAAGTCTTGTTTATCTTCAACGTCCCTTGATGCCAGGGCTTCGGCCTCATACCGTACGATCGCTTTCCGATCCTCATTAGCCTCGGCGAGCTTTTTGCTGAGGAGGGTTTCCAGATGCCCCAGCATTTGGCCCCCCAGTCTCGACCCCAAGAGTCGGCAGGGCATGGAAGCAATTATAACTGCAATTCACATGGGCCACGAGTCAATAACTAGGCTACGTATTGACAGAGGTGTCCCGGTCAAGGGGCAATACGAACCCCTGAACTGTGCAGCTTCGTCGGAACATGAGGGAATGGTGCCGCTCTTGCTGAAATACGGTGCTGATGTGAACCTGGGTGGATATGAAGATGATTACATGGGATTAATCAAATTGACACCACTTATTTGCGCAGCCAGCAATGGGCAGGACAGGGCAGTGAGGCTGCTGCTTGAACACGGCGCTGATGCCAATGCAAGGGCCGGTGGGCCTTTCCGACACTTAAATGATATATTGACATGGCTCATGCGCAGGTTGTGGGAGTACTACCCTTCTCACAAAGCAGGCTCGGCTGTGGTGTACGCAGCTAAACAGGGCCATACGACAACAGTCCAGCTTCTTCTAGATCATGGGGTCGACATTAGCATAAAGGATGAACTTGGGAGGACAGCGCTGGAATATGCATCTGACCGCGGTTTTAAGGAAATTGAGGAGCTACTGCTCAATTATGACAGGGTAAAGGTATAAAGTGACCCCAGCAAGGTGGAAACTTTTGGCTTCGAAGTTACAAAGGGAGCGGATGCAGCAAGTACGGATGCCGAGTGGGATCTCGAGAACAGGGCTCAGTTAAATACCCTTCAAGAAATGAAATAATCTTTTAAGATGCAGCTAGGTATAAGTCTTCTACTACGGGCAGCAGAAAGACTACAAAAAAGGGCCATTATATTAGCATTAGGATATAACGTACATGATAAGCATGTGCACCAAACAAGTATGTGCACCACTTTTCCTGTACCCATAAGATAGAAGCCGCAATAAAAACATCACAAACCATTTGATCAATTAAAACTACTCACTATACTCTTCCCCAGACGTCTCAATTACTACCTGACAGGTCCTTGCATTATGGCCGGGCTTGCCGCAGACACCACAACGCCGAACACCCGGTCGCGCCGACCTTCCTTGACCACCACTTCTCGACGATTCCGCCACTACCTGCGCATCAACATCCATTTGATCAATTGCTTGCCGTCCTTCCTCTACCGTCATTACCCCTCTTTTCTGTAGTCGGGTCCTTTTTTTGCCCTCCGGCGCCGGCTTAGTATCTCATTCGCCTGTTCAAGGTCTTTGACCCGAGCCTCGAGTAAGGCAACCTTATGCATAACTATCTTTGTTCCCTTAGAAGAAGACCGTATAGCTTCTAGAATTGACTCTGGGGAGCTACTTTTTGTGCGTTATAACTCGTCTCTCGAGGTAATCTGACTGAGATTGAGCCTCAAGCACGGTCTTTGGGGTCTTTGAGACCCAAGGGGTCAAGGGTTCAGCCACTTCCTCAGGCGGCGTTGGAGTCCGTAGCTGCACATCAAGCTTCGAGACCACACTTTCCGCGTCAAGAGGAACAAGCCCGGCTCCTCTGAAGGCTGATCTGATATTTCTTTTGTGTCATGGTGGCCTGAAATGCGGCGTGGAAGGCCGGAAAGAACTCGGTCTTCGAAACGTGGGTTATAGAGCATCTGATCAGATGCTCAATTTCTCGACCGTAAGCGTTCTTGAGCACGCTGAAGCACCCGACGTCAAGGGGCTGAAGCAGATGAGATGAATGAGGTGGCATACAGAGCGTGATAATGTTGTTATCCTGGCAAAACCTCTCAAAATCGATAGAATGATGACTTTCATGGCCATCGAGGATCAAGAGACGATAGGAACCAATTGATCGATTGGTTGTACACCGGTCAAAGTGCTTTAGCCACTCTAGACCAGTCTCGTTATCGGTCCAGCCATTTTGGGTCGTCGCAATAGCCCAATCGCCCGGGAGGTTGCTTTCTCGGTACCAGTTGGCGAGGTGATATTGGCCCGCGCCGATGATGAACGGCGGGATCGCCCAGCCTTCCGCATTGATCGCTTGAATGACTGTAATCCATTCCCGGTTTCCAGGCTGCACTGATTTTGGCTTTCCACGCCTATCTGTGCCTGTGACGACCATTCCGCTTTGAATTATACCCATCATAAAGCCAGTCTCATCAAAGTTATAGATATCTTCTAATCGGATGCCGTACTTCGCGATTGCGTTCGCCACAACCGTAAACCAGTTACGAATAATAGCTGGATCTTCGCACTTAGCTCTCTGGTAGTCGTACTTCCGAAAAAAACGCGTCTTGAGGTCTAGGTGTCGCTTAACGAAGTTGGAAGCCCAGCGCTTGCCGACGGGTAGCGCGTCGCGGTCGGCGAGCAATCGATTGGCCATTTCTTCAACACTACGCAGTCGCGGGGGAAATCCTCGCGAATCCAGGTCGAGAATGAACTGAATAATGATCTGTTCCTCTAGATTAGATAGTTTGCGTGATTTAGGAATCCAATCGCGTCGAGATTGAATGCCATTGTGCCGGCGACGTAAGGCCCAATAGTTAACTTGGTATAGCCTAGCAGCGCCTCGGAGACTTAAATTTGGGTTATTTTGGAGAGCTTGAAGCGCAAGAAGGACTTGACGTTCAGAATAGAGTTGAGGCATGATTTTTGGTTGATAATTAATTGATCAAATGGCATTGGTGATGATTGAGGGATTTTTGGTGCACATACTTGTTTGGTGCATATGCTTATCATGTACGTTAATGCTATAATATATTAATAATATGTTCTTTATTATAGTTAAAGCCTAGCCCTTGATGGATTAACTGAGCTAAAAGACCGAAGATCTTGAACTAGCTCGATGTCGAGAGAAGAATGAGGCCAATAGGACTGGTACAGGAAGCGATCAGGGGTGAGGTCGATACCAATGCATAACCAAAAGTCGCTTGGTTTAACAGGGGACACGAAGAGATGAGATAGAAAGAGCATAACCATTCACACAGGTTAACTTGAATAGATCCCCGGCACATGTCCATACCGTTCATTAGAGCTCCTCATTTCCTCGAGGTTTATGATTTTCTAGCTTAATTCACTCATCGAGGGCTAGGCTTTAACTATAATAAAGAACACATTTTTAACATATCATAGCATTATATCCTAATGCTAACATAGTGGCCTTTTAAAAAAAAAAAAAAACCTTCTGCTGCCTACAGTCACTCGAGGTTCACAATACATGACGTACCGCCTATCCATACAAAAGCAACAAACTCGTACTAAAGTATCATCTCCTTAGCTATGGGGAATTTCGTGGCCTCCTCACTTAAGCATATCGATTCTCATCCGTTGTAAGATCATCGGTATCCTGTCACCCGAGTCTTGCCACGCACGCCGCTGTGACAATGTGATTGGACAATAGTAGATGGTGCAGTCAAACTCCAGCGGCAAAATGAATTACCGTTGTTGCGTTGTCGCTGTGCCTCTCCACAGGCAGCCCAGCAAGGCCTCCGTTCACTCACAAGACTGCCATTGACAGGCTCTGTTTCTTGACCTTTGCATAACCAACAGCTCCCACAGATTTCTATCCTTCTATTGAATCTCTTCCTTCCACACACTCTCACTCTTTCACAATTGTCACATCTACTACCATGAGCAACAATATGGATGAATCAAAGTCGAATGACGTTCAGCCGCTGGCACCCTCAGACAGGCCCCCTTGGTTGATACATGTCGAGGGCAGAATAGCCGAGGAAAATGAACAACTTGACTCTGGCGCCATTTACTTTGAGATCATCCAAGATTTGCTCCTTGCATCCGACAGCGACGACACCGCAGTCACCAAGGCCATCAAACGGTTCAACGAACATTACGTTGCTGGCTTCGCGGGAGAAGACTGTGGAGAAGACAGCCGCCCGAGTACGCTGCTGGGGGCATCTTAAATGAGACCTCCATTGCTGTCTTTGAGACAGTAGGCAAAGTCCCCTTCACGGACATCAGACACGACAGGCTTGCCAATTTCTTGATTGGTATCAAGCGCGATGCAGCAGATGAGTTCGGCAAGGAGGTGAGCTCCCTTAATTTCTAGACCATCATTGTCCGGTGCGCTAACGACTAATAGGACCCTCAATTCGTTTATTTCGGATGGGGGCTTGAGGTTGCTGCTGCCGAGGATTGGAATAGCAGTCATGGTGAGTACAAGCCAGCCCCATGGCCTATTGTTGTGACGCTCATATGGCTTTCCGCCTATAGCCAAGGGAGTTACTAGAGACAACGAATTCCGGACTGCAAGCCAGGCCTCCCATTCATGGGTCAACAAATCAGCTCTGCTGGCGAAGCTCTTCAGCGCTGAGCTTTTGGATGCGGACGGGACCCGTTGGATTTCCGGGGATTTTGAAAGTGCTTTCGAAACACGTACTTCCGGAGACTTGGCAACCAATATTGGTCGAAAAGCCCAAGTGGTTGCCCAGGCTAACTACATCCTGATTGCAGGAGATGCCTACATCAAGGAAGTGAAACAGCCTTTAAAAAGGTACCGCGTTGAGGTGACGCCAGCAAGGTGGAAGCTCTGGGCCTCGAAGCTACAGGAGGTTGCGGATGCAGCAAGCATAGATGCAGAATGGGATCTCAGGAACAGGGCTCAGAAGGCTTATGGGAAGATGGTTGAATTATATCCGGAGGCATTTAAGACAGAGGAGCCGCAGGTGGACAAGAGTTGAACGTGGTCATGAAACACGGATGTTAACTGCAGATTACTAGATATTAATAGAATTCGAGATGAATGGCTCGCTTTGGATATTCTCCTTCTACTCCTTAAGAACACCCCTGAACTTGCGACTATGAATGCAGCCGGCCTCAGGTTTTAACTGTGGCCAAGTCCATCTCGACCTTGGCACTGCTAACATGCCACGAAGCAATCCACGAACTCGGCATAATCTTGAGCACAAGGTTTCGAAGGTGATATCCCCAGATGCTCTTCGGAATGTACATGGCCGCCATCTTCTTGCTGCGGCGCTGGAGGTTTTCGATGACAGGGCGGAGCTTCTTCTCGTGGCTGGCAAGAGCCTGCGGGATGTCCTTAGTCGCCATGAACGCCTTGCCCAAGATCTCGGCAGATGTGAGGGCCATGCCGGCACCTTGACCGGAGAGTAGCGTGAGGCAGTGAGCTGCGTCTCCGACGAGAAGAACGCGCCCTTTGGACCACTGCGGCAAGCACACCATGGTAAGGCTATCAATGATGACAGCGCTGTCAGCTGCTTCTGCCTTGTCGATAATTTCGGTCACCTGCGCGGCTCCCCCATCTGTGACCTTGCGGAGAATGCCGAAACGATCGTCTCGTTCTTGAAGATGGGCGAGGTCGTCTCGCCAGATGTGCATTGCAGCCAGTCGGTCATTGCGCAAGCAGTAGAAGACATCGAGATGTCCCGGGCTGTTGAAAGAGACACATGACGCCTCGAGCTCCTTCTTCTCGTCGACATCGTATACCGCGTAAGAGTAGCCGAGGTCCTCCAGACAATCGGCGCCTTTCCAGAACTGGTTTCTGATGGAGGAGCGGATTCCGTCGGTGCCGATCAAGAGGTCAGCCTCAATGGTTTCGCCACCTTTCAAGGTTGCTTTGACTTTGTCTCCGTCGTCTATGACGGTTTCCAGCGTCTGGTCGAATTGAATAGATGCCGTCGCTGGCAAGGCTTTAAAAAGGACATCGGCAAGGTCACCTCGACGCACAGCAAAGCTATCCAGCCCGCCATGCACATCAGCGTAGTGCAACCGGAGCATTTCGCGGCCCTTTGTGTCCTTGATGACGTTTTCATCAAAGTTGTACGATCGAGCCTTCAAATCGTCAAAGACGTTCATCTGCTTGAGAGTGTCGAGGCAACAGCCGGAAAGACTGACGACGTAGCCTCCTTCTCGCACGCTGGCGGCTCTTTCGACAATGATCGAGGTCCAGCCAGCTCTGTCGAGCCACCAGGCTGTTGCCAGGCCTGCGATTCCGGCGCCAACAATGATGGCCTTGGGCTTGGATTCCATTGGGATCGTAGTGGGTGTAGACAAACCCTGAGACGAGAAGTTGCTCGGTAATTGAAGAAGAAGTCTTGGTGACTTCGATTGGGGTATTCAGCGACTCGCTCAATATTTAGGCCATGAAAAGCGATGATATCACTTGTAGCAGGTCCGTCGGGTCGTCGGGTGGCATTGACCTTTAAGTTATCGATCAGATAAGATCGGAGATTAAATCACCATCACCATCCCGACACACCTCACGCTCGAGGCGGTTTTCGGAGCTCTGGAGTCAGGCCACTCGCAAGTTGAACCAATGGCATGCAATTTTGTACGTGTTTTGTACTCTGGGCGGCCAGCTTCCGCACCCGTGTTCCGCAGTCGGCCTTCAGCTGCCGGGGAAGCCCTGTGGAGAATTGGGTAATGAATCCATCAAGGTGTGCCAGTAACCCTGTTGGCAAGTGCAGTTGCTGTTTGCTACATGGATGCTTATCTGCTTATCGTAGCCCCTTATCGATAAAACAGTTACCCTGGATGCTCAAGCAAGCCCGGAGCCTGTGTGGTGTTTGAAGGTGATTAAGATGGGAGCTTATCGAATGCAGTACATCTCTCGGCCTTGCAGTCGGAAAAGGCTAACGCATTGAGGCCTCACCAAGTTGTCTAAGAAAGCTGTTAGCTCTGGCTACCTGGGCTCTTTCGCTGTGGCTTGAGGATCCAACGACAAGTGGGTTGCCTGCCCCCATCCTGGTCTGCAGAACGGGCTACGGCTGAGTGCGTACGGGGCAATTACTCTCCGAGGCGGGATCGGATAAATAACTGTGTCGCCGTCGGTCCAAAGATTTTTCATAAACATGGCAATTGCATGCGTACGACGAAATGAGGAAAGAAGGAAAGAAGGACAGAAGCAGCGCCGTGGGCAGAAGCAACAGTACACGAGTGAGGAAATGAGCGAAGCAGGGGGCGACACAAAAGGTTACCTAACTACGTTCAATAATATAATTGGAGCTAAATAAAATATATGAAAATAAGAAAAATGATATTCTTACCTTTAGTCTATTTTACTTACTACGTATACTATCTTTAGTTGAGAATATGTTAATGCCCACCTATGCATGTCTTGGTGCTTCTTTTTCCTTCATCCATATGAATGGATGCCTTAGATCTTAGGTAACCCCTGAACACCCTCGGTGATGATAGTCGCGATCTTCCTTGCTTCAACATCGCTGTTCAATGCCCGAATTTCTGTCCTCCCGAAGAACGTGCTTACCAGGCTCAATCGCCTTCCTTTCCCCTCGTGGTCCAAGTTACATGCTGCCACTATCATCGTCGAGAGTTCCTTCGATGGCAGCCGACCAAGAAAAGACCTGTCGGCCAGAGCCTCGTCACGCTTGGCACTCGAGGATACGCCACTTCAGACGCACAGCCACCTACTGCAGGTCTGAATCGAGGCGACCTGAAAATGTAGTGAAGAGGAAAGAGATAACAGCGGGGTTGACCTGTCTCTTCGCAGCCTGATTCAGTTTTCGCCTTCCATCAACTTCCATCATCTGATCCGGCTACCTGTTGATCCTCGCAAGACGACACAATGAACAGGCTAGATCCTGCGCTCTATACGATCGCGTGGATCGCGCCGTTGGAAACCGAGGCTCAGGCAGCTCTCCACATGCTCGACCACAGACACAGAGGCCGATTTCCCGTTAGCCGAGGCGATGATTACGTTTTCCAGGCTGGAGATATCAACGGACACAACATCATCATTGCCACACTGCCCGAGAGCCAGGAGTATGGCACCGGCTCGGCTGCGGCCCTGGCGAGTCAGGTGAAGAAGCTTTTCCCCAATCTCTGGTTCGGCTTGCTCGTCGGCATCGCAGCGGGACTTCCGAATCTCGAAAGAGTCCCTCGTTTTGATATCTCCTTTTGATATCCGGCTTGGAGATGTCCTCGTCGGCCTGCCGGAGGGCGAGAGTGCAGGGCTTATTGCCTATGAGCTCGGCAAGGAAACCGCCAATGGGTTTCAGCCGCTGCGACTTGGCCGTGTTTTGGCCAATACCGAAACTGTCGTCCGATCCGCTATAGGAAGTATCAAGATGATGGCACCCAATGATGTCGACGAATTCTTGCCTCTGTATGAGACAATCAAGGACAAGCAGCATCCTCGGGGCACCTTTCAGGATCCCGGTCAGGAGAAAGATGTTCTCTACAGCACTGATAGCGAGGGCGCTTTTCACGTCGTAACACGAGGCGAGCGGTCAGCAAACAACCGGATCCGTGTGTGGTATGGCCCCATCGGGAGTGGCGATAAGCTTGTGAGGAATGCAGAAAGACGCAACGAGCTGAGAGACAAATACAACATAATTGGGCTGGAGATGGAGGCGGCTGGTACCATGAATCGTATTCCAGTCGGCGTCATTCGGGGTGTTTGCGACTACGGGGACGAACACAAAAACAAAGACTGGCAGCCGTATGCTGCGGCAATGGCTGCTGCTTATGCCAAGGCAGTATTGTATCACCTGGGTCCCGGAGACGCTGTCTCTCAGCAGAGTGGTAAGTAACTTTCACTGCTCTGAGGGTTTTGTACTTAGTTTCTTAGATATATGCGATGTCCCTCTAAGTCCTCTCAAGGGTGCACTTTTATGTGAACTTCCACCAAAGACCGATCGGTTCTTTGGAAGAGAAAGTGAGATATCTGGTATGATCAAGTACCTTGAACAGCCGTCAGAAGGACAGAAAGGGGTTATCCTTTGCGGTATCTCTGGGTCCGGCAAGACGCAGTTGGCCCACGAGTATGTGACCCAGCGGAGACTCCAATTCTCGGCAATCCTGTGGATTGATGCAGCCTCAGAGACGAGCATTGAGCAATCATTTGCTTCTTGCTTTGGAGGCATTTGCGAACGCGTCGCTGGCGTCCAGGTCCAGGGGCAAATCGCTTCACCGAGAGCCTTTGTCTTGGACTGGTTGCGAAACACCTTGGACAACCACTGGCTTGTTGTCATCGATCGAGCGAACGATCCGATTCCAAATAGAACCTTGCTGGAACCCTTTATGAACCTTTCGCCTGGGTCTGTTTGTGTCACCTCAACACACAAGGCGATAGCACGTCTCTTGAAGAGGGCGCAAATTCCGGTTGAACGCCTCGACGGGGTATCTGCCCAGTCTCACCTTCTGTGGCGAGCCTCGACGGGTCAAGGGGAACTGACTCAAGAGGGTAAGTCGTGTGATTGTGGTTTGACCTTCACTAACCCTCCCTAGACCAAGATGCAGCCAGGCAAGCGGCCAAGGTTCTTGACGGCTTCCCTCTTGGTCTTGAACTCGCCGGGATCCTCATTCATGAGGGAATTATGCCCCTTGGGTCCTTTGCGCAAGATTTCACCGAGAACTACAAGCGTATTGCTCGGTTTCAAGTTGACCCCGGAATGTGGATGTGGGATACAAGCGAGTCCCTCTTCAGCATGTTTGACGCCCTTTACAAGTCACTGATTGCCAAGAACCCCCATACTGGCCATTTACTAAGCCTTTGCTCCGTTTATGGACCGTTGAGTATTCCAATCTCTCTTTTGCATGGCCTGGAGCTCCACAAGTGCCAAAACAGCTTGGAAGGGATCGACCTGTCGAGCCAGCTCCAAGTCTTGGTAGACAACGACATTGAACTCAAACTAGCAATCTACGAGCTTGAAAGGCTTTTTTTGGTCAAGAAAGTAAGCGATGCCAATGGCAATGTGATGTCAATCTCTCTCCATGCCTCTCTCTGTCAATGGCGTCTTGATGCCATGGGTGAGGAGAGAACAGAGTGGATTATGCAGGCCTCCTATGGCCTGGCGCGCTACATCCAGTCTCAGAGCGCACGAAAAGGGTAAGAGTGTTTACGTAATTTAAAGATTGGTGTTAACAATGAGTAGGAAAGCGAAAGAGAGAAGAGGCAATCTTGATATCGCTTACCGGCTCTCCAATCTCATTGATCGCTGCTTGGATACAATCTCAAGACACGTCGATGAGAGTGATCTACTGCCGCCAAACGGAAGATTTGCATACCAGTTCTTTATGATTCCTTCCTCCATTGCAGGCTTCTATCTTTCACTTGGAAAGCCGCAAAGCGCCAAAAAAGCTTTTTTCAGCCGCCATGGACTACCTCCGCACGACACAAACTGAGGAGACCAGCGACCCGAGGCATGCGGGCCTGCTACGTGACTTTGCATCATGTTGCGCCAGGACTGGAGATTTGATCTCATCGCAACAAGCCTTGAAGTCGGCGCTAGCGATGATGGAGCAAGTTTTTGGTGAGATGAGCGACGAGGCCGTTGAAGTAGCCTCGCGGCTGAGAGCCATTGAGGAATCCATTGCAACAGAGGTGGACAATCATAAAAGAGCGCTTGTTGCCAGTACGGGAGAAAAGCTAAGCCAGGTCGAAAGGGATGACTCAGGCCCAAGCAACCATCGAGCAGCCCCCTTCCCGGCACCAGTCAGTAAGGTCGACGAGGTGTCTACTGTGCCCCAAACGGAGGCCGTTTCAGAAAACAATATGAAATGTCAGCTATGGTTCTCAAAGCCCTTTGCCATCCTGGGACCGTACCAGGATTTGGTACTCCAGGGCGGAATATATCTTCAAGTTTTCAAGGCGGTCCAGATCACCGATGCCATCGTCACTCTTAGGTGCATATCAACAACGAAAAGGCCCTGGGGGGATGGCCCAGCGGAGGTTATAAGCTCTGAGAGGAAACAACTACGACTTCGGAAGGCCACCAACTTCGACTTGAATACCACCTTGAAAAGCACAAGGAAGACGTTAACAGGCGTCAAGCCCTTGTTATCAAAGGCCTGGGATGGTTTGCCTTATCTCAACTATTTGGCGGAGGGGCCATACACCACCTCGTTCGAGTTCATTCTCCTTCATTGGAAACAGAAGGCCAGCGTGCAGACTGAGCATATGTCGATCAGATGGGAAGTTCAAGTGACTTTCCAAAAACCTCGACTTTTTGCTGACCCCCTTCTCCAACTGAGGCATGAAATCTTGGTGATACAGGGAGGGCCTTTTTTGGATTTTGGTACGAGAACCATCCGTGGGGAAATAGCCAACTGTTCTTTCATTTTGGAAGCCTCTCGTTTCATCATTACCTTTGGAGGCCTGATACGAATCGTAGCCACTCTTTCCTTCTCTGCCCTCGGCACATCTGCTAGATGCGTCCTTGTGCAAACAGTGACGCATCTTTCGCAGACTGGTCTTCGACGCGAGTTGTCTCAGCGGAGGGTCTCTCTATCACCCCATGATCAGTTGATACAGCTTGAGGACGATGTCTGGATTCCAATGGCAATGGCCACTCAGCCAGGGCCAGCTGCCGTTGAATTTCGGTTGCCGACTTGCAGGCAAATGCGCGAAGCCCATGAAAAACAGCTAAATGCCAGTTGCCATAACGCTCCCTTCAGAGTGGAACATCATCTCGAGGTGAGTCCCATGAACTCTGAAGAACTCAGAGGGACGAAAGTATTGATGCTTTGCTCTTTATAGATTACCCTCCGTGCGTGTTACCTAACCATGGATTCCCCCAGACAGCAGAGGTGGGTGACATCGAAGACATTAACCATCGGGGTGTATCTTATCGACTGTCGAATCAACGAGCACATTGAGCCTCCGACTTCCTTCTCTCTTGAAGATACGAGTCACGAAGAAACTATCTTTCTAAGTCGTTGTGGCTGTTATGACACTGAAGTGTCCCGTCTTAGGTGTTTCTATATTGACGGATCATCCAGCCTGGCGGTGGACCCGACACATGTTGACCGGGGCGCCGAGTCTACTCGCCACGGAACCTCCGGCAGCAACGGCACCGAAGAAGAAAGAGAGGTCTGGTCCTCGCAACTGCATCCCAGGAGACCAATCTCCAGCCTTTCAGGGCGGGCTGATGATGACGATATTGCGTCAGTTTTGTCTCTTCTCCCAGATTACGCAGAAGCTATGGCGATAGAAAGCGAGGATAATTGAAATTGAACAAGATGTGGCAACATAATGTAAAGGTAGTAAAGCTTGTGGCTGAGTATGGAGATGACTCGTATGAAGAGGGGCAGAGTACGCACATTCACACCAGACAGCACAGGATGAGACTGGAGGAGTGGAAGGTCATCAGGGATAATATTGTACTTGGCTCATTTAATTCGAAGCACGGCAGGATAGAGCCTCAACGGTGAATTTTTAGGAATCTATAAAGAGTGTTGCAGCTTTGTCACGGTCCTATGAATGGAGTTGTCAACAGTTTGGGACGCGAGATCTTGATATAACATGATAGATTTCCATAGCTATTCAAATCCACGCCGCTCAACTACTTATTTACTTTCCGTTGACAAATACAGAGTTACTAGTACGTCGACTCGCCCGATGTTCCAAGATGTTCCTCACACATAACCAATCATACCGCGAAAAATCCTTAACAGCAACAGGGAATGGGAATGATGCAGATTGAACAGTTGAGGGGGCATGGGATGCCGCAGAACCGACCAGGGCACGCGCCCTCGCCCGCCCTACCACCTCTGAGACTGAGCTCGGTATCTGATGGAGCTTGCTCATTTGGCTGCGGTCGTTGAGCGTCTTGAGTCACGTCTTGTTAGCTTAACCTCGGATGAGAATATGCATAAGAGGGCAATACCCATGGGTTGATGGGCCAGCGGCTGGAGTTTTACTGCCTCAGATGACTGGGCGGTTCGCTCGGGTTGAGTGGGTAGGGACATGTTGATATGTGTTGAAGTTGAACAGGAGATAAGTGAAGAAATGTGTTCTTTATTATAGTTGAAGCCCGGCCCTCGATGGATTAACTGAGGCAGAAGATCGAGATAAGTGAAGGGTTGAGATATCGAGCAGAGTTGATAGCGAGTAGTAGCACCTTTTAAGGACTCAGGGATGGTGACGTCGGCATGAGCGGCGCAGCAGCAATTTAATTTGCCGGCGCTTAAACTCACAAGGGTCTATAATGTTAAAGGGTGGGAACGCATCTACCTCGCCACTACGAACCAGGTATCAGGTAGTCAGGGGATCCATCCCCTCAGGGGGACTAAGGCCGATTTCGCCTAGCAGTGGAGCAGATTCGCCACCTTGTGGGAGTGCCTCTATTGATGATCTCGCCATCGTGGTTCAGTTGATCTTGGCTTGAAGTCTATTAAGTATCAACGCGGGAGAGATAGAGGGGAAATGCTGGTACTTGGCCTGTTATGTTCATATAGTGGCATGTGATGTATTCTCTTTCTCGCAGCTCCTGGTTGGCTCGGTCAGAGGGGGTGGTACAGCAGTACTAAGCGCCCTCGCTCGAAACGCACTATAAATAGTACCCGCCACGCTAGATGAGTGTTGTATACCTCATAACATTATAGACCCTTGTGGGTTGTAAGTATGATACCACCTTGCTTATCACGTGCATCACCAGTCGGCAAAGGCAAGTTTATGGTACCCCTTCATACTCAGTTTCAAATCTCTTTTTAAATAAACCCTGATTAAAACTACTTTCATAGGTAGTATCATGCGAGGAGTGAAAGATGACTTCTATCCAAGGCCAGAATCAAAACGCAACTATCACATACACCAGGGGCGAGAGTACACAATTAAGGATTCAGGTTTAGTAAAGTCTCTCTTAGGTATCAGGGAACTAGCTCGCAAGGACTTGAGAGAGTAAATACAGGTAGACATACACACACAGCCTGTGATTACTAGTGTTTTCGGCTGTTAGGTTGTAGTTTTGGGAGGTTCTGTCGATGCCCATCTCTTCTTGGTAAACCACCAGGTCAGAAGCCCAGTAAAAGCCATCAAGAAAGGCACACCAAGACCTACACCGATACCGACACCGAGTTCCCACTTATCCGCTTCCTTCTGCTTTCCAATGTCATACTGCGCTCGGGCAGCTGCAGCAGCCCATCCGTTCTGCACCGAGAACTGGGAGCTCATGTCCTGCCAGCCATCCTGAGCGTCGCCTTTTTCTGGTTGTCTGATGAAAATGACGTTGATCATGCCACTGGCGAGACTACGGATTTCAGTCTCTGTGAGGTTGAATTTGGGAGAGGATGCCATCTTGGCGAAGAGGTCGTAAGGTTTGAAGACATAGTGACTATCCGTTGTGTCTTGAGATGGTCAGCATCGACACTCCCTGAATGTTAGAGTAAGGGAGGAAGCGAAGATCACTTACTAACTCCCCAGGAAAGAAGCCTTCCACCGTAATCAGGCTCAGTCTCGCCTACAAGGAACCGCCACTCAATAGAAATCGGATGATCCGAGTCGGCATGGATCCAGGTGATGTTGTACTCGTCAGTGCCAAGGAGGACGCCGTACCCAGTATTGCGGTCGCCGAGGTCGCTATGTATCGACAGGATATTGTCGGGGAAATCACATGGGCTTGAGTCGCACCAGCGGAAGGATGTGAGACAGAGTCTGTTGTCGCAGTTGCGCTCAGCAAGTGCGCCAGTAAGGTAAAGCCATGTTACCCCGAAGACAAGTGGGAGCTTGTGAATCATTCTATTGTGGTGAAAGTTGTTGCTCCTCGTGTTCGCAAATTGCTGGAGAATAAAGAAACGTGCGGATGTATCTCCAATGGGTACGCTACTGGGGCAGCATCCCATTATATCTATGTTCTGAAGGATTCTTGGCTGTGTCATGTTTAATGCCGAAACAGAGAAAGCCACGGGCCAAGAGACAGCAAAGGGTCCCTCGCAATGGTTACCGCAAGGCGCATGTGGCGCAGGGGTCAAGGGCTATTCCTAGATGAATCCTGATTGTGAAAGATCGGCTCCCCCTGTGAATGCCAAGGATCAACGTCAGTGCTGCCAGGGAAAGCCCCTTGGCAGGATGTCATCAGGCAGTGGCAACTGTGCTAACAAGCATCAGATTATTAAGTGCTTGCAGACAGTAATGCAAGCTAGGTCCACTTAATAAGGATGACAGGGGCCCAGGCAAAGATCTTACTCTGTCCTCATCAAGCTTATATGGGTTGACAAAAGCACAATCTGTATTACACTCTTGTCGATAAGCGAGGTAGACTTGAGGAACCGCGTAAAATTTGCAGAGAGAACAATCTAGAGCCATGAAATGATGAACTGGTGACTGCGGTCGGCTGACCTGGCATAGCCTCTTATGCAAAGTGCTCCTCCAATAACTCCCTTGGTGGAGCTGTCATTTTAAATGGACAACTCTGAAACTTGGCACACCGTGCACCAAGGGAGCACGTTCAACGTCAATGCATGTATAGAGGGATCGATAAGTGCAGGGATAAACACTTTGCCACTGAAACAGCATACGGACGCTACCAGGTACGGTGGTCATCCAGTTTCATAATTTCCAGCTGTGGCCATTTATTCTCAGCTCGCCTATGAAACCAAGTGGTTGGTTATATCCTTATTAAATAGGCACTCCATATTACTCCTTAAAGAAGCCGTATTATATGCTTCCTTTGGTTAATGAAATAGCGCATGATGCTCTCAACCAAATGCCCGAGCCATAGCTCTTCACAACGTTCAACAGCTTCCCGTTCGCAAACTATTGTCTCCTCCGTACGTCACTGCTTTCTCTGACCAAATGAGTTTCCAGACTTCTCTGGCATGAGCCTCGCTTCATCACTCTCGCTGTATCGCACACCATAGGTCTTGTGAAAGATAATCCCAGGTGTCTCCACGTAGTGCTCCTCGTCAGAATGCAGTCGATTGGCGCTGGCAGTTGCCACAGCCTGGGCCCCCATTCTACCAGCCATGGGTGGAAGACTGTTATGTCGCTCGTAGTATTGATTGCCTCTGCTACTTTGCGTCGATGAAGCGGACAATATGGGGAAGATCTTGACGAGCACTGCGCGCATCGCTGGGAGACAGGCGCACATAATGCCCACAGTGATCTCAATGGTGGACCAGACAGACACATTATATAGCTCCCATGTCTTGTTTATCGACTTGCCGAAATGTACCAAAGATTTGAAACGGATAACGCTCACGACGGTTACGCTATCAAGGCATCAGTACGTGTCCGGCAGAGTAAGAGCCACAGGGGAGACAACTTACAAGGTACCAACACTGAACATGAAGGCCACGCCGACCTTCTTTTTCCAATGGAGCTGGAGACTTCGCAGCTGCCACAGCGGCACGGCTAGCATCCATAGGTCTAGGGCGACGCTGAAACTGGCGTGCGACCATAAAATAGCATTGATGTCATTGCATTTGCCTTTATGCAGTCCATCCCATTGGTCCCAGAAATATGAGATGGGCGTGCAGGGAAAGATGCCTACAATGACAAATGCAACGCCCCACAAGGAGGTGAAAATGAAGGTGCCCCAGAGCAGACGCTGGGTTTCCCGCATAGGGAATATGCGTATGTAGAATCCGATAATGGCCAGCTTCACTAACACAGTCTGCAGGAAGTATAATGTTCCTAGGATGTAGCAGAGGCGTGTGATTGTGGTAATATGCTGAGGACTAAGAGTCCAGATGTCTCGACCGAACCCATTGGCCGTTGTACCATGGACAGTGATTACGGCAGCAGGAATGAAGGAGAGGATTGCCGCCAGGACCAGCCAGTCATCGACATCGATGTTGATAGTTGAGACCGACAGCTTATAACCGAACCGAATTGCAACAAAGACGCCTGCTGCTACAGTGAGAGCAGTGGAGAGAGTGACAAACTGTTGCGAGCGGTCGCGTATTGGAGCACCGCAATCTGCTAAGCTGGAGTTCTTGGCCTCTGCAGTACCAGGTATTAGCGCAGATCCCGTAGATAGTGACCTATTGTTGGCTGGACGGAGCTTACGCACTTAATGCTTCAGGTATGGTACAGGTCGCGGACACGCAGCTCGTGACATTTTGCTGAAACTCGTGGTCTACACAAATACACGTCTGGTTGCTAGGGGCACAAAAGCCCCCTTGAAGGGCGGTGATCATGCATTTTGCCTAGAACAGGGTGTCAAAAGAGGGGATCCTCGGGTAGGGGTGAGTCGTACTGCACAGCGAGGATACTCGGATAAGCTGGGTGAGGAAAGGTCACGCGCAAGGGCCTTTGGTACGAGAAATGAGGTAAATAGAATTGATGCAAATATTAGACGGTGCTGGAGGCCCATTGTAGTATTGTTCGAGTGAACATGGAAAGGTCAAAGGTCGAGAAGGTCGATCGCGGTGCTGCGGGAGGAACCGAGACTTTGTATGAACAGTTCTGCAGGATTACCAAGGTTTGAGTTACGTGCTGAAGTTTCCTGGCGCCACGGCTATCAATGTGCCGCATCGGATATCAAGAGGCGTCGAGAGGATTAGCTACTCGAGAGAGAGATTGGCTCGGGTGCAATCTTGGCCGCCCCGGAACGCCACATCGCGAATCATTCAGCCTCCGCTCCCACTGGCTTGTGACTGCTCTGGGGTAGCCACTGATGCTTTTCCTTTTCTATCGTACTCCGTAGAGCAGTCTATTGTCAATAACCCTGGGTGAGACTGTTAAGGACAAGCTATGACCTTCTATTAACTTGCTTACTTGACAGGAGTTGAAGTCTGCCGCCATGGCCAAGCCTCTTTCAACGCAACATCAAACAAAAATCTCTTCAACTCCATCTGCTTTGAAGGTTCTCAGTCATGTTCATCACCTACTGTAGATTAAATATGGTCTTTGGCAAGGGAGAATGCCAAGGTGATCATCTATTGGTGCCACAATCCGGTTCCTTGGCAGGCCCCAGCCACAAGACGACATGTGCATTCCCGGGAAGGCTGCATAAAATGCACGACAGAAAAGTAAGTTTGTTTGTGACAATCTAACGGTGTAATGCCTTGGAGATTGAACTACATGTCTCCGTTGAGTGCTCAAACGGTCATACGCATAATTGGACAATTCCCACTGTTCTAGATGACGGTATTGGGTTTCAATGCCATCATGTGTTGATTATTACGTTCTTTGATGTTGTGGCCGACGGAGACGTCATTGATAAAAACACTAACAACATCACGTTCTCTTCTGCGACGTTTTCATCACGGGTTGCATGGTCCAACTCATTGCCTTCCTCACCTTCACTATGGTTTCAGGTACAGGCTTCATCCGATCTGCCTTGGCAATCGGCACCGGCAAAAAAAGCCGGTCGAGACAGCCTGGAATTCCAATAGTCGATAAAGCGCCTGCAGGTTCCCCGTTAGTTATTGGTTCTCGACCTAGCTTGGTAAGCCATGTTTCGTTCAGCTCGCTGCACAGCCATGGGCTCCTAGCTTGTGATTGGTGGCCTGGTTTTCAACCCAAGTCAACCTTGGCACGCGTTAAATAGGTCTCGACCCCAAACCAGGCTGTGACAAAAATTCACATCTTTCATCCTTATCTCTGTTTTCTATGTCGAAATTGAAGAGTCGTTGACAACTTCACGAAGCGATAGCGCTTCATCTGGCGATGGCGAACTCGTCGACGCAAATCCCGTGGTCTCTTCTCATTCCGCATGAGAATAGCACCGAGGACCTACGAACCATTTTCGCCCCTACCTGGACCGATTCGCCAAACGTCCGCGGTAGTCTCGATATCATACAAAGCTGCGTGCTCACGCTCGTTGCGTGTATCTACACCGCGTTGCATCTAGACGTCCCCATCAAGACCTCTTCACGATTTATCTTCCTTCAAAAGCTAAAATGGGTCGCCCTGACCCTTTTTGCGCCTGAAATTGCTTTATTCATGGCGGCATATCAACTACGGCAAGCATGGAATCTCAAATCTAGACTCCTTAAGATACGTCGCAAGAATCGGCGAGAAGACTTTGAGCTTGGGCGGCGAGGGGGATCAGATGCGAACGTAAGATGTCTCTCCGCACGTGTCCCGTACATCAATGATATACTGAAATGACATAAAAGTTTGAAATCGATCTTCGATATGCCTTCTTTATCATTATGGGAGGTCTACACTTTGACGTTGATGAAATCATGTCAGAGAGCGACATGGACACCGATTGGCGGGAACATTTCACGCGGAGACCATTCACCGCTCGCCCAAGCACCCAGACTATTATCTGGCTTGCTGAACGGGGGCACTGGATCAAGATTCAAAAGAAGGACATTGACGACAAAAGCAAAGCCGATATTCTCCAGAAGTGCTTGGTGGTCATCCAAGTTCTCTGGATGGTGATACAGTGTATTTCTAGGAAGATCACCAACCTTCCCTTGACATTGTTAGAGGTCCACACCATGGTTCACGTGGTGTGTGCAGTACTTTTCTATGTTTGCTGGTTCAAGGTATAGTTTACTTCCTCCCTGCGTCCGAGGCATCTATTCACAATAGCAACTAACATGCCCTCTTAGAAACCTCTCAACGTCCAAGAGCCTCTTGTGGTAAAGATGGGCGATTTCGAGGGCGAGATAGCCTTGAAAGTCCAACAACAGTTTTACTCGTGGGCCTGCTATCACATGGCACTCTTCGAGGCTCCAAGGAGTGATTACCAAGAACCTCCGCTGGGGCTGGACGGCAAACCTATGAAATGGATTATGCCCGAACTAGGGTCGAAGATGTATTATGGCAACATTCTACCATCCGGCGTCGCCCTGTATGGACACGGTACCCGACATTATGGCAACGGCATGCAGCAGCCTATCCCTGATCACTTTTCAACATATTACTATGACAATTCGAACCGGCAATCTTCGGAATTCCTGCGCAGAAATTCTTCTGACTCTTTGGATGGATCTCTTTTGGCTCCTTTCATCGACCGTGGTCATATCGAGATATCAGAGGAGTTTATTCGTCGGTGGGATTCGATCTTCAGAACCTTCGCCTTCGAGAAACGCCGCGAGTTGGCTATAACGGCCCCAAAGGTCCAGCTAAGCGACGTCGACGAACCCATGAGGATACCGGGTGTCCTCCCGAGTGACGGGCCACCCCTACCACTCTATCTTTCTCGCTTGGACGAGTTCGTACCCCAAAATGACACCGACACTTTTAGTGAACTTCCATTCACCAATCGGGGAGGAAATCTGGACTTCAAGACCCTGAAGGATGAGGAGAAGTCCTATGGATTTTATCTATTATTCTGCGCCCGACTCTTCACCCTCTTGAACACGCCCTGGGTACCCTTCTCAGCCATGGTCATGTCGGCCATATACGGGGGAGTGCATCTCTCAGCATGGAACTGGATGTTCCCAACAAGTGCAGAAAAACTCGCTTGGAAGATCAGTTGCTTGACTGTTGCGTGCGCGTTGCCCGTATTTTTCTTTGGCATCGGCGTCGCTCTCTTCATCACATTTGAAGTGTATTCGACCAATACCAAGGATGTCCTGGCATCGAGGTATTTTAAGATGAGTCTTGGCATCTTTGGGATGCTTGTTGTGGCATCTTGTGGTGCAAGGGTTTTTATAATTGTCGAGTCCTTTATGAGTATCAGGAAGGTTCCTATAGGGGTATTTATATCGCCCACCTGGATCCAGATGGTTCCTCATTTTTGATAGTATTGTATGATATTGATAAGATGACTTTCTCGTTGGATCTCCCGCCATGCGTTTACAAGATGCATTGTAAGCGTCGCATCGCCATGATGATATCACCAGATCAGCTAACTATGCCGTAAAATACACGTGCGAATGGGAGAAGCTTTATGTGTCCAATCTGGAATCGCGAAGACCAAACAATAGAACGGAGAGGCCGAAACGCCTGACAGCAGCGTGAGGACAGTTGTCTATGTGTATCGGCCACGGGGACATAGATATGTACGAAACAGGGCAATAAAAGCGCCTCACGTTGACTAGTTATCAAAAGGATAACAGCGTTAAACCAAATAGGATAATAGACGCGCCTCGAACCGAAACTCCACTCCAGTCTGTTGGGCCAAAGGGCCGATTGATTGTATTCCTACATCGCGAGACTGGCGGCGCTTTGCGCCAATTTTCGGACGTTATCGTCGCGCGGTGTGACATCATACGACGCCAACTTAAGTTTTCACTTTAAGCTCTGGCCATATCGAGGTTCGGATATACATATCGGCAAGGCATCCCGGCACCTGTCTTGTTAATTCCGGCCGTAGTGGAGTCTCTGGGAGCCGCATTTTCCGAGGGAGTGGATGACGTTATCTCGGCGTTCAGCGAGATCACCAGATTTGGGAGAGTATAAAGACGTCATGGAACCCAAGCTATATCAAGGGAAAAAGTTTGATCTTAATAACAACCCATAAATTTTCATCATGGCTCTCCCACGATACCAAACAAACACACCCCTTGACCCATCCTTCGAGGATGATATCCGCGACACACACCTCGTTTACGATTACAACGCTACAGACGCCGAGGGCAACCCAGAGAAATGGCGTTACGAAATCTGGTTCTTTTCTGAAAACCGTGTCGTTTATGCCATCCACGGTGGCCCGATGGCCGGTCGTATCAACTATCAAACCGCCGCATATCAGTGTGTACGACCAGGAGAGCTCTGGCAGATCAACTGGCTCGAGGAGACAGGTACCATTGTGTCCCTAGTTTACGACATTACGAGCAAGAAAGTCAGCGGCATGCTAGGGTTCTCTAAAGGACACTGGGAACACGCGGAGGAAGCACATGGTGATAAGAGGAACCCCGAGGATTTTGAGCGTTGGAAGGGACTAGCTGCCATTGGAAAGCAGACGGATAGATTTATTTTGACGGAGCAGGCTAATATTTTGGAGGTGTTCAAGGGCAAGGGTGGTTTGGTACCCATCACGCCAAACGCCCCGACCTTGTAAAGCGGGAATAGTTTGGGATCATGTAACGGCGCGCACGTCTGAATTTCATAGAGCATATAGAGGTCTGGGCATTATACAGATTATATTTCAACTCGCTTAACCACACAACGTGGATGGTCTGTCACAAATTCTCTATGGAGCCAGCCTCCCGTGGAAAGCCAGGGAAAAACTTCACTTGGACGTCACGGCACTGATACAGTTCAGCTTCATATCGAACCTCATATTCACTTCTCGGTAGTAACTTTCAACGATTTTTTGGCAGCCCCGGCTCAGTTACTCCCTCAAACGCGGTATTGGTACTGCATAGCCTCGGCTGACAATTCTCTGTCTAGCTATTTAACATCTCTCACAAGGCGGAATGTTACCCATGGCCAAAGATACTTCTTTTGCCACCAGTTCAGACTTGATTACGTTAGTGTCAGTAACATTCGAACTGGCCGAGATACTCACAAGCTCTTTCGCCCCGCGATACGAGGGTGCAAAGCCCAGCTCCCCCCTACAACGGCCATATGCTTCCCATCCATGAAGTCGGCTGGTAGACTTGTCAGTAGCCGCCCAAGAAGCTGTTCTTAAGAGTCATCTCAGATCAATAAACTCACCACTATATCCCGGATAGATATCCATCGGCTTGAAATTGGCCTGTGGGGCAAAGAAGTCACTCGTCCACTCCGCCGCACCACCCGTATCACCCAGCCCGCAGACGCTGTCATTATGTGTGATCGGAAGCGGATGAAAGTTCCGAAAGCCAGAGTTTGTACCCGCGAGATCGGTAAAGATTGCATAAGGGTCTGTATGAAGGCCTTTGTTCACTTTGCTGTCCGGGGCATTGCGTTGGCGCTCGACAAATTCATGCACGCTCCGAAGTTCGTGTAGAGTAGGAATCCGAGCTCCCGCCCAGCTTACGTATCGCTCTACCTCATCAAATGAGGCCATCACGGGCCAGTCGAGGGCTTGAGTCAAAGGAACTGGCCCCCAGACCGTTTTGACGGCGAGACGGGAGATAAAGGGGTAGAAATCCGTTTGGTTGTGATAGTCGCCAATGTTACTCCAAGTTGCCGGGATCTGTACCTGTTTGGCGTCGATCAAGTACGCTGCGTACTCGCCATTGCTCACTGGTCGAACTTGCGATTGAAAATCAGGGACGTGGACGTCGTACGGTTCGCGCTCGTTATCCCACGCAAAGAATCGGTCTGGTCCTTGGTCACTTTCTGGATCACGGAAACCGATGGTGCATGTTTGGCTTGGTATCGTGAACCATTGATTATCAAGGCGCCGCGACGCTGCCTCTTTGGCAATCTTCGCAAAGTCAGGTTTTTGGATTCCCGGAGGCGGTAGGATGTTGGGACTCTGGATGGTCATGAAAAGAAAGGTTTCAGCGTGAAGTCCTGTGCAGCTGCTGTCAGATCAAATCTTCAAATATCTGCAGCAAACCTACCCTCATGTTCAAAGCCAATCCAAAGAGCCCGACCAACGCAACGGTCTGAGTGTGCTTGGCCGGTTTCGTAAAGATGCTTGATCCGAGACTTTACACGCTCACGATACTCGAGGATCTCACTCAATGGAGGGAAAGCATCGGGTAGTTCGCTGTGGTCATGGCATTTGGATGGATCATCAACATCCGGATCAATGCCTCTCTCAAAGATTTTGTGATAGTACGCTGGCTCGGTTGGTGTTTTGTTGGTTGCTCTGGTTAGATGTATATCTTCACTGGGAGATCACCATTAGCCCTACGATGAGATATAGTGGTCAGATTTGCCCAACGCACAAGGTCGGGATATGTCCTAGGTAGAAGAGTAGTGGATTGCGCAAATGGATTGGTTGCTCCATCAGAGCATCGGAAGGAATCATCTTGGTCGTCACAAGATCCCAGACGCTCCATAGCTGCCTCCATTCCTCAAGCAAGGGCACCGGTCTCGGCGCATATTCTTTCGGCGAAAGAGGAAAGGCATAGGGGTTGAAGCTCATATTGGCGATTGAAGAGTCAAATTGCAAAATGGAATTGAAAAGCCAACGGACGATGATTTTGGTCATAACAACTTTGGGGATATTTTGCATCGTAGACGTCATACTCGGCAAAACCCCCTTGGAGATGGACCAGCCAAGACCAAAGTTCCTCCCCTAGCGAACCATGTTTGAGCCAGCCACCAAGCTGTAGGTGAAGCACGTCCAATAAATTCATCCGATGTGACAAGCTTCAGATCCAAGCTAACCAGCCATGGTTTAAAAACTGCGTTGGCTTGGAGATTATCTCAGGAGGTGGATCGAGATCCGCAGGGCGACGGGCCGACGGCGAGATCCGCAAAAGTGATTGGATCCCTAATCGACACCGCGACGGTAAAGTAAGACATAATAACTTGAACGGGGATGGCCGAGGCGAAGATGCACTCTTATCAAAGCTGAAAGTGATGGCATTATCGACTAGGTAGGTATTATAAACACAAAGTCACTCCGTTGTGCTGTGGTCTAGGTTAGCTTGTTCAATGAGGTTGAATGAGAGAGCGTGTTGAGCCACGAGGTGAACAAGGTGCAGGCAGGGATGTCGACACTTGCTCGGTTGAATTATGCTCGTACACGTGAGCATCCCCGTGACGGTTTATCCATGCCCGGTTCCATTTCCCGGTCCTTTCCCTCCGCTGTTTCTGATGCAAACTTTGACCCGGTGGTTGGGTACAGCACTTGGTGCTCAATACATCCTTCGGAGAGGTTTAATCCACACTGGGCGGAAGAGGTGAAATAAAAGATTTTCAGATTCATGAATTTGAAGTCAGACAAGATAATGAATCGTCGCATAAAAGTCACAAAACTCCTCCGAGACGTGTCAAAGCCAAGAAAGCTGCCATCAATGGGAATCACAAAAGCCGCATCAATCCCTTTTCCGGAATGCGTCATGAACCACGGGATCCCAAGGCCAACGAAATCCTCCTGAGTAGACGAAATCTCACCCAGACCATAATTACAAGCGTCTTTCCGAGCCATAAATGAAAGAAGACCCCAATTTATCCATCTTAGCCCCCCTTGATGCGAGAAATGATAAGCGCAGTGCTCAGCCCCCCTGTGTCTTGGCCACACAATCAAGATATCGAGTGGAGACGAGAGATGACCTGATCAGGCATGCAACTTACATCCCACACATGGCCTGGGCGGTTGAGGGCTCTGATACACGGCTGGGTTTGGCGGCCCTGACACATTGAGGAAGCCAACAGCTCCCTTGTCCAGACGAAAGATGGCATGGTCTACTAGGGTGTAGGTCCCTGGAACTGCCATCTTGAGGTCCACGATTGTTGAGCCGCCGGAAGGAACCGAGACTGTCTGGATGCCTTGTGATGGTGGGTTGAGAACACCCCCGTCTCGGTACACGTTCTTGAAGTGGGAGCCGATAATGTGGAATGAGCTCGTCAAGTTGGGGCCAGCGTTGCCAAAGAAGATTCGGACGTTGTCGCCAACATTTGCCTTGAGGGGCTTGTCTCTTGTGAGAGCGGATTCACTGCCGTTGAAGGCGACAACTTGAGGTTCTTCTCGCAGACCGTTGGGATAGGAAAATTCGACAATCTCAGAACGACGTCCATCATCGTCGACCTCTGGGGGCTCATGGTAAAACTCGCTTTGCATGACGTAGTATTCTTTGTCCACGGGAGGAAGATCTTCGCCTTCTGGCTGCACATACATCAGCCCGTACATGCCATTGGCGATGTGAACGGGCACTGGCGCTGCGGCGCAGTGGTACACGTAGAGTCCTGGGTAGAGCAGCTTGAAGCGAGCAGTCTTCGTCTCGTTCTCTTCAGCTGTTGTTACAGCAGCGCCACCTCCGGGTCCTGTGAAGGCGTGGCAATCGATGTTGTGCGGATTGCCAGCCGGATCCTTGTTTGTAAGGCTGAGCTCCACGACATCGCCTACTTTGGCCCGAATAAAGGGTCCTGGTACTGTGCCGTTGAAAGTCCACTGCTCATACTTGTACTGGCTTGTGAGCTGTGCAAGTTTGGTTGTAGTGACAAGTGGGACTTTGACAAGAGCAGGGTGATCTCTTGTGATGGCTGGTGGAACATTGGGAGCGGTTGTAAGAACGGCATTTTCAACGGGAAGATCTGCCAGCTGGACACCATTCTCGGTGATAGGTTCGAATACTTGTATGTTGGGGTCTCCACCAATAGCAGGGACCATAGCAATAGAGCCCTTAGTGATATCAGCTTGTGCCTAAGAATCACAACTAGCCCGACGAGGGGATCTGACTTACCTCTTTGGAGCAACAATCCAGACCCCTGCCTTCCATTGAGCCGCAGTCGCCCCCCTTCTCTTCCTTTGGGATGCTCTCGTCTACGCAATTGTGGCATTTTGGCGGTGTCAAGTCCATACGGACCGGGGTAGAGCCACGCTGGTAGAGGTAGTAGCCGAGAGCAAGGCCAGTAGAAGCCGCGACGACAGGAACCAAGCGAGCATAATTGGCTCCATTATTGACTCTCGGCTTTGAGGTGAAGGATCTGACCCCAACAGCCGGAGCTCTCCTGGCCTGTCTCGATAAGGTTGCACGGAGAGCAGTGGAGACAGCGGCTCTGCTTCCCATTGAACAAAGTTGACTGGCTGCTGGAACGAGGCTCCGGCATGTAGTCACCAAGCGAGTCATTGTGTAACGGTGAAGAAAGAAGCAAGTTAGAATCCCTGATTCGGTTGATAGGCTGTATTTCGGGCGTAAACAGGGCTGAGTGGGCCAGGATGATATCTTTATAACAACCAAATCAGACCACGAGGACGCCATGGCAGAGGAGCCCTAAAGCCTGGAGCATAGGGGCTTGGTAATCAGACAGCGTGGTCCGCCGTGTGACAGGACCCCTAAGGCCACGGCTCCTCACCGTTGGCCGGAGTAGGTTAGACCCCTGTGGCATTAGCCCGGTAAAAACATTTGAACCAAGACGTTGATGGGGTCACCGAGGTCCAAGTGATCATCTAGAGGCAGGGCATACGCACCCTCCTATTCATGAGGTCTTCCGATGGTGGTGAGACTATCTGGTAGAAACAGCCCTACGATGGAGGAGAATAGGTCTCCTGAAGCCTCAAGTCGGGCCAGATTCAGAAATCTCATTGAAGCAATCTCACGATGTCAATACGACTGTTGAGAGTCTCACGTTGATTAGAAACCAGTCGTCAGGAGACGTCCCGATGTCCCGCAGGCCTTGATGGCCTCGGGACGGACTTGGGACTGCGAAGCTATTGTTGCGGGCTATGAGTTGGGAGAGTTAAAGAGATGGTGATTCTCTTGAGAAATACAAAAATGAAAAATCCAAACCAATTGACCTCGATTGAGTATCAAAAAGCTTTTGTTGAAGTTGAAATATCGACATCTCACTTCCAAACTCATCTACACCATGAGTAACCCACTTGTGGTAAACATCAACAACCTGGCGGCGTACACGCCCGCGGAGACGATAGAACTCATCTCCAGGATTGGTGTCAGGAAGGGAAACATGCGGCCTGACAAGGTCTTCCTTTCCGCAGTCTCTGCTGGCTGCCTCCTCTCCTTTGGCTGTGCCGTCTCCCTCACTGCCATGACAGCCCCTTGGTATCAAGAGAATGCCCCTGGCCTCATCAAATTGATAGGGGCTGGAGTCTTCCCCCTGGGCCTGGTGATGGTTGTGCTCACCGGAGCTGACCTGTTCACCGCAACCACCATGGTGTGTTTGGGTACCTCTGCGCCTCCCAAGTTTCCGCTAACCGTGTTTTCCAGTTTACAATGACATCTGTTCTCCACGGCCGGCTTCCGGCCCGAAAGATGCTGCTCCACTGGTTCCTTTGCTTTTTCGGGAACCTCGCAGGCTCGCTGTTTGTCATGGCCATTATCATGGGATGTAAGATTTCGCCAATCTCGGCCACGTGGGAGTTGAAGTTGACGGAGTCGAACAGATGGCGGTGTTTTCGATGCTTCTCCCTACAAGGAAGAGGTGATTTCTTTCACAACCAAGAAGCAAATAACCCCGCAGTTGCATCAGATCTTCCTGCGAGGCATAGGCTGCAACTGGCTCGTGTGTCTGGCCGTCTTCCTCGGAACTCAGGCAAAGGATTTGAGCTCAAAGGTCATCGGAATGTGGTGGCCCATCTTTGCATTCGTGTCTTTGGGACTTGACCACGTTGTCGCTAACATGTTCTACATGCCAATGGGCATCTGGCTGCACACTCCCGGGCTGGATGTTGGCCTGTACATCTGGAAGGGTAAGAAACTCCATTTTCCAGTGGGGAGCTGAAAGGGCAAAAACTGACAATTCATTTCAAGGCATCATCCCTGCAACCTTGGGAAACATCCTCGGGGGCGGTCTGTTCGTTGCCGCGTACTACTGGTACATGTACCTCTGTATGGAAGCCCCTGTCAAGATCGACGGCGTTGAGTATCAGGGGCCTCATGTGGACACTCACTCTCACCTGCATTTCCTCGACGGCAGGAGAAAGAGCGCTGCGACAGATGAGGAGAGTAGAATCGAGACGAGGCACGTCTCCGTCTCTCACAGCACCAAGTAAAGGGGCGAAAGCGCATGACAAGAGGAATGAATGATGAACACGGCAATGGCAAGACTTTTTACGGGGCAGCCTAGACTAATGAATGGGGGTTCGCACCGGGCTAGATGAGGGTTTTGACGCGTGGACCTCGAAAGATGATTCGTGCTTGCTATTTCTGTTAGTTGTTGAATTTTTGATTCCACATCATTGCTTGCCCGACGACGTATGTGGCCCAATCGCCCCTATATGAGATCCAGTAATCTCGGCTTACGAGAGGAGAATTGGCATGGATGCAGGCTGGGAGAGCATCTCCGGTAGAGAGCCAAGCTCACAGGTCGTTTGACCGACACCGCGATCAGGAGCTTCCGCGGGTTTCTTCAAGGGCTGAACAAATGCATGCTGACCAAGTGGAACGCTTTTTCCATCAGATCATGGCATCATATCATTTTAACATTTCCCCGGGGTGGGCATTTAAGCGGCAGATTTCAGCATCTCCGCGGTAGTTGAACCATCTCCACGGAGGCATCTCAAACGTCGCGCAGGGGGCTTGGACCAACGAGATCCATTTATTTACTCATCAGGCGATGCTGACACTAACACACAAAACGTTCTAGTCTCCGCCGTTGGGCATCCGGACGGCTCGGGACGATACAAGTGACTTGGAGCTGGTCTAGACCCTCGTATCGAGATCTTAAGTGGCAGTCGTTGACACTGGCGCGAAGAAGGCGGACCTTGAGGTGTATCACAATGACGTTGACTTACATTTCGATGCAGACATAGTCTGCGAGTAGAGACACTGCTATTTGCAACTCCTCCTTTATGCAGCAGCGCTAGCAGTGTGGTACGTCCGAGCCAGTACAACCTTGCGAGAAGTCAATAGAGTGGGCCATCTCCGAGGACAAATCGTACACTGCTTTGAAATCCAATGATCTCATGATGTCCCGTATATTCCGGAGAGCTGAGTATAAGACTTCTGAGGCTGATGCAGTGAATGATCACTTCTCTCATTGCCCTGTAGATCATCAGCATCCACATCCATAAATATGCGGCCCGTCCCTTCAAAGATCATCTCAACCAAGTTGCTTCTACGCAGTCCACCCACGCGGCAGTTCATAAGGACAGCTGCTTCAATGGCGTCAGAACCCCCAAGTTTTCCGTTCCAGCGGGCTTCTGGGATGGAGCCCCCGGCTGAGTTTGCGCGTCTGCGAGCTACTGATCCAGTGTCCAAGGTCAAGCTGTTTGATGGCAGTCTTGCGTGGCTTGTGACTAAGTACAAGGATGTCACGTTTGTTGCGACTGATGAAAGGCTCTCCAAGGTAGGACTCTAAGAAGCTCCTTATGAATCTATTTGGCTGACGATCGTTGCAGGTCCGCACACGCCCTGGCTTCCCGGAGCTAAATGCCGGCGGCAAGCAAGCTGCCAAGGCTAAGCCAACTTTTGTTGATATGGATGCTCCAGACCACATGAACCAGAGGTAAGTCATTCACGGCGACAGTTCCGGGAAGTTCAGCTCTGATATCTAGTACAGGGGTATGGTCGAGCCTCTTTTCACTCCCGAACATGTCAAGAAGCTGCAACCGTACATCCAGAAGACAGTCGACGATCTCTTGGCTGCCATGAAGAAGAAAGGTTGTGCTACAGGCCCAGTTGACTTGGTGAAGGAGTTTGCGCTCCCAGTGCCGTCATACGTACGAGTTTCCACTTTATTACCACCATTACGTTGCTGACGATTTACCTTCAGATCATCTACACCATCCTTGGAGTCCCTTTCAACGATTTGGAGTATCTTACGAATCAGAATGCCATCCGAACAAACGGAAGTTCTACAGCCCGAGAAGCATCTGCAGCAAACCAGTAAGTGCCCATTAGGTCAATCTTGAGATTTTTACTCACTTATAAACAGGGAGCTCCTCGACTACCTGGCCAGCTTGGTCGACAAGCGCCTCGAAGAGCCCAAGGACGACCTCATCAGCAAGCTTTGCACGGAACAGGTGAAACCTGGCAACATTGAAAAGGCTGATGCAGTGCAAATTGCCTTTTTACTTCTCGTTGCTGGCAATGCCACCATGGTCAACATGATCGCGTTGGTAAGATTGGCTCTGCAGCATTGCATAAGTGTTCAGCTTCTAACGATTATCAGGGTGTTGTTACCTTGTTCCAACATCCGGAGCAACTGGCGCAGCTGAAGGCAAACCCATCCCTGGCCCCCCAGTTCGTCGAAGAACTGTGCCGATATCACACGGCGTCAGCTCTCGCTATCAAGCGAACTGCCAAAGTTGACCTCGAAATTGGCGGCAAGGTAGGCTGACAACAACTATGTGGTTAAGAACTCTCAAAGTTAACTCAGCCCAGCGTATCAAGGCGAACGAAGGCATCATTGCCTCGAATCAGTCGGCCAACCGTGATGCAGACATCTTTGAGAACCCCGATGAGTTCAACATGAACCGAAAGTGGCCTGCTGAGGATCCTCTTGGCTACGGATTCGGTGCCCATCGATGCATTGCTGAGCACCTTGCCAAGACAGAGCTAACCACTGTGTTTGGTAAGTGATAACTCTAAGGTTTCTTACCTTTGTAGTAGAGCTAATTAAGGAGATATAGCCACCCTGTTTAAGGAATTCCCTGATCTCAAGATTGCTGTGCCTTTCGAAAAGATCAACTTTACTCCGCTGGGCGGAGATGTGGGCGTTGTTGACCTGCCAGTCACATTCTAAGTCGCGGAGGCATAATCACACCTCATTTGTACAATACTACGGCGTTTCATAGTAACAAGGAATGCTTGATGAACTAACCCCTCAAACAATATGGACGGCCGATGTGACCACCAGACTCTGTCTGCGCGACCTACAAGTACGCGTTATTGCATGATAAAGTAATAGACTTATCTGTTTGTCAAAACCCTGATTTCAGAGAGACTTTCTACTTTCAACTAGAGTTTGCTGGTGATTGGCTGCCCAGGAAAGCGGCTCTTTAGGTTCGGGGATGCCAGATAACATCGAAAGAGCTTGGGCTGTGCTGCTACCGAGGTAAGATCCGTCAACGAAGTGACCGAACTGGAAGGGCTGAGAGTCATCTTTGAGCCGTTGAACTCTGCTAACACCATTCACGAGTTTTCATAAACGGCCTGCGAGCAATTATATAGAGTTTATGGCAGCGGGCAACTCAAATCGGTCAACAGCCTTACTGCGAGGGTCATGCACTTCTACCAGGAACATCCTCCTACAGTTCACGCGGCCTCTACTTTGCCCAAACTCAAGACAATCAGGTTACTAAATATCCAGCCCGTCTTGGCAGAACAGAAACAGACTTGTCTTTAACAGCTTTGTGTTTTCATTGATTATGATGGCGATTTTCCTTCCAGTGAAGATGAGAATCCGTCGTAATGTCGGCTTAAGCATTAATAACCTTCTACGGCGATATCTATGAAGCCTATTTAATAGCAATGTAATCTTTGTGTATGTCGGTGTTTTACAGCATTAGGTTTCATACCGTTATGTGTTGGTACGGTGCTTCTTATTCTTGTAGCTGTTGGTTTCTTTTTGAAGATGTCATTATGCCCAACAAAAGAAGAGAGAGAGAAACAAAGCAAGACCTCGCATCTAAGATGCCATCTTTCCTTCTCCCCAGAATGCATAAATACCATCCTGTCCTCGTCAACTAGCTTCGTTTCAGCGATCTCAGCACACCGAGCTGTATGAGTCGACCGCTACATTGTGCCACTACCACAAACGCCAAGCAGACAAGGTCTCCAGATTTGAGCAACCCTTGGGTATATCACAGGCGCCATTTTTCAACATCCGGCGGTTTTGCACCAGAAGAAAAATGGGCGACTCAACATGTGGGAGTCAGGAAGAAGTGCAACAATTCCTATCCCTGGTAGAGGAACAGTTGCAAAGACGGGAGCAGGCTCAGCAACAGCCGACATCACCAATCTACCCCTTTCGGCCCACTCCTTCAGTATTGAGTGTTTTTGAATGTTTCAGAGAGCACCTAGAAGACCAGCAGCGCATGATTGATCGGAGCAAGAGGAGAATACGAGAGGCTCAGGAACGTGCAGCGGCCAAGAAGAGGGACGAAGAAGCCAGGAAACGCGAAGAACAAGAGAAAAAGGAACGAGAAGCCAAGGAGCGAGCCGAACGTGCACGACAAAAAGAAGAGCGGAGGAAGCAGAAAAGGAAAAACGACTGGTCAGATGCATGGAAGAGGTACGAGAATGGTTGGAAATCCGTCGACGAGACGGACAACCTCAGCGGCAGTGAAATCCCATGGCCGACAAAATCAGGACTACGACGAGATTTTAGCGAATCAAGTGTGCGACAATTCTTCCGGAGAACGGCTTTCGTTTATTCCTCTAACGGTCACGCTGAGGAATTGTTCCAAGTCATGACAAAGGAGACAAAGCGGTGGCATTCCGACAAGATCCAGCATCGCTTTGGGCGAGATATTTTCCAAAGTCAGTACAGGGAGGATCTTGACATGGTTACGAAGTTGATTGTGGTGTTGTGGAAAGAAACAAAGATGGGCAGAGGGGGAAACAAATGAGAGTAAGTGGTAGGCATTCTCTCTCAAGGACCTCTCCATCATATGGTATTATTACAGTACTAGAAGCTTACCATGATTCATTACAATACATTAACTCAACTCAAAAAGATAAACTCTCCCTCTCATACCGTTTCTTTATAGGTGCCTTTGAAAGTACTCTCGCTCCGGCCGTCGTCACCGTCATCCACCACAACCGTCGTCTCAACAGTTTTCGTGATTCCATGCGGCTCTGGAAATGTGGCCAGATGAATCTCTGATCCATTGTGGCTGCCTTCGCGAGCCGGAGGAGCTTCTTTGCCTAAACGGCTCATGATGGTGTTGCTAGGTTTCGAAACCGTGGCGGTGCTGGTGATGATTGCACGCGACGTGAGACCGTAGTTGGTCGGGTTGGACCTTTCTCTGCTGTTCGAGTACCAGCCTTCGCCTCGGCCAGCTTCGCTGCTCCGAACCACCTTGGAGATGAGGCTGGCCATCAGTAGCTCGATATACAGCTTGATGATGTATGCCACAGGAGCGAATTGCACATATCTATAAAAGGTCAGTGGCTATCAGTCAAGTGATACAGAGGGTGAACTTACAGGTAGGGATTTGGTAGACTCAAGAAGCCAAGCAAGAGAATATCCATGGTTGTAGATATGCCCACCATGCCAGCGTTAAAGTTGAAGAGTCTCCAATACTTGCCCAGGCCATCCTCAATCAAGCGATAGCGCACCAGATACAAAAAGTACAAGTTGAGTCCCAAGTCAATGATAAGGAAGAAGATCTTTTCCACCTTTTCAAAGATAATATTGTGATGGACCTGAGCTGGGGTGGCACCTTCCAGGTGGGCGACAGTCCAGATATAGCAGACGGCGATGTTGATGAGACCGATGCTGACGACGAGACTCCATTTTAAGTGCGTCGCTCGGCGCTTGTTGGTCATGATCAAGGCGACTCGATTGGCAATAATCTGGGGCAGGAGTTGTGTCTGGAATGCCCATAGTACAACTGTAAAAAGGAAAAAGATGAGGCTGGAGATGACAGTTAGCTATGGCCCCCAATGGCATACTCGAATTACACTTGCCTTCCTTTGATGACATTGTTCAAGAACAAAAAGGTAACAATGGCAAAGATAAAGTTGGTCCAAGCCTCGGCCCAGATCAAGTACAGGTACGTATTGTGAAGACTGTGGGTGCGCTTCCAGATACTTCGAGTCTGCCCGATGACCTTGGCAATAGTAAAGACAAAGACACCCACAAAGAGGCCAAAGTAGATGGAGGCGAGATCCACCATCTTGGGCAACAGAAAACAGATCAGAGACGAAAAGATGACGAGATACGAGGGCCGAGCGAAGGGGAGGAATGCACAAGACACCTTATATCTTCAGGGTTCGTCATGTGGAAGTACTCAGTATCTCGGTAAGTTGTCCACCGATCGACAAATCGCTCTTCTCTGCTACCCACAAGCTGCAGATTCCCCATATCTTTTAGGGCCACATGCCAAAGTCTAGTGCTCAATGCCGACAAGCCTTGCGCTTCCGCATTATGAGGATAAACGCCACTAACAAAGGTGGCGTCCAGTCTGACGGCCGTACCTCGCAGACCGTCTCAGGGACTAGACTTGGATGCATCGTCACTATCCACTGCCGGCACTTGATGCCTGGCAGGAGCACATGAATTGACTCGCGTAAGACGGCAGGTTCCTGGGCTAGTGACGAAGCCATCGTCAGGGCAGTACCGGATGCGTCATCCGTGCGGCAGCGTTTTAGCTGACCGGAATAGGATCAAGGTTGCGAGCTAAGAGATCGGTAATCTCGACGAGTCAGCCTAGCGCGTAGCATCGTCCTGCCTAGTTGGGAAAGATTGTCTCAGCTTGGCCGTTATTGGCCTCTCTTGTCAATGCCCATATCCCAGGGTTTGGGAACGCGTAAATCACTGGAGCCCATGGTGATCATTGATCGACATGTTGGTCCCTGTCCTTCCCCGCTTCAAGAGATCACCTTCAGGGACAACAACCTGTTAAAGGTGACACATCCGTCACTAAGCGAAAGGGATCAGCATCTCGTAAACGTCCCCGGTATTCAGCCGAAAGGCCCAGACCGTGCCTCGAAAGCTGCTAGTTTATCTACCCTGGGCTGGAACTAGATGCCACCGGAATGGCGTTTCTTCCCAACGGATGATGCCTGCCCCGGTGGTTTTCGTACTCTTCAGCCAACTGCCGGTCTCCTGCCCTGTTCTGTTCTAGATACACAAACGTCTTAATTGCCCAGGTTGTTTCCCCTGGACCCTGAAGGCGCGGACGCAACTTTATCCGTGTGGCTCCGGTCTTCAACGGAAGATTCCTTGAAAAGACGTTCATGACTTCAATCACTTGACCCCTTATCAGTCCATCTCCCAATTTAGTGTCCACAGCCCATTCTTTAATGCCACATGTTTAAGGAACGGCTGTCTAGTGGCGAAGTCTCGTTGATCCGTGGGTAGGGCAAGCTTCAGATGGCATGGGCTCGAATCCGCCATGAAATGTGAAGCACTAGTGCTTCGGCATCGCCGTGAGACTCACGATTGTAAGTATTCCTGTAGCTTCGGTATTTAAGAAGCACCAACGACGTATATTATCCCGCATTCTATCAATTATAATCCCCCTCCCTCGCCATTAACAATTTCGTAGACCTACTGAAACAACCCAAGGGAAAAGCGAAACAGGAACGGCGGCAGCCGTCAACGCTGCCACCACAGATAAGATCACTTCGCATGTTGCTTAACCTGCGCCTCACTCCATTCCCAGAATTCTTTGGCGATGCCAGTGCCTCCCTCTGCCCGGGTCTTGGACCCAGCGACCATGTCCTTGGTAGCATGCCACAACCTTCCCCACGGAGCCACTATTGAGTAGTCAGCGACAGGTCGATATTTAATCGAAGCCATTATCAGATAAACTCACCAAATGCTCCTGACTTTTCCAAGGTCACTTCAGGGGAGAAGCCGGCAAAGATGTTGGTGTATGCACCGTAGATTGTAGGGTACAAGACGGTCTTGCGGAGGAACCAGTGAAAAGCAGGGCCCATCGTGCGCCAAAACTCCGAGTCCAGGTTTCCGGGATTGAGGGGGGTTGAGATGATGCCGTGTCCCTTGTGTCGTGAGGCATATTCGGTGGCATAGAAGTAGTCACCAAGCTTGCTGATGTAGTACTGCTCTGCCGAAGTTTCTTTGGTGATGTCCTTGACTCTCTCCATGTAGCGCTTGGTGGTAGTGGCGATAGCAGCTGTGGACGAGGCCCAGACCACGCGAACCGTCCCAGCGGGCGAGTCTCTCGCTGTGGAGATTAGCGTGGGGGTCAGTTGCTGCGTGAAGGCCAAGGTTCCAAGACAGTTGACGCCAAGCTGAAGTTCGTAGCCCTGCTTGGTCTTGGAACCATGTTCAGTAAAACCAACACCGGCATTGTTGAAGAGGACATGGAGTTTGCTTTCTCGGCGCAGGATTTCAGCTGCAGAAGCGTTGATGCTTGGGAGATCGGCAAGGTCAAGTGGGAGGCAGATCAGTTCTCCACCAGACCTGGGGACGGCAGCTTGAATGGCATCACATGCTTCCTTGTTCTTGCTTTCAGAACGCGCCATCATGTAAACACGCGCATTCTTGGAGTAAAGAATCTGGGTGATCTCTTTGCCAATTCCCGTGTTGGCGCCAGTGACGACAATGACCTAGCAAATTGTCAGATTTCTTGGTCGAGGTATAGGGTAGCCAGGGTTCGTGAGTGCACCAACCTTGCCCTTGAGATCGGGGAGATCCTTTGGCATGAACCTCGGGGACCCGGCGAAGAAGGCTTGCCGCAAGATGTTGAGAGTACCTGACATTATGGAGAGTTGGGACTTTGTGGGAGAGTTGGATCTTGTATCGTCAAGGAGGGTCAATGCTAAGTTGGCTGAGATGATATTGGGGAGAGAGACTGCGATGATGGATGTAAAGAGTGGAGGGAGGAAGGTATATCATAGAATGGTTAGAGCACTCATATACACAATCTTCAATGACCTCATTTCCTGCTTGAACTTCGAATACCGTCGTTAAATCCGTCGACATTGAAACATGGCGTCCTGAATCCCGCGGGGTTCGGGCACTTGGGTGCCTGAGGCATCAGTGACGCGTGGATCCCGCCCCAACCCCGCGGACTTCATTTCCGCCTTGCTTGAGACCCTCAATCAGTCCAGTTAAAGTACCTTGGCATTTGATCAACCTCGGACGTCGAACAGCAGAAATGGCCCCGAGTACGCCTCCATATTCCACGCCATGGATTCCGGCACCTTATGGCAGAGCCTGTGTTGGCTGCTCCCGTGCCAAGTGCAAGTGCTTTTATCGCTCAAATGGAGGGAGATGCGAGAGGTGAGACCCGTTTAGACGCATTTTATATGCGTGACAAGATGACATGTCTGACTGGGTTTAGATGTTGCCGCCTTGAAATTTCCTGCGAGCCTGCCGCTGGTGTCCGAAAGAGCAGAACCAACGCGATACGATCTGCACCCAGTGCCGACGCTAGATTGGAGCGGAGACTTGACGATCTTGTCTCTCTAATACAGTCACAAGGCGCCAGCAGGTCGACAGCTACTCCAGGGACGAACGATCTCCCTTCAGTTGAGCCTAGCGGACAAATCCCTTTCGATCCGCCGCCAGAGTATAGTACTCCAGCATCGCCTGCATCGTCATACCAGCCGGACGTTGCGATAAATTCGGCCGATGCCACGGTCGAACTCCTCCGTCCCGTGGAACCCGAATCAAGTGATCCTTCCTCTCTGATACTGAGTGACATGTCTATCCATGGCCTCACAGATCGTGTTGCCGAGGAACAGCTCAACACTTTTCGGCGCTCCTTCTTACCCAACTCACCACTGTTTCACCTCCCTCCCTCTCTCAGTTCGCGAGAGTTTCGTCAGCAGAAACCATTTACTTGGTTTGTGACTATGGCATTGTCATCCAAGCAGATCTCGCAACAATTTGTCATGGAAGAGACCATCTGGCGAATCATATCAAAAAGGATAGTCTGTGAGCATCTCGCCAACCTCGACTTGCTCATTGGACTCATCTGCTTTGCGTCATGGTATGCGAAACAGCTGAATAGCTCAGAGTATTGCGCTTACAATATTTTAGGTCACATGGCTTCAAAATGGACAAGCCGTTCATGACAATGCTTACTCAAATGGCCGTGTCACTGGCCTTTGAACTCGGCTTGCATAAACCACCCGTAAATGGGACCCAGCGCTGCAAATTCGGGCGATCTGTTGCCGAGCAGCAACAGGCACGGAGGGAACGAACACTAGAGGAGCGACGAACTATTCTTGCTCTTTTTCACTTGTCTTCATCGTATGTATACGCCCACCCTTTTTGACTGGCCCCTGTCTGACGTCTTGATCCCAGAACTTGGACCGCATTCCGCAAGACGGAGCCTATGCGCTGGACTGCTTACATGCAAGAATGTCTACAAATTCTTTCCGAGCAAGGAGAGTCGCATCTCGATGCCATACTCGTGGCTCAGATCAAGTGTCAGCTTATCTTCCACCAGGCTGAACCGTTTGCTTCAGTGCAGCCATTTTTGGAGGGCACGCAGAAGTCACCATCTGCGACTCTTATCACGGCACTGCTGAGGCAGCTTGGTGAAGTGAGAGATACGTTGCCTGCCAACATCAAGTCTGAGAGTGAGTTGAATATCTCCACAAAGCTGCCCCGAGAAAAATGTAGAGAACTAAGTTTGGGATAGGAATCATCCAGCTGTACCTGTGTTATGCGGAACTGGCACTCAAGAAACACCTCATTGGAGAACCCAAGACAAGCAGTCAATCAATCCCGGAAAACTTCCAGAGACTTCAAAATCTGGATTCAGCTTTGGGCAGCACCGAAAGATGGCTGGGACTCTTGTTTGATATGCCTCTAAGCGACCTGGCTGGCATCAATGTCGACTTTTGCACGCAATTCCTCCACTGCCTGGTAATACTCTTCAAACTGACGATCCATAAGGAGCCGGGATGGGATATGGAAGAGGTGAGAAAGAGGATAGATGTAATGAGTGTTCTCGATCGTTCCCATGAGGTACTCGGAGAAGTTGCTATGGCTATGGGCATCGTGGACGACCCGGGTCCTCGCATGGGCCTCTTATTTAGGACTGCTGGTCTCCTCAGGGCTGTCAAAACGTTGTTCATGACAGAGATGCAGTCGAGACTACCGCAGAATGTGCCACAAGAACAGGCTGCTGAAGGCTTGGGTGGTGCGATGGATGGCCAGTGTTTGAACTTCTCAGATGAGCTCTTCCAGGGCTTGTATGAGGAACCATGGCTTGCTGAGCTGTTTGACTCAGTTTGGCAGGGGGACTTTGATAGCGTTTGAGAATTTGGTTGGCCTGAGCATGTATATAGATCATACACCTGGTTCAGCCGCCTTATCTGGACGGGAGGCACGCTTGCCATCGGCGCCTCGATCCAACTCATCGCATATGCCCTCACCTTCTGAAAGCCCCCATTTCTAGTGTCTGGATCATTCTTCTTCTTTACAGGTCTGGGTGTTGCGTACCTTGACGCTCAGGTGAACACCTATGTTGCGCACATGCGAAACACCAGTGGTTGGGCGTGTTGCATGCTGTGCATGGTCTGAGTGCGTTGCTTAGTCCTATTGCAGCGACGACGTTTGCTGCCAAGACTCCTTACTGGCATCTGTTTTACCTCATGATGTTGGTTCTGACACTTTCCAATATTGCATGGTTGTCTTGGAGCTTTAGAGATAGCCTCTTCAAGTCCTTTGGGGGTACCGATGGCGAGGACGCTAGCGACCAGATGAAAGCCGTTCTCTTGCAGAAATCAGTGTGGATAATTAGTCTCTTCTTCTTCCTCTATGTCGGAGCAGAAGTTACTGCCGGTGGTAAGTTAAAGCACGCCAAAATGTTTCATGGGAATGCTAATAAGTCCAGGCTGGGTCATCGAGTTCCTTATTGGAGTGCGACACAGTCCCCCCAGTATCGCCGGCTACGTCGCGTCTGGCTTCTGGGGAGGCATCATGATAGGGCATATTCTTCTTGCCGATATCACGCATAAACTTGGCGACCGACGCATGGTGTTTATCTACATCTTCATCGGACTCGGGTTGCAGTTGGTGTTTTGGTTTGTCCCTGACGTAGCCGTCGATGCAGTCGCCATCAGTCTCCTTGGCTTTGTTATTGCACCCTTCTTCCCCGTCGGGGTATCAGTTCTCACAAACTTACTACCTCGAGAGTTGCATGTTGCTGCTATAGGTATGTTGCGTTTCAGCTCTCGCCACGATCGAGCCAGCAATTAATTATTGGCAGACTTCATGGCCACTGTGGGCCAGGCTGGGTCAGCTGTCTTTCCATTTTTGACAGGCGCGATAGCCTCAAAAGCAGGAGTTGCTGTTCTGCAGCCGATTATGGTGACATTGCTGGTTGGAATGTTTTTATGCTGGGGCCTCATTCCGCGGGCCAAGAGGAATCAGTGATGTGTTGGTCCCTCATTGCACTGCATTTCATCATGTCGGATCCTGCATGCATGAATCTTATCTATCTGAATATAGATTTGAACTGCCATGTCCGCGTTTGCCGCAAAGTGAAGCGAGCCACTCAACGATGATCCTCTTCGCTGTGTTATTTCCTCTTGTCATTCTTCTGGTCTCTTCCCTCAGACGTCGCTGCGTTGATGCCCCTCAATGGTCCTTTGGGTTGAAAGTGAGGCGGACTGACCAATGGAATTTGTGAAAAGGGAACCAGGCTCTCGGAGAATGCGGCAGTGACCTCCAAGGAGGTCGGCACAGGGGCGTCTCATTGGATTGCAGCGGCTGCTAAGGCGTTTTTGGGCTAGAAAGATGGCGACTGACAGTTGGGAGCACAGGCTCAGCGCTTCAAGGCTCTCACCAAGGCATCCCTCATAACATGTACTTGTTCAACTTGGTCAACCTACGAGCCCCAGTAACACTTTAGATCTGCTGTGCTTAATGGATGGGAATCAGTGAACTAGACCCTAGTATTATTGATATGAATTCCGTCGCATTATTACACAGAAATCCATGGCTTGCTGTACTGGGAGTGAATGACTCCGGGCTCGAGTTGTACAATGACAACCCATACCACCAAGACCTGGTGCCCTCCAATATGTTTCCCTTGACATCTTAGCTCAGCTGAGACGCCACATGCAATGCAAGTCAGGTTGCCTCTTGGTATCAGGCTGCCTTGCGACACCATAAATTCCACCTGATTGCCCTGTTAACTTGGCCCGTTTGCAAACTCCCTGTCAGTGCATTTCCATCATTATGGATCCGTTGTCAATCATTGCCGGTGTCGCAGGCATCGCCACGGCGGGTGTCTCCCTTGTAGAGGTGCTCTTCGACACCATCGACTCGTACCAGAATGCCCCCAAAGACATCGTCTCAATAGCGCGGGGAGTCCAGGATCTCTCGATTATCTTGGACCAACTGAAGCAAGTCCTCATCGATGGGCGAAACATGCATACAAGATGGCTCCTTAAATCCGTCGCTTCAGCAATCAGACAAATCGAATATGTACATGCTGAAGTATGGGAGCTCATCCCTCGAGGTGGCTCCGGATTTGAGAGGGTCAAGTGGACATTTCGGAAGGGTAAAGTCAGAGATCTGCTCAACAAGATCGAGACGCAAAAGAGCACTGTTCAGCTCGTCTGCACGACCCTTCTTCTGGCTATTCAGCAGAAGAAAGTCACAAAACACAGCAGGCGACGCCCTGGCAATGATTCGGAGAAGTATGCGAGGAGCAGGTTGAGAAGACAAGCTGAAAACCTCGTCAAGACTGCTCACGAGTCGCTCCTCAATTTGACTCAGAGCTCGGATCAGGAGGCAATCGAGGGGTCTTCCACCGACACATCCCAAAGTCAGAGGCAGCAAGAGCCGCAGACACCGCTTATTGATGGCTCTCCGACTACACCCACTATTCGTGTATCAGGCCCTGAACAAGACTTTCCAGACGACAATGAGGATCTTTCATCCCAAAAAACCCCCGATGAGACTGCGTTGTGGGTCTACGACATGGTTTTCTCGCCGACAGCCGAAAGAAAGGCTCATGAAGGAGACGCTGGGCCCCGACCCGACGGCAGCAACGCCCTCATTCTCCGCAACTCACAGGGCACCGATATTGTTCTGGCTTCAAAGAGGCCCATGGCGGCAGAAGTTGTTGATGATCTTCTCTACGACTGGACTCACTTGAGCTGGCATGACATTAAGGAGACGTCCGAGACTGTGCGGGTGGAACGCCCAGAGCAACCAAGGAGGTACTCGGATGAGCGTCTTAGAGAAGATCAGGGCTCCAACCTAGAACCACCACGCCAGTCAAGACGGAAGACGCGCCGTCATCGAGGAGCCTCCGAGGAGCATATTCGACGAGGTATAAGTGTGGAATACGAGAGCGAAGGATCCTTAGGCGGCTCAGCTAGATCCGAGCACTGGTCTTATATCGACAGTCAACCATCTGACTCTCAACGAGAAATCACAAGAAGGCGATATTCCGCTCATGATTCAGAGCGAGAACCGCCAACTCCTCCAAGTGGACACAGGGCCAGATCGTATTCGGATGCGGGTCCAGAACCGAGAAGGAATCCACGTCATGCAACCGTTGAGGATGACCCAGATGACTCCATGGATGATCTGGCGAGAAAACGTGCCAGAGCGAGGGCTGCACATGAAGAAGCCAGACGCCGAGCAGACGCCGAGTTTGAGAAGCATCGTCCGTACACACAACACACATCACGATCAAACACAAACCGAAGTCAAGATCGAGAGGCAGACGATAGGCCAGGCCACAGAGAGGATCATTCAAGCAGAGCCAACCAGAGTCAAACGCCAAGTCGGATACAGAGGGCTGCCGCCGCGAGTTTACTTGCTGGAGCGACTGAAGCGTTTCGTGTCTATAAAGAGCCAGGCGGCTGGGACAGTAAAAAGAGTACGAGGGTATTGGCAGCCGCAGCCGGAGCTGCAGCGGTGCCGCGAGTGCCAGACCAGAACAATTAGCAGGGCACGTAAGCCAGAAGTTGAGAGGAGGTAGAGTGACGAGGCTTCGGTAGAAAGATTTTAATAAAACTCTTTAATCACGAGGCATAATAACACCCGGTTAACAAGTTAGAAGAGACGTGTTTTAATTAAATATTCTGTTTCCGTAACCAACACTTTGACACCTCCCTAATATGTGCTGCGAGTTTAGACCTCTTTGAAATCAGTGAGTTCACCTGTATGGACCATGTCTACCTCGCCATTCGGGATACTAAGGATCGTTTCCTTATCCTATGGTTGTTAGCGGTCCAATGATCATTGAAAGGGTAGTCCATCCAAGAGGAACGTACCGTAAAAATCGCATCTATCTCCTCCAGTGGCAGACCGAGAGTATCTGGGAAAAAGTACAGAATCCCAAAGGCACAAAAGCATCCCGGAATAATAAAGCACAAATAGAATTTCCACCCAATATCACTGTGATGTTTAGCCATGCGCTTGAACCAGTCGTACGAATGAAGTGCAGGACCTACTTGAAAGCGGTTGGTGCAACAGACAACCATATGACATTCATCAATGCAAGTGTTCCGCAACCCAGTGACACCCCCTTGGCCCGTATGTGGGTTGGGAATAATTCACCCAGATAGACAAATTGGGCGCTATCCAATGCAAACTCGTAAATGAAGACGAAGATGAATAGGATCGCAACTGCAGCCCTGAGAGCAGTCATGTTGTTGGTACCCACGAAGTTAGCGACCAATGCCGCCTCGATGATGAGGCATGCCTGGCACCCGAGGAGACCGTAACCGATGAATTTCGGCCGCGGTATCTTATCGACCACAAGGAGAGCGAGGCACCCACCACCCCAGCCGAGAGTGAGCCAGGCTGCTGCATATAAGAGTTGCGTCTTGTTGTCGAAGCCAAGCGTGCCATAAATCTAAAGCGATGTTAGCCAAGCAGACATGGTGGTTTCCAAGATGATGACGCTGACCATAGGGCCGTAGTCTGTTACTAGGGGTTAGCAGATGCCCGTATACACTATTAATTCTGTAAAACTCACTATTGATCACCAAGATGGCGGACGTCTGAATACTGGCAAAGGTCCCCATTCCGATCAGAGTCCGTTTCCTGTAATTTCTGTTTGCAAACATTGCCCAATACGAATCTTCGAGATTTTTGTCGACTTCAACCTGTAAGCGGATTTGGGTGAACTCGACACCCGCTTCTTCTGGAGTGTGGAGTTTCAAAAGATTGTTCCTGGCTTCCTCATAGCGGCCTTTTAGCATAAGCCAACGGGGAGATTCTGGTAGCCAGTAAAGAAGTGCAAGTAAGACGAGAGCAGGCAGTCCTTGAAAAGCTGTTTAATCATTAGCGTAGGCCAATATTACAGACTGCATCTGTCTCACCGAAAGGGGCTCTCCAGGCGTGGGGGCTGTCCAAATGATAGAAGCCGTAGCCTACCCAGGCAGAGGCGGAGTAACCAAACAGTAAGCTGGCTCCTACAAGGGAAACAAACACTCCCCGGACTGCAGGAGGCGCGATCTCCGTCATCCAGAGTGTTACTGCCGAGATCATCATATATGTTCTAGCATGTGTCAGTTGAGGCCTCCAGTGGCAGGGTGGTGGTGACTTACCCGGCCCCAGATACAAAGCGGAAGACTATAAATTGGCCAACATTGACAGATCCTGCCATTACGGCCCCAGATATGACAATAATTGCAGCTGACTGAATGAACAGAGTAGTCAGAAAGCTTTTCGTCCACGAAATTTTGCACGATACTTACCACTGCTACGGCAGCTCGCCTGCCCCATCTGTCTGCGAAAATTGGGACCGTCAATATGAAGATGGCCGCACCAGCGAAAAAAAGCGACTGGAACCTTAATGTCAGTACGGCCCCCAACACTGAGGATCAGGGATCTCACATTCATGCACGAGATGAGGCTGGTGGAATCTGATCTGGTGGCAAGATCGAAATATTCAACGAAAGACGGTTGGGCTGCGACTTGCGTTAGTTTGGGTCGGACGGGGTGGCCATGATACTTTACCAATTGTTGGACCAATTACACCAGAAGAATAGCCAAAGGACATGCTTCCAAGGCCAATGTTCAACATCTATATCTATTGTAAGTCCGGATGAACATGTTGGACAATCAGGCAATGTTCGTATACTGACTACATCGACCAAGTAAGGTCTCCATTGTCGCTTGCTCGAGTGTTGCCCGGTCACGACTGGCGTCTCGTGGGCTTCAGGAGCTGTTGATATCTTGGGACGATCTTCGGACATTTTTTGTATTTGAACGATGAAACTGGGGGTGAATATGTGTAAGATGGAAGAAATCAAGGGGGCTTTATATGATGCTTCTACATTGCATCTTATCGCATTCGAACAGCAGGCGGAAGAAGACCGTATTTCATCCTATCAGTGATACTAATTCTACGCCTATATTTTGGTGTTCTTGTCGTCTTGAAAAGAAATTCATCCCTTAGCACTCAACGATCAGTTCGGCAACCTTCGGCCAATTCTTTCGTCCGTACTGGGCGATTTCCCGGTCCGTTGGATCTATCTGAGCCACACGGTGGAGCTACAAGGTCGATCAACAGATAGGAAGTAGATACTCTGTTAGTCGATATTCATGATCGGAGCGGTCGACCCCGGCAGGCCGGACCTTTGGCGCCCTGTTCTTTCGGATGCAAGCACGGAACGCGGCCCGGGTCATTAAATTGCTATCTCCGAATCCCGAGCGTAGTCCCTTGAGCTTTGTCATGCTCCATGTCTTTCCTTGAGCACGATGATAGTTGCAGCATCCTTAGGTAGAACAGACTAGTAGAGAAGGGAATGGGGTGATCTCCGGGTTGGTTTTGGGATCGATATCATAGGTCCAACTCATGAGCTACGACAGCTTCTATCGAGTCGTCGAAAGTCTTCTGTTAGCCACGAGACGGTAAGCGCTGCATAATGATTCGGCCAGATACTAGAACAGTTACTAAAGGATGAGACACGGCCCGAATCTCGGGCCGTACCCACCACAGGTCACGACAATGGCGCCTCCAATACGTCTCGAGATAAGAAATCTCATGCGCATTATCGTTCGGCGTAACAATTACTGAACGGCTTGGGCCTTGATTCCCCAAGATTATGAGCGCTGAGCTAAAATAAGACTCCCAAATTCAGGAACGCCTTGTGACTACTTAATAGCATTTCTCCTCTCATTCTGCAAATGCATTCCTGCCCCTCCAGTCAGCAACTTCTTTTTCGTCTACTTCGATAATCCCTATCATCTAAGAATAATCTATCCAGATGGTCAACGTTCACGAATTCGAACACGGTTCCCGCAACACTACCGGAACTTGGACACCGTTTGACTGGGAAGACCCCGTCTTCGGCCCTCAGTCTAAAGGAGAAGTTGTGACTATCCGGACTGGTGGGACCTCTGGGTCCCTCGCTGCTGGCCTCTGGCGTACTGGCCCTGGTATCGCTGGATGCAACGACGATGGCAGCTGCGATGTCGTCTATTCCGCCCCTCTGGGTGACGAAACGATGCTATTGTTGGAAGGCTCGTCCGAGGTCACGATCAAATCTAGCGGCAAAAAGTATCATCTCGAAGCAGGAACAATCATCAGCCATCCAAAGCATGTCCAGCTTTCCTGGCACTCTACCACGCCCTTCTTGAAGAAGTTTTGGGTAATATGGGACGGTGCTACTCCGGGAACCAAACTCGACGACGTCATCGTTAGCAACATCAATCATAACCCGCAAGGCTGGGCTCCTTTTACCTGGGAGGAGCCAGGCAAGGGTCAGCAGGCCGTTGGCGAATTTACCCTGGTACGCAGCACGGGCTCCACGGGAACTCTGGAAGTTGGGCTCTGGCGAACCGGGCGCGGGATTCCAGGCTGCAACGAGGACGGTTCCGCCTCTTTCGAGTATAGCTCGCCGCTTGGGGACGAAACCATCATGTTGCTGGAAGGACTGGTGACCATCGTTGAGCATGAGTCCGGGAAGATGCATAAGTTTCAAGCCGGAGATATCATTGCACTTCCCTCTGGCCTGAAGGTTTCCTGGACCTCCGAAGGGCCGTTTGTGAAGACCTACTTCGTCGCCACAAACGACAAACCTGTTCAATGAGTCTAAGCCAGCCATGCGTCTTGAGTGTGGCTGAAGGAGGAGTTGAGTGTGAGACACATGGTAACTAGCCCACAGAGGATTTAGAATGGTCACAGGGGAAGTATAGTTATTGTACGCGAATAAATTTGTTGCAGATATACACATACTTTCTAATCATCCAAGCTGAAACCACTCCTCTTCCAGCCTTGGTAAGTAACCATTGATATTCTCCAGCCTGTTTGAGAAGTTGAAGAAGTCCAGCGAGGGACTGAAGTGGATTGCTTGCATTTCTTCCGCGGGGTCATGGTCAGGACTCGTGGAGCGGCCTGAAGGGACCCAGTTGTCAATACTATCCCACACTGCGGTCATCTTGGGCCGTTCACCGATTGCCGTTGGACAGTTGAAAAATTGTCGATAGCGATTTCGGTCCTTATACAGACGCTCGAGTTTCGCCACCTACATGTGTTAGACCGGATGGAAGGATTTGCGACGGAATGGACACACCATTCGTGTTGAACTTTCCCAATAATGTGACAACTCCCTCAAGAGGTTTCGACACTCCTCGTAATGCTGTATCGATGCTGTGCGCACTTCCTCGTTACTATCAGACGAGAACAGGATATGAATTGATCCGGCTACCATCGCACAGTAGCCTCTAAAGCAAGAGACTGTGATGTAGCCAAGGCTTTGCGTCTGTTGCAACATCGAAAGTGCAATTGCGTGCCTTCTGCCCGATGCCCAAGCCTTGCGCAAGAAATCAGCAGGCGCTCTGCTAGCCGTATCCCCTAATCGATGCTGAAGAAGAAAAGGATGGTGCAACAAACAGCCTGCAAGGTGAAAGAGGGCTCGGCTATATATCAGAGGGCCTGCGGTTCGCATGTCTACCACTCCATCCACATCAAGTGTCCGGTTTAATATATTGCTCAATGGGACCAGCATTCCAAAGTTGAGCTCCAACCGACACAAAGTTGATTCGAGGGCTGAATATCGAGATGCTGCCGACCATGGAACGGCATCACCAAATTGTGTATTCTCACGTAGTATATACTGTACTACGCGATTAAGCGTAGCAGCCATCAAGATAATCAGACAAAAGTGACTTTGGGCTGGTAGAGTCGTTACCTCTGGAGCATCTCCGATGAGTTGGCTTAATGTTGGAGACTGTGTCTGGGAGCATTGTCGAAATGCCCTCTCACTGCATGGGAGACGTAGCCTGCAATCCCTATCGCGGATGGCAGGAGGTCTTTCTCTGCCGCATGAGATGAGCCTGTCAAGCAGGTAGATCGACCAGAATGTCCGCCGGTACACTTCTCTCTCCCAAGGCTCCAGACGCGAATCTGGTTCATCATTGAAGTGGTAGCGCTGAGCTATCCGAATAGCAAGCCCAAGCTTGATCCAGGCGGCCGTGCATTTTCCGTCTTCACAAAGTTAGCATGATGGTAAAAAGAGGGAGTGAGTAGGCCACGATAGACCCTACCTGAGTAGTCGATGACGCAAAGGAGGTGAATCGTCTGCGCGATATATAAGGCGTCGGCGCAGTCTGTAGCGACTGCTGAATGCTTGACAACCAGAGCCCAGGCTTGGTCGGCGTACATTGACAGTACCCCGGTCGCGCGATGGACATGTCCCAGATGGGAGAACCGGCTAGCCGTAGCCAAAAACGCGAGGCGCAAATATACTGGAGGTTCTTGAGATGCCAGCCGCTGTCGGAAGCTCTCTTCGTGGAACAATGAGTAGGGTTGGTTGTGACAATACTGGAAGTAAAGATCGGCTGCAGAAATAAGGGCACCGGCAGATATTACAGATGACACCTTTGGATCTCCTGCAGTACATCCTTCGGGCCTCGCTTGGCGTGGCAGAACGAAATCAAATCCGCCAACTGGTTTGGAGCCGGCTAGACCACGCTCGCTGGTCAGCAAGTGTATGAGACTTATCTGTTAGCGAATTGAAACGCTCTTGACCCTACGAGTGCTCACCTCTGGACACTTGCTTCCAGCGAACACAGCCGGCTCTCAAGAGAAGACATGGATAGGACCTCATCGTTGTATTTCGTTGCCGGATTCGACACAGAACAAGGCGCCTGACCAAGCACTTCTGTTTTCGATGTATCATCGTAGGAACATTTCTGGCGCAGTCGTGAACAATATGTACATATTGGACGGTCCCCAGAACATCGTACTTTTTTGCGCCTGACAATACAGTGAGAATTTCTAACCAAGCCTTCTAGTGAATGCCTCTTACCTGCAGTTGAGACACGCTTGCCTTGTCCGTTTCAAAAACCTATGCTCATCTGCGTCTTGCTCCATTGTCATTCTTCATAGCCAAAGCGTCGAAGTCTCTCATGCATCGAAAGAGGGTGCCGAGGAAACATCGAATAAGCATCCTGAGCAAGGGAACTGGAGCTTATCTTGCACGGCGTCATTCTTATCACGTGAAGTTGAGACACTGTTTCGAAGGCGTGGTCTGTTATCTTAGGTGTGAATCGTCGAGGCCCTAATTCTCTTGTCGTGTCCGCCAGCCAATCAGGGATGTTTCCGAGGCGTGTGAGTTTAAATCCACATCCTTATCTTGGCCGCTCATTGAGTCGTGTTCCGAAAGATAGGGTAGACGGACCGTACCCGCTTTTATGTATGAATGGAAACCGACATGGAGATTTGGTAGTAGAAGCATAGCCCCCGCCTCGGGGGAGGGGATGAAGCTGTGGTATCTGTGAAGAAGCCTGGAATAGGTACTGCCAGGGAAGCTTCCAGGGGGGAAGAATGTTATGGCAGTACCAATTATGAGTCCTCTTTCTTTCCTTCCCAGGAAAACCCTGCACTGGGAAGGGTTGTCCTCCTCGAGTTTGCTGTAGATGGTAAAAGCCCGATAGTTCAGCGTCGCTCTCATTGCTGGATGGTGTGATGGTTCTCGAAATAGCATATCGTACAATTGGGTAGTTTCCCGAGCTAGCTACAGACCAAGCGTAACCCCCCAAGCATTGGGGTCCATCCTTCAGTTGTGTTACGGCTGTGTTATTTCCGTTGGGTTGCTCGGAAGTCCGCCCCCACCGCTTCTTCGAGCCCTTGACCAAGCATTGGGATCCATCGTTGCCGTTCGAACGCATGATAACGGGCGCACCTGCCCCGCCTTTCATCATTCCTAGCCCTCGGAGACAAGAGAATTAATAAACGTAGGTGGAGCTTCAGAGAAGACCTATATATAAGGAGAAGTGACCTACTCTGAGGATATCAATATTTGAGCCTCAAAGATAAATCGCACTTACAGAGCTTCACATACCGTCGCAATACTATAATACTTTGCATATTACCTTATCAAAATGCCTATCTATTTGAGTATGCAGCGGGTACGGTTCTCCAGTCCCGACGCATATGAAAAATTCAAAGTTCTCTTCGCCGATACGCGACGCCACCTCATGACCCTCCCTGGCTTCCTTCACCTCACGTGGTGGGAACACCCCGATGACCGGAGCTGGTACAATGAGTGTAGCTTCTGGACCAGTCGCGGCGCACTATATGACTGGCATAAAGATACGTACCATAAGTATTGCAAGTCATGGGCGGCTAACGGCGCCATAATGGAGGATATCATCACGAACTTCGAGCTTGTGGGGACGCGGCTTCTTCGTATTTGCCCTGTCTGTAATCACACGCAAGACAAGAAGTACGATCTGGCAAGGGAACAGGAGGTACTACATGAGCAATGCCCGCAGTGTGGTTTCCACTTTCCTGTCTTGGAGGAGACACATTCCAGCTTCGCAGTTTTCAAGGACGTACCAGGGTTGAATGGCGATACTAGCTCAAAGGATGCTGAGGGGCCTACGTGTCCCGCCGGGATCGCAGATGGGAAAAAGTAATCAAAATGACGTCGGACGCTCTATCAATGCAGGAACATCATTGTCAAGGGCAAGAAGGTTGGAGGCTCGAGCTGGAGGCATCTTGTTACGACTCCCTGTGCTTCTCACATAAACCCGCGGATGGTGCCCCCAGATCAAACTCACAGCCGGACTCACAACTGACGACATGAACCCGACTCGCGACTGTGCGCCACATTTATGCATAGAGGCATATGTTCATTTGCACTGTTATAGACTCCAGCTACCTCAGCTTTCAATACAACTCGGGTTCCAGGAGAGTACATCAGGACTGAGTATAGATGATGAAACTGTGCCCGATGTAGATAAGGAACAGCTTACACGGCTCCGAATTGCGAGTGCGCATCTCTCGTACATATGAATCAACTTGGGTAGAAGATGACTGTGGTTTTATCAAGTGAAGAAAATATCCAAATCGCATCTCATTGTAAATAGAAGTGAAACTTATACTAACGTGAGAGTATGAGGGGCGAGCTAGGGGAAGGGCTTTTTGGATAGAAGTTTCAGTCAAGGGTAGTAGACGAAGTCACATGTATGAAGACTCTGACTAGTTAGAGAGTGGCAGGCCTGAGAATGTTGACGCGAACCTTCGAAAGGAATCACCCATAGCCGGTAGTGGGAACAACGAGTCATCATGCCTGACCTCGGTCCATACGAAGAGGCCATCCTCCTAAGCAAGGGTGGTTTGCTGCCAGATCACACTTGAATGCACAATCTACATGTAGAAACAGGTCAGATGCATTGGGGTAGCCCCCAATACGGCCACTCTTCTTGACTACTACTGCAATTGTTAACATCTACATCTGCCTTAGGATATCGGGGCTTAAAAACCAAATCCATAACGGGCTTCTCACTTTACAGATGCCCGCTTTTATTTTTCACTACAGTCGAGGAAAGTCTTCTAGTTTCGAATTACGGACGGCAGGTCTTGAGAATAAATATACTTGTCGACTCACACCACCTTCAACCGCTTTGCGCGGTTCATATCCATGCCTTGCTTTGGCCACAGTTCCGTATATGGCTTGCATGCCATGGGGGCTAGTTGACCTCGGCAATTTCCTGATGGCGTAAGTTCTAAGATTAAAATCTCTTCAACTCAGCGAACTGCTCCAGCAGAACAGCACTCTAATCAACTACGCCAAGGAGAATGGCATCCACATCACCGCCTACTCGGCCTTCGGCAACAACAGCAACAACGAGCCCCTACTCATCGAGAACGTCACGATCAGGGAGATCGCCGCCAAGATGGCCGCCACCCCCGCTCAGGTCATCCTTGCCTGGTCCCAAGTCGGTGGCCATTCGGTCATCCCTAAGTCCGTCACCCCCTCGCGTATTCGCTCTAATTTTGAAGAGATTAAGCTGTCCAAGGAGGACATTGCGGCCACCAATAAGCTTGGCGAGAAGCCCAGGCGATTCAACGTTGCCGCAGACTGTGAGTGCATCTACGGCGCTGATTCATGTTGACTCGCTGAAGAAGACGATGTGCTGACTGAGCGGTACCGCAGACGACCTGAAGTGGGACATCAACGTCTAGGACGAGGCCGTCGAGCAGAGTGCTAACCATAAGGTTATCTATATTAGAAAGTAGGGTTAGGCTAAGACTTATATTATCGCTTATAGTTTCTCCCCTGAATTGCTTAAGGGGCCTTAAACTAAAGAAGCCCAAGATCTCAGACTTCACTATAGTTCTTTGGGTTTACGCTATTGTTTATGGTTTGCAAATGGGTGTTTATTATGATACTTACGCTAATAATTTTAGCAAAGTTTCGTTTTATATAAAAAGTCACTAGTTAACATCCAATATTTATCTCCCTTTTATAATTTTCGTATTAAACTCTTCTTCTATAGTGGATTTTAATATTATCTCTGAATATTCCCTGGCTTTCCTGTATGGCCTTTTAATGCCTGAGGCAGAAGATGCATCGCCGTAAGATGAATATGCACAAATTTCACTCAGCCTCAGCTGCGCCCTCCTGTTCCCTCAGATCGTTTTTATTATATATACAACAAGAGTATCCTTATCGCCCAGCCCGCACTCTTTTCACATCCTCTTCTGATTCTGGGAACTGATAATAGCATTGCCATCAACACCGCTCGAGTCTCGGCCGAGTCCTGGCTGAATTGTCAAAGAGCTACCCCGCTTCCATGTCTCCAGTCGAAAACTCACGCCACGACTTCAGGACCGGGTCAGGATGTCCAGCAAGCGGCCATTGCTGTCCGATCTTGTCCGCGACTCCAAGATAAACACCGAGTTCCTAGAATCTTGCATCCAACATGTTTTCCATGAGGCGGGGCAGTCGCTGAAGCAGCGACTGACCCGGAGAGAAGAGCGCTGGGTCAGGCGGAGATATCTCGGCCAAGGCGCTTACGGGACTGTTTATCTAGAAAAGAGGGAAGATGGTGGCACTGGGGAGTTACGAGCGGTGAAAGAGCTCAAGAAGTCGGTTGTACCAGGGCATGAACTGGACTATGCTAGGGAGCTCGAAGCTATCATGAAGTTCTCACATCCACGGGTTTGTGTTGTCTCGACGCTTTGGGTTTGGGCTGGTGACTGATAGTCGAGCAGTACAGGCACTGCTTTGTGAGCTCGCGTGGCTGGTATGAGCATCAAGATTCTGTTTTTATCACGATGGAATTCCTCGAACTCGGCGACCTCCAGCGCTACCTCACACGACCGCTGCCAGAGTCTCAAGGGCAAGAAATCACGAAGCAAACCCTTGAAGGCTTGAGTTTCATGCACGATAATGGCTTCATTCACCGCGATCTAAAGCCCGCAGTAGGCCAGAACTGAGTCTCTATACACGAACGTGGAAGAGCTAACCCAACTTTAGAATATCATGGTTGTCACCAAAGGCCCAAACTGGTTCGTCAAAATCGCAGATTTCGGCATCAGCAGGCGCCGGCATCAAGACGTTACCACTCTCCTTACATTAAAACGCGGCACTCTGGGATTTGCCGCCCCAGAAGCTCTCGGCGTCGAGTCAGACGTCACCTACTCGTTCTCAGTCGACATGTGGTCGTTGGGCGCGGTTGCGTACAGGATACTCACCAACGCCTCTGCCTTTTCTTATCTGTCCGACATGTTTCGTTATGCCTCGGGCATGTTGGAGTTCCCGGAAGAGAAGCTCAAGTTTCACAATGTCTCAGAACTTGGACGCAACTTTATCATCAAACTCATGCAGCCGGTTCCCGAGGATCGATTGTCCGCGGCGCAGGCGATGCTTCACCCATGGTTCACTACACCACTTCCCCCTACGGTTGAAGATGCATCAGATATGTGAGATATTTCAACTTGTAGAAAATCCATATGGATCATTTGCTAATGTCACAGGTCCTATTCCACTGCGGATGAGGAGGAACATGACATCACAGACGCATCGATGCCTTCAAAAGCATGGAGTAGTGATGAACACGCCACGATACGAACTCCTGTTCCTCTCACGACCAAACAATATCACCAAGTCACGGATCCTACTATGGCCTCAAAGGCGCGGTCTCCTGATAATACAACGGCGATACCAGCGCATCGCACTGACTGCCCTATCTCTGAGTCTAACTACGAGGCGCCATCAGTCGAAGACTGCTCAGACGACAACCATGAGAGTGATCCACTTCCAAAGCTCCCCGGTGATTCGAAATGGGTTCTAGACCTAGAAGATGATATCGACGACGACAACAGCTCTGAAGGAAGCGCGACACAAAGCGGGCAAGACAGTACAGAGGACAGCATACCACAGACAATTCCCTTAAATCAAGCTCGACCCATCAATACTGAGGATAGTTCCGGGACAGATTGTACGGACAAGGAATCAGAATGCGAGAGCGACACCGACTCAGACGCCGAGAGAGAAGATACTGCGACACCCCCGTATCCTGTGGAAGACACCCCAAAGTGAGTGTTGTTCACGTCTACTTTGATATATTGTTGTGATTATTTAACAAAAAGCAGAGAATCTGTGAGGACGGCCATCATGGTCGAGTGCAAAAGTTGTGGCCTTTCCTACGAGTGGAAGGGCAGAAATACTCGACGTCTCCCATGCCAGCACTACATGTGCCGTGTCTGTCTTTTACAGTACCTCGCTCTATCGCTCATATCGCCCAAGTACATATCAGCCAGATGCTGCGATAGCCCCAAAGGAGAAATCAAAGAAGAATCCTTTGGAAACATTGTCATTGACCCACGCATTAGCACCGCCTGGAAGAAGTATGAGCTACTCAAGGACCACGACGGCTGGAGATGCCCCCGCGGACATCCACCAAAGGGCGGCTCACTTGCCGTCACTGTTGGATCACGAAACTCGCCCCCAATATGGAAGGAAGTGGTTAATTGCTCGGGCTGTCTGACCCAAACACGGCTCATCGACGGTAGTGTCAAAGAGGTGCGACCAACTTCATTCTGCCTTCTATGCCTCAGAGAAGTTTCAGGGAATGTATGCAATCAATGCGAGCAGAACTCAGTCGTGTGGCCGTTTGTCACACGTATGCAGGAGAGAATTGACGCGCCCACATCCTGGCTGTCATCTGTTCTCAGATTTGCTTGTCGTGACAGGCTTACGATCAGGAGCGGGGGCAGTCAGCTACAGTTCCAGACCTTGGCACACTTGAAAGGATTACCCTCTCCCGACGAGGGACAGTCCGAGTCCGAGGCTGAACACACAAAGTCTGATGCTAATGGCGACTCCACCAACGCACAGCAGCCAGAGTCCCAGACACCGTCTCCATGCCCCGAAGTTGTCCCCCCCGAGCAACCGGGCTCTTCTACTGCACGCACCTCTCACTCGGAAGTCAGAAGTGAGACCAATTCACCCAGATCTCGCTCAAGGCGCAAGAAGAACAGCCATGATCGCCGCCGATCTCCCAAACCAACACGTGCTAGGATTCTGTGGGAGAAGATTACACCCCAAGTGTTCCATAGCCAACCCAAGAAGAAAAAGAAAAGGTGAAATGTACTATTCCTAGACGGGCTGGGTCCAACGAAGAAGAAAAATTACCCCGGACGTTATGAGTAGTGCAAGGAGAGCGGCCCTGATTTCTTCCGCGCAGCGTTGTGTTGTATCTAGGTGTAGTTAAGGATGCCAACAGAATCCATGAGGCAACCGAGGAAGTGGAAGTCAATTCTACAACTGAGCTTTGAGACACGACTATTTAACCTTGAGTGCCGGCCTTGATTGGTTCCAGGTCCAGGCCAAAGTCCTGGCTATGAGGGCGTGACAGTAGCGACCCGTGCTAGCCCGTCCGTCGCTTGTGTTTCGTCTTATGATACCGCACAACTTATCCGAACCGCCCCTGGAGAGTTTTAAGCAAGTAAGCACCAATGACTGCCAAACCACCGAAGAGAATCAAGACTTGGTATCCGTACTTGTAATGGGGAGCGTCGTAGGTTGGGAAGAGGACCACTGCAAGTAACGCATTAGTTCCTGGGCTACATAGTTCTTAAGAACGGGGCTGTACTCACGGGGCAACCAGGTCGAGAAACTGTAAGTGAAGATGTTGCCAGTTGCAACCAAGAGCTGACGAAGGTTTGGATCACCAGCGTTGAGATGGTGGCCCCACGACTAGGAGATGCATTGTTAGCGATCTTGGTGGGAGAAACTTGAGATAGTTGGGTAATCTTACAATTATGATAGGCTGGGCCGCACTTCCAACGTACGACAAGAAGTATGCGAACAGTCTTGCGCCGTTGGGGATATACCAGACAGCAAGCAGGATGTTGGACACCACAACAGCGAGTTGAATAATGACAGACATTGTAAGACGAGCTTGGGTGGCATCGACAATTCCTCCAGCTAAGAAAGCTGCTACAACGCTGATGGCATTACCAGCGGTAGGCAACACGTTGGTCTGCACGACGCTATAGCCTTCGGCTTTGAGGTAGAGGTTGAAGTAGCCAGTGCCGCTGCCTGCCTGAGCGACCATTCTGTAATTATCAGCATCTGGATCACCTTTCGAGACAGCTGGACTTACAGATATGGCAAGATAAACACCCAGAGTCTCCAGTTGGAAAAGACTCCTTTGATGGCTTGCAGGGTCAACGGTTGAGGAGCAACACGGCCGTTGCTTTCAGCCCTCTGGATGCCGTATTCTCTATCCTATGATTTGTTAACCTCGAAGTACGTAATAGAATGATCCTAGCCGACTTACATCTTTTGTCCAGTAAAATGCGCGGGTGGTATGCGGCAGATCTGGGATCGCAAAAAAGCCCCAGATGGCGATGGGGATTGAGATGATTCTAAACGCACCAAGCATCAGCTACGGAAAGTTGGGGAAAGAAAAGGTCTTGGTTCATACCCATCAAAGATGAATAGCCATTGCCAACCAGCAAGGCCATGACGCCCTCCAAGACCCTTGTAAAGAGCTGCCTGCAAGTAGCCACTGAACATGGACGCAATACCACTTGTCTGCTCGAAGATTGCCATCCTCTTAGTCAACTCTCGGGGTCCATACCAACCACCGAGCAATGCAGCATATCCGGGAAAGGCACAGGCTTCAAGCAAGCCAACGAAGAATCTGAGGGCGTAAAGCTGCAGAGTGATTTGTTAGTCCCGAGTCTCTATAGGGGGATTACGGCAGCATCTTACCGTCTCCACGTTCTTGGCAGATGCCATAGCCATCACGAGAACCGACCATAGAACCTCACAGAGAGGAATCCAGATGGACGGCCTAACGTACTTGAGCTGCACCATCTGGGTTGGCACAGTACCGATCAAGTACCCAATGTTGAAGTAGCTGTTAAGCCAGTTACGCTCGTTTCCGTATAAACCGAGCTAGAGGAAGAATGTTAACGGGGGATTCTTTCCGCTATCAAGTGAACCTACGTCTTCTTTCATTCCACTGACGAATGCATTGCCTGAACATGGTAAGCGATAACCCAAACACCATAAACCGACATGTGCGCACTGATATTCGTCTGGTCAAGGTATTTGATGAAGTAGCCGAGACAGATATAAGAACTGTAGCTATTAACAAGTTGCCTGGAGCGAAGTAAGGATAAATCTTACAAGAGAAATGTGTCCAGTTTCTGGATGTACCGCCTGTCTCGAGGATCTCCATCAACGGAGTCCCAGAAGAAACCCACCAGTCGCCGCCATAGAGGTCGCTTCGAAGCTATGCGTTCGCTAACGTTTGTCGATATCGGGACTGCAATATCTTCATCCGTTGAAGATGGAGAGTTGCCAACAACAACTACAGCTGGTTCTTTGAGAGTAGACATGGCCAAAAACACTCGGTGGAAGTAAGCTGTACTGGTTGGATATCAAGTCGGGCATTCTCCGATATTCGCCGTCCTCTCTTTGTATTATCTGACGTTGCACCGCGTTATCTTCAGGTGGAGTCGTCATAAGCTTGATATATGGCGATTGTGTGAACTATGCGAAGCGGTTAACTGCACCCGATACCCTATCTTACAAGGGACGAATGAGAAGGGAGGAAATAAAGTTCGTCATCGCGGGAATTATGACGAGAAACCGGGGATAAGGGCGAGGTCGGGGTAGACGCGACACTCGGAGACGTCACATCAACCTCCTAGGGGATGTCGCAATGCCTTCGCGACGTCGCTAATGGCTCAGGGTGCATTTCTCCTCGGAGTAATGGCGATCCCCCGCTTCATATTACCAAGCATGGACATTCCGAGAATCGGAGTCATGTTGATAAATGCTGGGCATGAGACGTGGGAATAATCTGAGGCGATCAAGCAAATAACGTCACACAATCCTTGACTCTATCACTGAGAACCATGTCTACTCAGACCGCGACTACGACTACCTCCCAGCCTTCAGAGATTGTGTCTCAGCTGAAGTTTGATACTTCAATCAACTACAAGGAGAATGAGGTTGGTAGTTGTCCACTACTCTAGCATATCAATATTGACGTAGCTCAGTACAAATATTCCCACTATCTCCCACATTTCAAACCAGGCTTGCAACCACCCCTGGAAGAGTTCAAGCATACCGACCCAGGCCTCCGTGCCGATCCTGCGAAAGCTGCCCTCTTGAATGCCCCAGGCTCTTCGTTCCAGGAGATCACCCCAGCTGTGGGCACTGAGGTCCATGGTCTCCAGCTCAGCTCTCTCGATTCCAAGCAAAAGGATGAACTCGCGCTTCTGGTAGCCGAGCGCGGAGTTATCGTCTTTCGTGGACAGGACTTTGCCGATATTGGTTTTGACAAGCAGAAGGAGTTCGGTGCTCACTTTGGCAAGCTGCATGTTCATCAGCATGGAGGACATGTCAAGGACTATCCCGAGCTGTTGCCAGTCTACCGAGACTTTACGTACGTCCTCGAATGTTCCACTCTGATACCTTGTGCTGATATTAACGACGCTTTTAGAGCTGGTGCAGTAGACAATGAGATCAAGAATAATGTCAGCAGCATCAAGTGGCACACCGACATGTCTTATGAGATGTGAGTCAAAGCACATGCAGTGTTCATCACTTAGACTAGAGCTAATATTCTAAAGCAATGGCATGGGAACAACCATCTTCTTGGCACTTGACGCCCCTCAATCAGGAGGTGACACGCTCTATCTCTCGACAGTGGCCGCATACAATGCGCTATCACCACTGTATCGTGAGAAGCTGCACGGCCTCGAAGCCACACACTCTGGATTTGAGCAGGCTAGGGTTGCTGATCACAAGGAGCGATATATCCGCGAACCGATTGAGACGATCCACCCTGTTGTTAGAACTCACCCTGTAACCAAGTCCAAGTCTTTGTATGTCAACCGTCTATACACGAGGCGGATTCAAGGCTTGAAGGAAGAAGAGAGTGGTAAGTAGAACTCCTATCAAGACGCGGTAGCAGATCCTAATTAGTGTATAGCAAACATCCTCAACTTCCTTTACGACCACATTGAGCATGGCCAAGACTGGCACATTCGAGTACACTGGACACCAGGCACAGTTGTTGTCTATGACAACCGGATCACCCAGCAGTAAGTGTTCGTGAGTATCCAAAACCTGCAAGCCAATGTTGACACTGTGTAGTTCCGCCCTCCGCGATTTTCAGGTCAAGGAGGGTCAGACCCGACGGCACATGTTGCGCATCACACCCCAGGCTGAGAGGCCATACTTTGACCCCAACGTCTAGAAGGGTCACGCTTCGTCTCTGATCCTGATAGGTGTCTCAAATCATATGATCACTTGACACACATGGTAATGAGCAAATGCTAGATAATCGGCCTGCTACGGCACTCATTCTTTTAATAATGAAGTGTTCGAGGCTTCGCTTGTAGTCAAAATGATTGGCCTTGCCCTGTAAAAAATATTGTGGTCTTTGATACTGTGCCCGATAACTCCTCTTGGAGACGTTAGATACCCATACTGATTGACTTAATATGCCCGTGTAGATTCAATTTCGTATAAGCAAGCCCAGGAGTACGCTCCAACGCATGACACCCCCCAAAGCGTCTCCTCCCTGTTATAGATATGCTATTACTTGTTTGCGCGGCTCAGCACCTCCTCTGCCTTGTCAAGCCCAGCCAGCCTTTTTGCAATCCCGTCCAACCATCCAAAGGGCAAGAAACTGCCAAACCAAACTGGCCAAGTCATCTCACCGCGCCAGATGACAGGCGGCGGGTTCTTCTTCAGCAAATCGCGCACAACAGCATCTGCCCAATCCTGTGACTCCAGACCCTGTCCTTCGTACCCTTCTTGGCGCATGGCTGCTTCCAGAATATCCCTGGCGGGCTCATAGATAGAATCCTTTGGTAGGATAGGTGGCTTCCTCAGTAGCGCATTCTGGACCAAGTTGCTCTTGACGATGCCCGTTCTGAGGTCCACAACTTTGATGCCAAATGGCTTAAGTTCTAGGCGCAATGTGTCGGACAGCATGGCCAAAGCAGCTTTTGACGAGTTGTAGACAGCCTGGAAGGGTACTGTGGCAACAGCGCCAAGGGATGTTTGATTCACCACCATGCCATTGGATGATTTAAGTAGCAACGGCAGAAAAGCCTGTGTCACGGCAATATGAGACCATACATTGAGGTCGTAGATCTTCTTTGCTGCAGCGATATCAATGTCGACAACCGGCATGATGTATTGGGTGCCAGCGTTATTGACGAGGATGTCGAGGGCGGGAACTTGTTTGACGCATTCGGCGATAGAGGTTTCTGATTGAACGTCCAGAGTGAGGGTCTTGATTCCGAGAGATACCAAGCGCTTCATTTTGGCAGGGTCTCGAGTGGTTGCGTAGACGTTTAGGCCAGCGTTGTGGAAGGCGACTGCGAGAGCAGCGCCTATTCCACCATCTGAGCAGCCGGTTATAAGAACCGACTGCTTGGCGCTCGAATCCGCAGAAGCCATTGCCGATGAAGGATGCTGATGGTCTTCACCAATGAAGATTGGTAATGTTGGGAGCAAATTTATGTCGACGGATGTTTATGACAATCGAGCCAACTGGGAAAACAGACGAAGAAGTGAATCGACATAAATTTCAATCCAAACTCTTGGCCTCTTAAATAGCACATACCAAATGCCAAGTCGCACCGTGGTTCCATATCGGGTGAACAATCCTACCGGGTCGGCGCAGAAACCCGCCGTTTTAGGGTCCGGAACCCGTCTGCCCTGGAAGCCGAGTGGCTGATCAAGCCGGGATGAATCTTACGATCCCAAGCGGTTAGCTGACGGAAATGAGTGGCTCACCCAGGTAATACGATATGGATCTTTGGTCCTGGGTAGCGAAGCTGACTGCTTCGCCCGCGACTTGGCTCTCGTAATCCACTGGTCAGCCAATACGGATGGGTCCAAGGTCAACAGGCATAATCTTGTTACAGCATAAGCCCAGCAACGTGTGACATTGTTTTGCCGAAAACATTAAAACCACGTTTCCTACTACTTTGCTTATCATTTGGTCTCATCAGAGCGATAAACTCTCGATCAGCACTGCTATCGACAGCCGGTCTCAGGTCGTGACAATGATTGGAGCAACACCAACAACTTCACGTGATGCAGCAATGGTGACATCTGCATCCATCATGACGAATACAAATGCATATTATCTAACGTTGAGGAACGTTGACCAATTTCTAATCTTCCATCCCCGCAAGAGAGTTATCTTGGAATTCTGCGTCCCTCAATATCTTGACTTTTTAGAACAGAATGAGTGATAACAACAACAAGATCAAGTCGGTCGCCATTATCGGAGCTGGAGCCGCCGGTATTATCAGCACATGATCTATCCCACGTCCTCGAATCTAATCATGTTACTCTAGGGGCCATAACGGCGGCGGCTTTCAAGGCTGAAGACTACTATGACCGCATACGTGTGTTTGAGAGAAGAGAAACGCCTGGCGGAACATGGTAACTCGAGCCCTACCCTTAGAAAAAGGAGATTATTTGCTGACACGGATTTGAGGATATACGATCCCAATCCCACAATCCCCACGATTCAACCGGGAGGCCTGCCAGAAGACATAGACAAGCCTTTGGACGTCCCAACGAATCTTCCGACGACGGCACCTCCAAACCAGCAAGAGAGATATTCCCACACGCCGATTTACGACAATCTCACGTAGGTTGAACTACCTACTTTCAGAATGAGGTCGCTGATAGAATGAAGGACCAATGTCCCCGATATCGCCATGTCATTCTCTGACCTTCGATTTTCCTATGGGCCATTTGTTCCACATTACGTCCCTCGCCAGTACATCGAGAATTATTTCTCGCTCCACAAGACTGACGAGTTCCTTTCGCTCAACACCACCGTGGAGGATGTATCACAGCTACCACTTACGCCTGGTGATGGCTTTAAGAGGTGGAAGCTGACTCTCCGAAAGTATGAGCCCTTGCGAGGGGTCGACATTTGGTGGGAAGAGGAATTTGACGCCGTCATCATCGCCAATGGACACTATTCAATTCCCTGGGTGCGTAAATGTATATGGCCTATATTTTTGTTGCTAACTGACTGATCCAGGTGCCGGTTGTTGATGGCCTGGAAGCGTACATGGAAAAGTTCCCTGGCCGTGTCGTGCACTCCAAGTTCTACCGCTCGCCGCATCTCTACACCAAAAAAAAGGTGCTCATCATTGGAAATTCGACCTCAGGACACGATGTTACGGTTGATTTGCTCCAAGCCGTTCATCTCCCCGTCTATCAGTCGAGAAGATCAAAATCGAGATGGGACGGTGATGAAGCTCCTCCTGGAGTTGAATGGAAGCCAATCATCAAAGAGTATCGTCTAGACGGTACAATTGTGTTTGAAGACGACACTACCTTGAGCGATATTGACCAAATCATTTACTGCACCGGCTATAGGCCCTCCTATCCTTGGTGGAATAGCAAGGCCAACGGTCGCCCGCTGTTTGACTACAAAGCAAACAAGCTGATTAAGACATACTGGCACACGTTCTTCCAAGACTTTTCGAATCTTGCACTGGTGGGACTCCCACGGGTTCTAACGTTTAGAAGTTTCGAGTACCAAGCAGTCGCCCTAGCACGACTCTACTCTGGTAGAAATGCCATCCCACTGCCTCCGCTAGAGGAGCAACAAAAGTGGGAAAGGGAGAGAGAAGAGAAGGTGAAGGTTGAGAGACGCAAATTTCACGAGATCAGGTGGGAGAGGGGGGAGACCCAGGAATGGCTGAATGGGTTCTTCCAGATTGCAGGCATTGGAAGATTTACGGGTGAAGGCAGAATACCCCCGGCCTTGACAAAGGAGCTCGTCTGGGCTATTGAGCATCTTAAGAAGTACCCAGAGCCAGGAAAGGGTAGAGAGAAGAAGGAAGTTGAGGCTGGGCAGTTGGGCGCTGACGAGTGGGTGTTGGTTGAGGAGCCCGTCAAAGATCTGCTTGCTTTCATATGAGCAGGCCTCTATATCTTTTTCACGGTAGTAACACCATTTATTTTGACCCAGTCCGTAGTTTCCACACCATCAGTTATTTCCGCTTTCACTCCTTACTATATATATCTCAAATGATCACCCCCAACTTTACGACTGTAGGAACGCCTATTTTCCGCCACCACCTCGGCGCTCTTGCCCAGGCAGATATCCAAACACTTTTTCAAGGATCACGGCTTGTTATTCTACCTCCGCACGTAACCCCACAGGCATAGTTTGGCCCTCTGATCTGGCTATAAAGACTCGGCCGTATTCTTCTGGAGAGGTGAAGGCTGCCTATCGAGAAGATGATGCCGCTTAACCGCTCGTGCGATTTCCGATCGTTGTTGCGGCCAAAAAATATCGCGTCTCTCGTCTTTCCGAATATCACTGCTGGCTTCAATTCGATCCGACCAAGCTGCGAACTTGTTGACATGGTGGAGGGGACATCGAGGACAGCGCCGTGGTCATGTGTCGTCCCATACCAAGCTTCACGCAACTCTAGAGCCCTGCTATTGCTTTCCCAGTAAAGTTTCAAAGTCTCCAGGAAGCAGCTAGCTTTCTTATGAAACTTGAAAGCTGGCGGTATCCCTTGCCCCATCCCATCAGCACATTCCAACAACGCCGGCAGTCGTACATCATGCAAGTCCATGACTAGGATGTCGGACGCTTCGTAGAGAGGGTTTGGAGGAAGTAGCTCGGGTGGAAGATTGCTCAAGTCAGGGTAGGTTACTCCCCAAGCTGGATGGTTGTAGACGACGGCTGAAAGTCCAATGTAGATGACTTGGATTGGTGTTGAAGTAGGCTGGTCAAGGAGAGACTGTTTGAGGCATTGCAAGCCCTCCACTGTGGGCCAGAGACAAACCAATGCCTTGATATCAATAGGCAATGAACGTGCTCGAGAGTATGAGGCTGCGGTCAGGGGCAGATATACTGCCCTCGGACGGCGATCAACCCATACTAGGCTTTCAGGGGCTGAATCTTCTGTGGGATTCCTAGTGAAGCACCCATTGTCGAGAGCCACGCTGCGAGACTCGCGACAGGTGGATAAAAGCGTCAAAGGAGGGTCGTTCGTCCAGACTTGACCAAATTCTGACGCCTTCTTCTCGTAGGTGCTAGGCCCGATCTTAAGAACGCGACGAGGGGGGAGCAGCAGCTCCCAAATGCGCAGGCGCAGCTCTAACGGAAGGCGAGCGAAACATTTAAAGGTAGGGTTATTTGAGGTTTCCATGGCGAAATGAGAATTTGCCGATGAAGCAACATGCAAGAACGTTCAAAGATGAGGTTAGTTGATGAACAGGCGCAGGATTTGACCTCTTTAGGCAGCCATCAGTGGGTGAAGCTCAGACGATGCTTCGGGCCCTGTTTATTCCGAACTCCATCCCAAGGCGTCACTTACACCCATTTCAATCTTGACTTGTTCAACACAATTCATCAAACTCGCATCATCTTTAATTCATCAAATATTAGATCTTCTATCATATCTCTCATCAGCCATGTCTTCAACAAGCGGCGACTGTCTCGACGGTAACGAGTTCCACCCCATTCACTGGGATGCCGAGGCCAAACGCCCCGTTGTCGACGGCAAATACAACGATCCAAAGACCGGGGAGCTTCGTACATCTACCGGGGCCGTCTACACGGGTCCTCCTTCGGTCGACATAATCATCATGAACCTTCACGAAGACTCAAACGAGGGCATCTACCGCGCGACGCGGCCCTTTCCTGTGGAAAAGCTCTTGTTTCATATGATGCGAATAGTTCATGAGCTAGAGTTGCAAATCGACTCTGTCAATACGACGGCTTATGCTATTCGCATTATTCTTGCGCATGAACTGAAGAAGGAGGAGTTCATCGAGGCGGCACACGCCATGTTGAATGCGATATGGGACGAACGGGAATGAAGAGAATGCCACGTGTATTTATTTCATTATCTCGTTCAATCATCTCAGTCAATCATGATATATCGATAGAATATCCGTTGTGTTCTTGTAGTCCACGCCGCATTTGTCCGAAAACCCAGTAAACATGTCCACTCTGTCTTGCACATAGTCCTCAAAACCCTTCCTCGAGCAGCTCGTCCCTGGTCCGTCAACGCAGTCTGGCAGAGGTTGAGGTGCGCTGTTCACTAGCACGCGGTAATACTCTCCGTCGTCGTATCCGTAGCTGCCCGTACAGTTCAATCGCTCAATAGCAATGTTGCTGAGGAAAGGCAAGACATGAGAACTCTTCCAGGCTCGTCGGTAGTTGATACGGCTCAGCGGCATCGTGTCGTTGATCTGAGGCGGACCTCCAAACTGGGAGTTGTTGAACAGGCCCATTGCGACCAACACCATGGGAGGCAGCTCACGGTGAGTGAAGCTAACATACAGGTCCTGGTCATCTGACTCCTTGTTGAGGAGGGTATCGGCTGTCGCATTAAACCATGGAAGGCCGACGTAGCCCGAGACTTGGTTGCCATAACCAACGTTGTAGTGGTATCGAACATCTTCCGAGTACTCCCAGCCAAGCCAGTCATCGGGCGAGAAGAGCTCCAGGTTGCAGAAGGGAGACTTTCCATGAATGACGGTTTCATATCCACACAACTGCTGCATGCCGAAGATGTCGTTGACGGTAAAGTTGAAACCGGGAGCTAGGTCGTTTAGCCGGGCAATGATAGGCTTTGCGTACTTCTCCTGGTACACGGATGCCTCGTCGCTACCAGCAGATGACGAGTAGGCAGGGCAGGCGCTATAAGGCGTCAGGCTGTCGGCTCCAGACTCTTCAGACTCGTAAATGCTCTCGACCTTGATGGTCTGGTTGTCCATCTCGAGTCCGCGGACGAATGACTGAGCAGACTTGAGGGTTCGCTCAGCAGATGAGGTCCAAACTCGCTTTGGGAGCCTCAACTTGGGATACCGAAACTCGAGATCAACTCCCAGTTGCGTCGCTTCTAATCTGCCCACTCGGGTCAGAAGCTCGGCCTCGGCATCCGAAAATGGGGCAGACCAGTCGGCCAAGAAGTTCAAATACGGGATCTTGCTCCAATCAATCTTGGTGTGGTTCTCCAGCTTTTCAACGAAGGGCTCAATGTACTCTTCATAGTCAAAGTCGTTTGCGTAGATTGCTGCGTGTCGCACTAGGTAGGCAGCACGCTCTGGTTTACAGCCCTGGGGAGCATCTGGAGAGGCTGGGGGGTCTTGGGGCTCAAAGTAAGGCGATATGCCGCCGAGATGCTCAAGGGGATTGAAGCTGTAGGTGGAGTAAAGAGTGGAAGCCGAAGTTTGTGCGACCAATAGCAGAAATTGGAGGAGCCGGCGGCTCGAGGGACCTTGGTGTTGAGGCATTGCGACCACGGATAGATGGATGGATGGAAGCTACGGGGAGAGTGTCTGTTCTGACTCCAGAGACTTCATTTAAACTAGTTATTTACTGTCGCGAAATCAATCGTATGAGATCACTGGCAATAAAGTCAAGAAACGTGGTGTTGGCTGGAGGCTAATTCCCCGTATCCTTGACGTCACCTCCCACGACAAACCAAGATCACTTTCTCCACAATGCAACCCCCAAAACCGGTCTGTGTTCCTGAAAAGTTGGTGACAAATAACATGATTGGAACGGAGATTTGCGGCGCCATCTTGGACGCGTTAATCCCGCCTTTTGTGTCAATGCCACGCGGGCCGTTTTAGCCGGTCAGTACGCTTGGCGTCCTCGATCATCGATCGTTGGATCGGACATCAGGTTATTGGGTGCGTGGATAATATGGGGACATGATTGAATCAGCTAATCTCGTACTATGAGATGATGTGTTCCAACTCCTTCCACATGAAACAATCAAGGCTAATGTATCTTCCTGTCTCCGTCTCCCGTGATCCAGAGAATCACATTCCCTAGATCATCAGTACATCTTCTCACTCCGTCAAGAACCCCCATAGCAGGCATCTCGCTCTTTCTCCTCCTTTACAACCTGATGCCAGTACTCCCAGTGCTGCCTCAGTTCAGGAAACCTCCTTACTTCAGGGCCATTGTGTAAATCGCCATCAGCCAGCTCCGGGCCCGTTTCTCAACGTCGAGAGTGCGATCGTGCCAATGAACAATCATCTCCTCGGAAACCTCATCGGTCACGTCCAGGCAATGACTGGCCCATTTGCCGAGCACCATGAAACCGAGTAATTCAGTCATCCGTCGCATGGTCTCAGTTGTTGGGTAATTCTACTCATCCGCCCTAAAGTTCCATGCCCATCCCTCCATCTTTGGTTCTTTACCCCAGTCGGATACCTCCGTTCTTCGAGTCCGGTTCATAGTGGTCAGCCATAGGAGGAGTATTTCCAGAGTCAGCCACCTATGCCCAACAAATGTTGCTGTGGTGCTGGTTCCATTCTTCACGGTCTCGAGGCCGACCTATTCTTTTGATGTATTGTTGCGCAGATAACAGCTAGAGCTATTTTTAGGTGCGCGCACATCAAGACATGATTCCATATGTAGGTTAAGGTGCTCTAGGATGCCGCTCGATGGGATTTGATTCCAAATTTGTTCGATTAGGAGATGATTGTCGGGAGAAAGAGCCGTCTCAGAGCTGATGATTGCGTCCCTGACCCAATCCCGTATCCATATTCGGTTCGCTCTTCGGTCACATGAGGGACAATTTGCTTCTGGTACAACTTCCAAGGGAGCCTGCGGAAGATACGTAGGCCACCATGAAAGATAAATAATCGGCATGCCTGCCCAAGAGACCTGCTTGTGGTTTAAACAGAGATGCTCGCGGATGACCCAAACGGTGTGGACCCAAGGTACTGGGAACAGAGAGCAGCAGCGATTTGATCCGTGATCTCAAGAGCGGACACAATGTCTCTCAAAATTTCTGACGGAAGCTTCTCCAGAGGAGATTGCCGAGCTGAACTATATCGTCGAGTTTGCCAGACAAAGTCGGCAGCCTGATTAACGGGGCTGTACAGTCTGTCAAAGGCATCAAAGGTGTTTCTACAAACGATGAAGAGATCCAGGGTGTCTATCCCAGATTGTTCAGGGCCCCATTTTGGAAATTTGAACTTTTGCTTCAGCAGATGGGCCAGGATGTGCCGCTGTTCGTAGTCATCCTCGTCTGCCGGAGACTCTCCAGACAGTGACGCTTCCAATCCGCTCTGACAACGGTTCTGTGAGTAAGAAGCAAAAGTTATCGATTTGGGATGGCTTACCATATCTTGTAGCTGCCGATGTTGCCTTGAGGAGAGGAGCAGGTGTTGGTGATGGGTATACGACTGAAGGATTCTCTCATCTAATGATTCAGCCGCCAAGTCTCACAAATCGCATGCAAGTAGGCCCTAGAGAGCCCGTCATGGGGTTCCTGTTAATCTTATAATTGTACGCAAGCACTATATCAGGGGATGCCTGTTAGGAAATAGCACATCATGTGTTTCTAGCTACACGAAACCCATAGTCCAATACAAACCCGCTCGCCTCTCTGTCATTTACTCTCTAATGATGACCCTCAGCCCCTGACTGCCTGGGTACTGACCAAAAGTCACATAATCCGAATAGATGGCCACATCCTCCTCCTTTGTCTTGTACAGCTCCATGGTCGGACCGCTCTGCTTATCTTTTGATGCATCATACACGTCGTACTTGCGAAAGATGCCGGCAACAAAAGTCTGCAGCTCTTGATACGCCAGATTGATGCCGATGCACTGTCTGGTTCCCTTTGAAAAGGCAAACTGGTAGGCGGCGAGGCCGGGGTTCTCGAGGTATCGGTCAGGGCGGAATTCCAGTGGGTTGGGGTACAGGTCGGGGTTGCGGTTGACCAGTGGTGCCGTCATTCCAACACCTGTTCCGGCAGGTATAACAAAGGTTTGGCCGTCTGGACGCTGGTAGACGAGATCTTCGTCGGGGGCAACTCGATCTTGTCGGTGAGATGCCCCAGGATACAGACGAATAGCTTCTTGAATCAGGGCGTTGAGAAACGGTAGCCCATTCAGCGTGGAAGGATCGGGGATTTCGTTCACGTCGGGCATGACTCTTTCAAGTTCAACTTTCAGTCGTGCCATGAGACTCGGGTCAGCGAGCAGGTGGTAAGTGATAGCGGCCAAGGTTGAAGCTGTTGTCTCTGACCCCGCAATGACCAAGACCATGGCCTCATCCGCAAGACGGGGTGTTTCCTTCTCGGAACTAGGAATGTCGCTACGGAGAATCTCGTGAAAGATGGTCTTACCCTCTGGCAGCTTATCCGCCTGCTTTATCTGGTCGATCTCTGCATTCAGGTTCTGAATAACAATCAGTATGTGAAACTGCAAGGGGCTGCCCACACTTACGATCATAAATGTTGCAAACACACCAACCCGTGGGAGAAGGGTAGTCATAATCACAGGAGGCAGATTGGCCATCAGGTACGCCAACCAAAACGCATGAGTGCCCAGATGACAGACTCTTTGCGGAGTAAACACGTCAAAGAAGGCTGCGTTACAGTCTTCCATGTCAAGACACATCTCTCCATCTCCGAGAGCATAAGCTTGGATGACGTCTTTGGTGGCAGCTCTGTATGCGCTGTTCAGCTTGGCGGGCTGTCCAGTTTTAGCCCAGCCTTCCATTCGATGCAACAGATTGAACAAGATGCCGTTGATGACCGGAGACAGACGTCTCACATTCTGGCTCGAAAAGAATGGGTTGAGAACGGCGCGACGGCGGCGGTGGAGGTCGTGGTCCTTAGTTGCCAGGATAGAACCGTCGGCTTGCATCGTCCCCAGGATTGTGCTATGTCGTTCCCGTCGGTGTTTGGGCGATTGCGAGTATAGCTTTTCTATAAAGGCTGGGTCGTTGACGTGGATCGTATCCGGGCGGGTTCGCACAATTGGGCCATATTTGCGGTGCATCTCCTCAATGACCCAGATGTATTGACCACCGCTAACGAGGTCATGGTAACCATTATACCACGAAGTAACGGCTATTTGATGTCAGTGTGTCCCAAAGGTGGTGATGTAGGTGATTTGTCTGACCAGCAATCTTGGGACCTGGGAACTTGGCCAACGGGCTGAAATAGAGACGATAGACACAAACCACAACACCGTAGGTCACGGCCGCAGCAGCTGCAAGCACAAGATAGCCCATCTCGGGCCCGACCTATGTCTCGGATCTTGGGCACACAGTCAGTTTTGTGTAGCTTGGTGGGCACACGGAAGTTCAAATGAAAGCCAAGAATTGGAATTTATCAATTCTGACGAAATCAGTCGTTGGGCTTGGATCTCTGGAGATGGCGTCTTAGTGCTGACGGTCAGCGGATCGAGAGAGGTGTTGATTCGTTGGCTGTAGGGCTAACATGGAATGGGCTTGGTCATTATCTTGGTAGTGTTGGCTTCGTATGGTGTACCTGAGCCTCAATCTGCCTATTCTTCAACTCGAGCAAACAAGCATGCAAGCTCGCTCTCATCAAACCAAGTTCGGTTCTTCTTCCAGGCATTCACAACAATGTCTCTTCCATGCCTCGCCACATCCTCAGCTTGAGCCGGACTACCCCCAAAAGTGCCAAAGCTCAAGAGATGGACGCCCACCTGCACAGCAAGCCTCCAAACAAAGTCCGTCGGTCTTGGCCCAAGTCCGTCGGAGTATCCCTGCACCACCCAGAGCGCCGCGTCCGTCTTCTGAGACAGCCACAGGGCGTAAAGCTCCCCTATCATTTCTCCATGGTCAAGGTTCTCTACGCCAAGTTGGCCGTTCTCCCAGTCGACGACGAACAAGGAGATGTTGGTTTGAGAATCAAGAGGCGCGTCAGGAAGGAGAATGCTGCCAAGTTTGTGAGTAGCTGTCCCGGTCTATGCACTGGATGCACTCACTTTTGGGGACAAAAGTCGCCGTGTATGGGTTTATCATCAGACTGAAGCAATGCCTGTAGCTTGACTTGGTAAAATACGTCTCTCGCCTCGGACAAAATCTCGGGGAACTGATCAATTCGCTGCAACAACCAGTCATAATTGATCATGTGCTTAAGTGACTGCATCTGGTCATTGCTTCGAAGCGCAGGAAATGGCTTCGGCGGAGACTGAGCGCCCTCCATAGCCGTCCTTTGGATCATATGTTCGCTGGCGAGGTGGAACTTGGAGATGTACTCTGCCAGCGTCTTGCCGACATTACGGCATGGCAGCTCAAGTTTCTTGAGAGTTGACCACGAGAAATGAGTTTGGATGTACGTCTTGAGATCAACAGTGTTGGGAAGATACTGTTGTATCTGAGTCTTGGTATCATCATCGTAGTAGAAGCACCTCGGCGTTCTGACAGTGCAATTCGCTCCGCCAAGCTGGTTCAGGTGTATTTCTACCGAGTTGAGCTCCTTCAAGCACTCAGCTTCAACACGCTATATACTATTAGCGATATATTGAATCCCAGTTCTATGAACCCACGCATCTATGTGTTGTGATCTCGTTCGTGGGATGTCTTGCCATGTAGGGCTCCCCGTGTTTGACCACAACTTCAGTCGTCCCATCTTCAAGAGGAGTCAAGAGTTTGGCGTGGTAGGTAAAGTTAGCCTGGCCTCCGACCAAAGGTTGGAGCGAAGATGCCGCGTAGCGAGTATTATTCAACCACGTAAACACCTTAAAACGGGTGTCATCGAATGTCTCTTGATGTGAGGCCATGATTAAGGAATGCGTAATTTCCAGTAAAATGAGTTTTCCAAGCTTGCATTCGGCTCCGGTAGGTCTGAGCAGTTTAATAGCCCAGATAATTCTGTTGCCTGGGATGCGTTGGCGTCATCAACCTGTTTTATCTTGGCTGCCTGGCAAAAGGGTCAACTGGACTTGTGCCTATTGTAAAAGTTTGCCCTCTCAATTCAGTTTATTAAGCGGTCACATCTCGATTTAGGGTCCTTCATGCGAAAGAAAACCGCAATTAATACAATGACGCCATCCAGGCAGAGGGAATGTGGTTCCACTGAATGAAGCCATCACCAGTCACTCGGCCCTGAGAACCAGATACTGCAACATTATCCAAGGCAGCCCACAAGCGTAAACTCAATAAAGCACCCTCAAATACTGGTAGTAGATCTACATATTTCTCAATAGTTCAAGGCAACTATCCTTCGGGTCTATTCCTCCTTAAATCTACCGTTTATCTTTAGGGTAGGTAGAGTTAGGACACGGCATCTGCAACCCACCTCGACCGCGTGCTACCTGTTTTGTTTATCCCATTAAGGAAGAGTGGCAATATCCTAAGCTACTACTCGCACTAAGCATGTTCATTTTGTATTGGTGGTGATGCTGGTCCTCATCTTTCTCGTTCAGACCATCACAGACAGAGCCCAACGACTCCCAGTTACCCTCACTTGAATCCCAAATGCGATGTAGATCAGGAGTTATGGCCGGGTGGGTACAGTTCTCCAACTCATGATCAATGATTGCAATCCATCTGCATCTCTCGTAAAGACGGACGCACCGAAGCGTTGTTGCTTTCTATACGCGACCTGCGTCCAAAGTCGTGAGAGTGCAACTCTGACACGTCCCAATACGACGAAATGCAAAGGGTTCCACGGCTTCTGATACATGGCCGGAGTGAATTGGTCTCGAACATGGAGAGGCTGAGCCTGCAGAAGACGGTCGAGCCCTACCCCACTACGAGGTCATAAGCATCTCAGCGCCAAGATCGACGCAAGGGTGTTATGCCGACGGGCCGTCCCAGGGCAGATGGGAGACTGCGGGTATGGAAGTAACATGGCTTTAGATGTAATCGTATCCCGATGAAGCTTACTTCTCGCAGCTAACCATCGAAGTCACGATACTGTCGCGACCTAAAAATAACCGTTGGGCTGAGATGCGTGCCCTTCTAGACTCTGGCGATCCGGGGCATCGTATCCACCCTTGATGTCGGCCCATGTAACCAGCCATCCATCTGCAGGTCGATATGGGGCCACCCAACCAACGGCAGCTCGTGTCCAGAAACAGCCCTGCATCATGATCAGATCCTTGTGAGACGTTGAAGTTACGTGCAACGTTGTTTCTTCATGGGAACGAGTGAGGCTGAGATCATCATGACAACTCGGGACGACATACAGAAGAGCAGGACCCTGTTGATGGTGAGAAATGAGTATAAAGGCATCCGATGCGAACCTTCAATCAACAATTCCTCATCACTCCAACACATCAGCTCAACACACAACAACAGCACTACAACACCCTCACAACAACACACTCTTCACAAACCAACCCCCAATACCAACACCAACAACCTTCAACATGCAGTTCTCCATCATCATCGCCACCATCGCCGCCCTCTCCATGGGTGTCTCTGCCTCTCCTTACAAGCCAGTTCCGGAGCCGGACGACGCCATCTACCTCAAGGGCGCCATCTTCAGTGACCACAAGTGCACGAAGAGCACCAAGCTTGCCGACTGGAAGCTCCAGAAGATCGAGGCCAACCGCTGCGAAAAGTACGAAGAGCACGAGAACATTGGCGACGAATTCTGGACTGTCCGCTCCGTCATCATCGACGAACTGAAGCCCGGCTGCGTCCGTAAGTTTCACTTACCATAATCCTTGATATGTGTGCTAATCTGGTGCAGTCCGTGTTTACGACGATGCCGGCTGCCACTTTGGTGGTAAGAAGATCCAGCCCAAGACCTGTATGGGCGACGACAAGTACTACCGCACTTACTACCTTGCCTGTAACGAACTTGCCTGAGAATTTTGAGATTCACTTTCTGGCCTGATGGACATACAAGGCATGGGATAACTAGATGATTGGTTATAACGCATGAGACACGATCCTTCCTGTCCTAGATAGATAGGCGTACATAATATTATCAAACATTCATTTTTACACTTTGCTTCGAGTCAGATTACCACGCCTAGCCTAGATTTCTGCTACTTAAGTCAGATCATCCACTTAGCTACACAGCCCAGGATGTACGTATTTAGAAACCCCCGGCGGTATGCCTCGTAGGCAGCCCAACACCATGTGCTCCCCACCTAGGCATTCTCAACAGGCTTTCATCACGCATCCGCCCTATGGTCTTTCACTATTCTCGCAACTGAAGGAATCGTGCTGCTTTTACCCCTAACACTAGTAGGCTTTCTCGCACCGGCAGGTGATGTCAAATTTGTATTTGATTGGCTGGAAGAGGCCTCCAGCATGCGCGCGGCTAAATGCCAAGACAAGCTGAATGTCTCCTACTGCAAACAATATCCCGCTCCTCAAACAGGCAAACATTCTACATCTCTAGAAACGAAATAAATCGCAACGGAATCATGTCTAGACACGAAGAATTCATCGACAGAGTAGACCTAGGTGGTCTTGATCTTGAAGGCCTGCCATCGCCACCTGCCATGGAACCCATCGACGAGCAACCAACAGCAGATGGCTCAAATTCCGGCACCGCTTCAAGAAACGAAGAGACAGCAGATTTCCCCAATGATTCCCCCGAGTCGGACAAAGGGCGCACCTCATACTATACAGGAGGAAACTTCTACCTAAAGAGGCGCGAATGCATACTTCTACAAGACAACGACTCCGACTCAGGTGCGGATCAACCGACCATCTTGAGGCCAGAGAGCATATTTCTGGCTATCGACGATGACAAGATCCTGGAGCTTGGTAGATTGCCATCGTTGGTCGATCAGCCCGATGAGATCCGTCAACTGGCCAGCAACATTATCAAGGGAACAATGCCCTTGAGTGAGGAACGGGCTGTTCGTTTGGGTTATCTTAGTGATCAGTGTCTCGACCTTTCTGAGCTACTGAAGAGATGTGACGACGCCCTTGAGAAGGCTTTTGAGGCCGCAGATGCCGCAGTATGGACAGAAGCGGGGGGCTCCTCCGCAGAGGTTGCTGAGGTAGAGGAGAACGCCGTCAATGTCGGCGATCAGGGGACAAGGTCCGATGAAACACCTGCATCATCGCAAGACTCAACTGAGAAATCAAACGAAGCACCCGGCGAGCCGGAACAGGGTTCATACTGCTGCTATGTCGCACTTACCATGGCTGCGCGTGTACTCAAGGCCCCAAGCGCGCAGAAAATGCTCGAGGCTATTCGCGAAGGCGCAGACCTCGACGACCTCATCTTGAACATTGAGTGCTTCAGGCCGCCGACAGAGAGCGAGCCATGGGAGCCCGATATGCCAGACAAGCAAGGATACGGCCACATCTATGCTTTGCTTGGGTGCCTCATGGCCACTGCCTACGCCAGGCAGTGTTACGCCGTTGAAACTATCTACCTCGATAGGGCCATAAGCAACCTAGACGTGGCTATTCTTAAGATACCCGAGAGCCCTTTCAAAGAGTTCCGGGAGTATCTCCAAAGATTCCGCCAAGAAGTCGGCCAGATTCAGGTCCTCTTTCAACGCATCGAGTTGGAGGATGATCCATTGAAGAACGGAGTCTTTTGCGCTATCTGCCTGGACCTCAAACCTATCGTTGGCTTCCACGAGACCGAGTATCCGTCACACAAGATGAACTTTAGCAAGCTGTGTCGGAATGCTTCAGTTCGATGCAGAGTCTGCACGCTGCTGAGGGACGCCACGGCCTCCTTATACCCACTTCTCGACACCTCCTGGGAAGACATTGCAGAGATCAGCTACGAGAACCGCTCTGTTGGGAGGCGCTGGTATGATGGTGAGGTTGACGATGTTGCCGAGTTGATATGGGGATTCGATGGAGCTCTTCAGATTCACCTCCATTGTCATTATATGGGTTGCGAAGAGTCTTCGATCTGCAGCTTTGAGCTTTACCATTTGCCAGGTAATTATACTTTGACCACCGAAACCGAGCAGAGAATGCAGATTCTGACACATTTGAAGAAACTACACGTCCCTGGGACATTATCGGTACTGGCACTCATGTTTGTGCTGAAGCCAACTCGCCCGAAAGTTGGGACGTGGTTCACGGCTGGATTCAACAATGCGTCCATAACCACGACGAGTGTAGGCGTGGAAGCGAAGACCGACCGTTTCCCACACGTATCTTGGATGTCGGTTCCAAAGACATAAACCCCCGCCTTTGCGTACCCAGCTCAGATGAGCGCGGTAAATATGCCGCTCTGAGTCATTGCTGGGGTGATGTGATGCCCCTCAAGACCACCAAGGGCACCATTGACGAGTTTTGTCGAGGAATCGACCTGTCCAAGTTTCCGCAGACGTTCAAAGATGCCATAGTTGCCTGTCAGAAGCTTCAAATCAGGTATCTCTGGATCGACTCCCTCTGCATTGTTCAGGATGACGAGGATGACTGGGCCGTCCAGTCACCCAAGATGAGCGACGTCTACCAGAACGCCTACATCACCATAGCCGCTGCCGCCGCCCGTAACAGTACTGAGGGGTGTTTTCACTCGCGTCCTTTCAGTATTAGGAAATCCTTTGCGGCCGTTGCAGAAGTTCAGAACAAGGTTGAGCAAGTCGAGGTATTTGCACGGCCGTGGCAGTCTGACCGGCACTGGACCACAAACATCGGAGACGGCCCCCAGAATCGAGCTCAGAACCCCCTTGAGACACGGGCATGGACCCTCCAGGAACACATTCTATCCGGGAGAATCCTTCGTTTCACCTCCCACGAGCTGGTCTGGCACTGTCGTGAGGTCCATCTCTGCGAGTGTCGCCCGGGATCCGCCCTTCGTAAGGAGGCCCTCAGACTCATCAACTTGGACAGAATGACAGGCGATAAAGACTCCTCATTCGTACTGCGCTCCAGCGATCCTCGCATTGTCTGGTCCGAAGTTGTCACTCCCTTCACCCGCCGCGCCATCACCCACGAGTCAGATCGACTTCCCGCCATCTCTGGAGTCGCTGCTGCACTCGCTGGCCCCATGGGTATGGAGTACATCGGCGGGATGTGGAAGGGCATGCTAGGTAGTACTGTGTGCTGGCATGTCGATGAACTTGGGACCTCTAGGCGCGAGACATATTACGCACCAACTTGGTCATGGGCTTCCGTCGTGGGGTCTGTGGAGGCTGTCTGGAATGCAAGCACCAACGAACTCCCACAGACTGAAGTGGTTGATGTGCAGTACAGTTTGGCTACCCCGAACCCCTATGGGAGACTATCTTCAGCAAGGTTGACCATTAAGGGCCTCTTGCTAGACGTCTGCATGAAATCACCGGATGATCTGCAAGCGAAGGACAAGAGTCGCAACATCTCCTTCCAAATGCAATTCCTCAACAAGTCAGTCACTGAAACAGATATGAAGCTGGAGATGATTTGTCTTGCTTTCCCGGATATCGTAACGACGTCGGGCGAGGCCCCAGAGTTGCGGTTCGGAGAGCCTGTCCGGCTCCTACTTTTAGCCTGCAAGGTCTATGGGCAAGGATTCGACAGCATGCCAGGACTCCTACTAACGGAGGCTCCCGACGTTCAGAATGACACAGGCGGACTGGTATATCGCAGGGTGGGTATGGGCGAGGTCAAACTTCGGACCAGTGATAGAGATCAAGGCGAGTTCAGGGGGAAGTTCAAGGAAGGCCTTGGCTTGGTACTTGCCAATCACTTGGCTGCTCAGGGCTGCTTATCCACCGTAACAATTGTGTAATAGTTCTTTGATCATTTGTGTTTTTCTTTCTAGTTGGATAGTCATGGCCTAGCGAACAAGACGAATGCGTGACATGACAGCTTCGCAACCGATTAATGCAAATTCCCTGCCTCATAACGATCCCAGACAATCTCGCTCTCCATCAATTCGCCTGCCCCAACTATGAGATAGGCTCCACGTAGATTCTCATCCGAAGAAGCGTTGACAATCAAGACGTAGCAATTCAAGTTGAAAGGACCAAAGGAGTCGCCTCGTTTGGCCTTGCCGATAACAACGCACCGCATGTCTTGGGCTTGCCATTTGGGACTGAGAGTGTCAAAGGTTATCCTCTTAAGTAACCCAAGGTTGTCTTTGTTCGAGTCGAGCTCTCTGACTCTTGAAAGCCCTAGGATAGGTGGCCTATTCGTACCGTTTGTCTCCCAGTGCCATTTGCCGAGAGCGCCACTTCCTGAGTCGAAGGAAGATGAATACTCCTTGGTCCAGTCGACCTTGTCGAATTCGGCCTGAACATAGGAGATGACCCCATTGTACGCCATCCACGACCACGTCGGCAGGTTCCGCGCAGGGGGGAGCTTGATGGGTTTCATAGAGCTGGTATAGCCATCTCTTTTCCAGAGCAGGGTTCGCTCCAAGAATGACTGGAACATCCCGTAGCCTCCACGCCTGTTAAAGGCAAATGTCAGTCTTTCTTCCAGGCCCGAAATGGAAATGGGATGATTTGGGAAGTGCGAAAAGTCTGGTTTCGAGTATTGATGGTACAGTGTTTGTATCAGCACAACTCTACCATCTTTGTATCGAGAAAGGACAGAAGTCGGGAAGTCCAAGTCCCCAAGCAGCGATGATCTTCCACTAGGCGTCGTATCAGTCTCTGGGCTACCATCAAGGTGAAAGCGGCTACCTTGTCATCCCTGATTTTAGCTTGACCGAGTTTGAGAGCTTCTGGTCCAAGTCGCACACCATCCCGAGAAGTATCCCCGGATACTCGGATACCTACAAACTTCCCGATCTTGACTTCGATGGTAAGATAACCCAGAAATACGACATATGGTCTCTAGGATGCGTGTTCTTGGAACTCGCCTCGTGGCTCCTCCTCGACCGCGATGCGCCGACCACCTTCAGGGATATCCAATGCCCCATCTGCGACAAATACGCTCCGAGATAGGAATCACGATTTGGAGAGATAGAAGATGAGATCACTGCTTGATCCATGAAGCCCAGGAAGACACACGAGCTAGCAAGCCAGCGTGTAGAGTGAGGGACGTAATAATATCACCACCATGTTCTTTTTTTTCTTTACCAAAATTATGTCAAAAAGTTGTATGAAACGGAATAGCTGTTGTCTGTTGGACAATTAGATTACTATACGCGTCTTCGGCTCAACTCGCACGCTTCACTATTAGATAGGTAGCCAATGAGACTGAAGCGCATTCGCACCATGTTACGTGCAGCACGGAGATGCAACAGTAACATGACGGGAATGTTGGTTGATACTGTGGCCTTTCTTCCATGTCTAGGGTGGCACATTGGACAGAGGGGAGGGTCCGCAGTCTTGGCCGAGATGGATGGATGCACGACCAGAGACAAAGCGCGGGGTTGCGTAATGACAGAATTGCTCATCGTCATTGGATGCAAGACCTGGTTAGAATTGACGCTGTGCGACCTATCTTGCCGGTAACCGAAGAGTTTAAAACTGTTTTCGGCTATTCCGGTTAACCGGCAGAGACATTACAAAGACCGTCAGCTCCAATCTCGAATGTCTTGGCTCCTGGGCGTGGAATGACTGACAAACTGGCACACATGTCAGATGTTGCTGATGAGCGGTTCCATCTGGGGGAGGCCAAGGCCCAATGCCGCTCTTGGCAGTGCCGAGGCCAATCAGCTCCGCCTCCTTTTTCCAGAAGAGAAGAACCTGGGAGAGAGTTCGCGGTCCAGCCCTGGCCTTTCTTGACCCAGAATTATGCGGACCACAGGGGGGCGGGCCATCCATCTCATCTCCAGGGCTCGTGGGTGATGGTGGTTGGTCGGGGTACGTTTGATGGACAGATATGGTATACGGTGCGAGGCTCGCTTGCAAGCGATTAGGCAGCTGAAAAACAGAGCTGAATTGAACGAGAGCTTCCATCATCTTCGACTCCTTGTGTTGGTTGGACCTTGGGGACCTGGTGTTGTTGGTGGACTACAGCAGACTGCCGAAATGAGACAGAGATGCACACTGTGTCCTCATCGACAATCAGACCATGTCATACAGTGCTGATACACAGTACGAATGAACCCTGTTCCACTCGGTCGGGGCCTTTCGAACGCATGGAGCCTAGCGCATCAACAGGGGCGAGTAGCATTGGCAAATGCTTGATTACAGTGGGTGACGTGCTAAAAAAAAATGGAAAGGAAAAAGCTTGACCAAGGAAGGTAGTCCCCGACACCAACACCGACACCGACGCTATAAGACTTGTCGCCCCCTTGGAGTCTGGTCTCAGATGAAAAGCCCCCTTCCCACCCGCTGCCGAGACATCACCACCATCTGTTGTTGTCCAACCTCGATGTGAGGGCGCAATCGCTCACTATGCGCTTCCCTCACCCGAAGCGCGTAGTCCTCTACGCGGCAATCGCTACTTTCGTCGTCCTGATCCTCGGCACCCTCCACCTCGAATCCGACTACCTCTTCCCCTCGGGGCCCAAAGGCTACGATGCCATCCGCAGCCGCACAAACGACTACCGTCTCCTGACGAGTACACGAAACAACCTCGGCTTCTACAACACCATCAATGTCAAGTCGACAGGCCACAAGATTATGAACCCGACCCTGCTCGAGCTGCCCAAGGGGAGCAAGCACGACTTCCTCGTCATCGCCCGCGCGCCCCACGTTGATAAGGAGATCAAGGGGAAAAAATACAGACTGGCGCGACAGGTCGCTACCTTTGTCAGCCTGACCTACGATAACTTTGGTCGGCCCGAGCTGACGGCGAACGACGACTGGTCCAAGATGCTTGTCGAGGACTTTGCTGGTCCTGAGCACCACTGCAAGAGGGAACCCAGCATGGACAAGTACATCGGTCCTGAGGACATGAAGCTGTTCTGGACCAAGCATGGTGCTCCCATGCTCATCTTCACGCACCAGGTCGACGACCCCATCCTTTGCGAGGGCATGTACATCATCGACGCCCGTGCTGCCGTCCCCGAGCTCGTCAGACAGATGGGTAAGCACGCAAAGAAGCTGCCGCCCATCAAGTTCACCGAACCGGTCCTACTTCGTCGGCAACCCCCCGAGGGCCAAGAATCGGATCCCCGATACCAGCGCGAAAAGAACTGGGCACCCATCTACTCTCCCTTCAGCAAGGATGAGGACGAGATGATGTTCATGGTGGAACCCAGCCAGCTTTTCCGCTTCAACGAGACCAACCAACCCGTCCAAGACGTCGAGGCCGAGCGCGATTCCGCTGTCCAGGAACCCTTCCCTCCGGGCAACGAGAAGAAGACATGGCACAGCATGGAGAACACGTGCATCCACGATGTGATGCTCAGCGACCGACGGGTTCATCAATCGACACCGATGCTCAGCCTCACGCTGTGCAAGCGAGGCGAGTGCGAACCGCACGAACACAATACAGTCATGATTGGCATGGTGCAGATGCGCTACGACCCGCCCGAGTTTACGAATACGTGGTATGATCACCGTATCATTGTCTACTCGGCGGTGGCGCCCTACACAATGCTGAGCGTGAGCAAGAAGCTCACATACCACGGCGAGACTAATAGCAAGTACATTTGGACGGGCAGCATGGTGTACCACGGGAACCAGCCCGAGCAGAGGAGTCACGGATTTTTGGACGACGAGGTCTGGCTGAGCTTTGGCATCGGCGACTCGGCACCCGGGTGGCTAGACGTGCCAGCAAAGGAGTTGGTGTCGGATCATTATTTTTGCCAGGGGGCAACGGATGCATATCGGGAGTGTATTAGACAATATCTTTGACGAATTTTTAAAGTAAAATAATAGATTGGTTTTTGCGCAAGCTGCCAATGGCGCTGATTAGCTCGCACGCAATAATTAATTCTTTACGAGAATGTGGCCTCTGTCCCCCTGAAGCCCCTGTTCTGTGAATCTGCCCATGGTGATAAACCCCGCGGCTGAGGAAACCGACGAGGCGCAATTGACTCGTAGACGAATCTGGCAAATTAAGGAGTCACCATCCGAAAGGATCTCTCCCCTCTCCTTGGCTCCCTCGTAAAGCAAGCAAGCAGGCGAGCAGACCCGGCGGGGCTGTGCTATGCCAAGCTTTGAGGCTTGGCAGGGGCACATCCATCATCAGCCAAGGATCGACCGCGTCGCACTCGCACCAGGCACTGTGTCAAAGACAGACGCGCTAGAATGAGACGTCTTGATTGGCTGCGATAACGTTCTTCGTCAATCCACCAGTCTCGGCTGCACTTCTCCCCACGTGTTGGCCTGTGATTTGCGTTGCCAAGTCGAAAATCGACTCAGGCAATCATCGGCTATGAGACAAGCAGACATGGTCGCAAGCGATGGATCAATGGAGACGAAAATCCTCCGACGGGATCAATGGATCTGCTTAAGCCTCAGGTTTAACGATGCAAGTCTTCCAGGGTTCAGCAACACAGGGCTGAATAAACCCACACTGTCATGTATGCCCAGCCTGCTGTGCGACCAACAAACCAGCAAACGATGCACCCGTGCTCAAGACATGTCAGCTCAATTGCCGGCATCAAACAGATCTTGGCAGATGGGATTGGAGTTGTTGGTCCCTTTGTTGGCGGGTGAGACGCCGCATTGGGAAGGGAAACGCGGGGAATGTGACCGTTGGTTTTGTCGTAGACGAGCGAATCAGCCGTAGATGGAGAGATGGTCTTGTGTATTTATTGCTGGCTTTTAAATTTTATTCTGTCAAGAAGAGCTTGTTTTAATAGTTTGGATCGCGGTCTTTTGCACACTGTTGGCTCCAAACACACTCCGTTGCAGTAACGCCATCAGCTCCGAGTGCATGTGACAGTGATGGTGATGGTGCATAATGAGTTGGCCACCTTGAGTTCTACTTTGCTGGGTATTCAAAACTCTTCTATAAATATCAAGTGGTACAAAGATTACTCAGACGCATGTTCTATCCACCTGGTCTGTCGCATTGCAGTGTGCTCCTAGGCTAGTTGGTTGGCTAGACGCATATTTGTGCGCTTTGTACCAAGCGTCTCATTGGTACGGGCTGACGGGAACTAACTTCAACCCGACGCCCTAGGCTCAAAACATGGGCAAGTTTATATTGACGATATTCCAACTATTAGATCGAGAGTTTGCCAATTCTAGGAACCCAACCTTTTTTACTGAGCCACCAAGTAGATTTCCATGCATGCTTGGCACTCAATCTCCGTGTGACCCTCTAAACTCAGAAAGATATGCTGAGATTGCAACATGAACCCTCCATTCGTTCTACTAATGTCATCCCAGGATATACTCCCCTCCAGCTCCCAGGGACCACCAGCTTCCCCAGATACTTCCCTATCACGATGATCTACGCATGCATGTTGCATCAGCTCACATCTGAAAGCGGGGAGCTACAGGGTATTCTCTCAAAACTCATGATTCTCCGCATCCCGCGCGAGAAGAGGAAACAACACCAGCCCGTGATTGGGGGGGCCTTCTGCCGCTTCATGCATTGTGGCACTCGTTGGTCGTCAACAATGCAGTCCTGATTGGCTTGCTCTCAGGTTCCCGCTGGGGCTCAGCATACTTAACCCTCGCAGATCCCGTCTTCACAAGTCGCGCTTGCGTCGTCCGTCTCTTTTCAAGCTTGGCGATAAGAAAGCTGACAATGTGCGGACCAGAAGAAGAGAATACGACCAGCCCGGGGCCAGCTGTGGTCCCTGATGACGAGGTTTGAGCGCTCTGTGATTGCGAGATGGCACTGGCTGATCTGTGCAGGTTGATACTGACGGAGATTCATCATATGAGACGGTAAGGCTTTGTGCAATGCACAAAAAAGGAGGCACAAAGCTGATTTTCAACCCCGCTCGTTACAGGACGCAGCATCGTCGACACAGAGTCTTTCGGCCTCCATTCTCGACTACCGCCGTGAGAATGGCAGAACCTACCACCGATATAAGGACGGAAGTGAGTTCTTTGCTGAGTCTGGTGAAAACATCGTACTGACGGTGCTTTAGAGTATGCCATGCCCAATGACGACATCGAGAATGAACGACTAGGTAAATCGTTTCTGAACCTTTGGAGGTGATGATTGCTCAGTGTTGTAGATCTGCAGCACCACTTGTTCCTTTACACGCTGGAGAACAAGCTTGGCCTGGCTCCACCAAACGACGCCGACGCCAAAGTCAAGCGCGTGCTGGACTTGGGCACTGGTACCGGCATCTGGGCCCTGGACTATGCCGATGAGCATCCTGAGGCAGAGGTAGTGTAACTAGCATCTAGCGAAGCTTGCGCTGACAGACATCTAGGTCATTGGAATCGACCTGTCGCCTACACAGCCAGAATTGTAAGGCTCCTTGTTCTTCTGGATGATCAAGCTGACAACTTGAAGTGTACCCCCAAATGTTCAGTTCATCGTGGACGATATTGACGAGGAATGGAGCTACTCCAAGCCCTTTGACTATATTCACAGCAGAATGATGAATATCAGTGTCGGCAACTGGAAAGATTATCTGCGCCAGATATATGAGTAAGCGATGATATTTCCTGTATTACTCTGTCTCGAGACTAATTCGACCAGCAACCTTGAGCCTGGAGGTTTTGTCGAGATTCAAGAAGTCGACATCGCCATGAAGTCTGACGACGATACTCTCACCCCCAAGAACCAGCTCGCCATCTGGAACAAGCTCCTCAACTCCGCATCCGAGAAGATGGGCCGAGCCATGGTCACCCACAAGCACATCAAGGACCTCATGATTGAAGTTGGCTTCACCGACATTGTCGACACGTATTTCAAGTGGCCGTCCAACCCATGGCCCAAGGATAAGAAGCATAAGCTTCTGGGTCAATGGAATAATATCAACACGGGATATGCACTTGAAGGTGCCGCTATGGCGCCGCTGACGAGGATTCATGGGTGGAGCCGAGAGGAGGTTACTGTCCTCGTGGCCGGTGCGAGGGCGGAGCTGAACAATCCCGCTATTCATGCTTATTGGCCTATGTAAGGTTTCTTCTCCTGGTTTGAATTTTTTGCTAACTGTGATAGTGTTTCCATCTATGCGCAGAGACCGAGTGAGACGAGTGAATGAGGGGTTGGTTGGTGATGAGTATATGATAGAACATGGACATATCATAGACAATTGACATATATGTGTGTTGATATCGTTTGGAATTTTCGGCCCGGAGCGTATACACCCGGAATTGCTTTGTCGCACCGGCATGTCAGGTTTATTCAATACCATCATGGACATGTCAACAGAAAGCCATTCATCTTGAGAACCGAGCGTTATATAACTACTGAAGGCACTAGTCAATATCCAAATGCTGTCACTTTTCCCAGGCATTATGTAGACTTCGGGGCAGCAATACGCAAACTCAAGCCGTGTTGTAGTACATCTCGATCTGTTTGATCTTGAAAACTGCCTCCTGGACAGGAGGACCAACGCTCCAGCCCTTATCGCCGCTGGACCAGTTGTTGAAGATCCAAGCACCAGGCTCAGTGGGCACGTCCTGGGTAGTCTGCCAAATCCTTCTACCGTCGATGTAGAACTGAACCAATCCGGCCGTCCAGTCAACGCGGTATTCGTGCTCAGTCGAGGTAGGGTTCTTGGGAGGAGTGACGGCCTTGTAGGTGCTCTTGCCATCTCCGTTTTCGTCCTGGTTGGTGAACCAGACATGGCGGGTGCCGGCGTTGGACTGCGACTCGGGATCGGAGAGCCACTCGATGTCTATCTCTTGAGTGTCGCTCTGGTAGAAGAACATGCCTGGGGCTATGTCAGTAATGTTACCCTACTGATGGAAGAGCACAGACTTACCATTGCAAACACCAGCAGGTTCGCTAAAAATGGCAGTAGTTCGCACGCTGGCGTACTTGATGTTCTGGACGTCGGTGATGACCTCGGCGCACTTGTACGGCATTTTGGTCTGGCCACCAGGAACATGGAGCTCAAGGTAGTTGTTACGGACCTTGAGGTTGGCAGGGAGGAAGCTGTGGCTGTCCCCAGCCGGGTAGTTGCTCGCGGTGAGCCCCTTGGGGAGCTTGTTGCCGGGGAAAGTAAAGACCTTCTTGTTGGTGAACTGGGCCCTGCGGCTGACGACATATTTGCCATTCTTGAAAGGAGGCTCCGGTGAACGGTTCTGGAGACTGCCCTGGGGCGAGGCCACAGTCAAGCCCAAGGCTAAGAAGGCGACTGACAAGTACGAAGTGAAATGCATGGTGGATATCTTTGAAGGGTGCTTGTCCAAGAACCATCCACAAGACACACTTACCTGTATAAATATTCGCTCACTATAACCATGCTCAGTGCGATTGAGTTTCAAAACTGGAGTGGGCCGACATCCAGAATTGTGACAGGAATGTCATGGTCAGGGGAAACACGGTGGCGCGCCAGTCCAGATGCAGGCGTCAATGCATTCCACGGCATCTCCAGCCCGCAGACTTGGTAAGGTTATTGTTTGCACATGCCAGACAAAGCATTACAAATAGTTGTTCCTAGGCTTGGATGCGGGCCGAGCCATTTCGGCTCAGGCACATCGATCGTGGCTGGAAGTGGGAGCACGATTTGTGGAGAGGTTGATCTAGCTGAGATCTTGGGATGAAGCGATGGGCTGTCAACTCCAAACAACTTACTTATTCAGTCACAATAGATCAATTGAAAAATGAAGATTAATAGGGCTGCCCGGAATTGATCCTTAGTCGCAAGGGAATAGGCGCTAGTGTCGACAAGACCACTGCCCCTGGTCTTATGTGAATCATCACCACGTCGTTGTGAGTCTTTTACCTTTCCACTCCTGCACGATTTTATCAATAAGGACATCTGCTACTGACACCGGCCCGAATTTGAGGAGTGAGGTGGATATTTGCTCTGCATTGATAAGACAAAAGGTGGCAAAGTGCATGATGGCTGTTGTCATGACATGGCCCAAGGTTGTGGTGTTTTGCGGGATTGGACCTTGACGCCGTCATTGCACTTATCTTCCATGTGTTCGAGATTGTCATTTAGAATGACAAAGGGGGGTTAGAGTGATCATTGACAACAAAAGATTCGCAATGAGTGAGAGTGTGCGGATAAGAGCGAACCGGGTGGCCAGAATGCCTCACGAGCGGAATAAGCGAAGCTGCAAGGCGGTGGACTATATATGCATCTAATTTAAAGGGTAGAAAGAATATTCCAGTTCCCGCGATTTGGTTCATTGGCCAAATACAGCTGTGCCGAGGTTATGTCGCCGTTCTGTCTTTGCCGTTCATTTCGCTCCTTGTTCTCTTGGGTACTTTGGTCGTCTCTTGACGAAAATAATTAGTGCGAAAAATGTCGGGATTCTGCTAGGACAAAGAGGTCCCTTATTATCTTTGGCATACCTATATTCTCCAATCGTCGACTACATGTCCCTTGTCGGGTGCATTTTGGCTGGCTCCTCTGTCGAAGGTGACATAGCTCTTCCACCTCAGTCAGTACAAGGGCTTTACTAGCAACAGGGCAAAGTATACTCCTTAATTCCTTTTCAAAGAAGAGCTATCGTTATGTTACGTATTTGTTCCCTTCATGTCATGGAAACAAACTTCCATGCTACACCATTTCATGTGCACTCTCAACGCGTGCAATTAGAACATCTCCGAACTAACACCTCGCATTCAACATTTGTAAGAATAAATTGCAATTTTGCTTCTTTCTATCCTTGGCTACCACACAAGTAAGCGTCTGGCAAATGGAGGCTTAGACACTAGATGCCTTGGCTTAGCTAAGTCGCGATGCGCCAACCTTCTTTCAGCTGAGTGAGGATAAGGACACGCTGCAGAAAGTTTCGCTCAGCAAATCTCACTCAACTCTTTGAACACTCGACCTTTCAATGAAGATGGCTTCAGGCAAAAGTGTCCAGCCTCACACATGTGAGCACTGCAATCACATCCTCCTCGATAAACCCGTCAAGAAGGAAGCCTACGGTCAATACGACGTGACACTTCCACACACTCGAGGCGAGGTGTATCAAGCTGTGCAAGCAGGCTGTCCGCTATTCTCTCGTTATCCAAAGTTTCCATTCCTTGACCTTTCAACGGCACAGTCACTTGATCCAAATTCATGACAGCCACGGTTTGATCAACCTCAGTTCCTACGATTCGAGGGTTGGCAGCGCAGATCTGCGTTGATGCTCGCCAAAAGCATGTTGAACCCTTACGACCGACCATTTGAGATATCTTATAATACGGAGAGTGGCTTTAGTCTGCGATGTTTGAGTTGGGTGAGCGAGGTTGATACTATGAGGATTGTGGCCCCGCCAGGTATGCCTTGCTTCTGACAGCATGCAGCTGAACATATGGACTGACTTGCCTTCAGAGGATCCGGCGGCTGAAGACATTGTATTCAGGCCCATCAAAGAACGCGTTGACACGGAAGAGACCTTCGAGTTTCTGAGGTCCCATATCAAGGAATGTTACGAAACGCATTATCACCAAGGAACCTGCCCTCCACCAACAGGCGACTTTGCGCCTCGACGGGTAATCCGCATCGATGGATCGACAAATCCACCAAGCCTTCGACTTTATGCTCCAGAGGCTGGTGAAGACATTCGGTGGTGCGCTCTCAGCTACTGTTGGGGTGGACAGAACCAGAGCGTCATGACCACCATTGCCACAATTCAAGAAAGATACGATGGTATCGAGTTTAGAAGCCTTCCAAAGACGCTGCAGGATTCCATCGCTACAACGCATCGTCTCGGGATCCAGTACATTTGGATAGACAGCCTTTGCATTGTGCAAGACGACAGCAACGAGAAGGCCCAAGACATTGCCCAGATGGGCGAAGTCTACAATCAAGCATACATCACACTATCAGCGTCAAGCGCCGCGACCGTTACAGAAGGGTTTCTTCAAACTCGTTCCATACCTCAGCCTTTGGACCCAATCGCTCTTCGATACGTCAATGAATCTGGGGCTGAGGGGACCATCATTGCGACTTCAGAGCCAATCCCTGAAGGTATGCCTGATCCGATCAATTCAAGGGCATGGACCTTTCAGGAGCGTGTCTTATCACCAAGACTTGTGGAATTTTCCTCCACCCAAGTCCGTTGGAGATGTAACTCGGTTGAGAGATGCGACTCTGGGTGTCCGCCTAGAACGACCTGGAAGGTACACTTTAAGACTAGCTGGATCGTTGACGGCACAAGTAACTCTTCGGGCACTTTAATGGACATTCAGAAACAATGGAACCATCTTGTCACAGCTTACTCGCAACGAAATTTGACATATCCCGCGGACAAGCTTATCGCTTTCTCAGCCATCCCCAAGACCCTTGGGAGACCTGGGAGATACCTAGCCGGACTCTGGGAAACAGATTTGCCATGCAATCTCCTGTGGAAAGTCACTCATCTTTGGTTCCCATCGTCTGGAACCGTCGACAAGCGAAAAGCCAAAATCGAAACCTATCGTGCACCTTCATGGTCATGGGCCTCGGTTGATGGAGAGGTTGAATGCAAGCTTGGTGTCGAGTCATCAATACCTGAACCTGCTTGCGAAGTTCTGGATGTGCAAGTCGACTTGGCCAACGACGATGCATCGTTTGGTGCCGTGGTTTCTGGATATATCATCATCAGGGGCAATACGAGACACGCTGTGTTCTATCCTTTAACGAGTGAGCTGTTCTTCTACCAACCTAGAACGGAAGAGGGAGATAAAGAACGCCAGACAGCCAGATATGAAGGGTTTACCGATTGCAAACCAGATGAGGATACGGCAGCTGCCGAGAATCCATCAGTCAATGTGTGTTGTCTGCATATACGGAACTTTGGAGGTCGCGGAGAGGGCCTGCTTCTCATCGAGGATGTTGAGGGCAATTTGTTTCGGCGTATCGGACACTTTTACTGGAATTTGGAAGACTTGGGGGATTCATTTGAGCATGCGGAAAAGGCACAAGTCAAGATCGGGTAATAGATATTTCCTTCGTCATGAGATCGGGGTTTTCTGGAACAAATTCCTTCAATAGCCCGTTAAGGCAGAAAGTATCCCAGTGCATCAAATCAAGACCGGAACACGGCAGGTCTGTTCAGTAAACTGCCTTCAAGAGGAGGGAATCACCTTGTACAATCGCTGCAGAAAATATGCATTCAGGCCAAATGAGATTCAAGCTGAAGGGGACAAACAGCGCTCCAATGGCATAGAAAACTTGAGTAATTTCATCGTTCTCTTTCATCGCAATCATCACACAAAATAGGCATGTTGCCAAACAAACCGCCGTACAGAGTCTGAACCACGCGCTTGAGAAAAGAGAGGAACTATCACAAGCATGGAGGTAACGAAGAAGCAATAGACGAGGATTATGATGGAGATGATAGGGTTTCCAATAGAAGAAGCTGAAACGTGCGTTAGTTCTTGGCCAAAGCCTCTTCAATCGGCTTCTCTGGCTTCTGGCCATACATGCTGAAACTGTTGTTCCTTGGGTCAGCGTATTTATCACAGCAGGGAGAGTAGGTATCACTTACACGCAGCCAGTCGCCTGTGTCTTTGGATCCATCAGAGCTTTACGCATCTCGACGCCAAAGAGCTGCATTTCCTCAGGGCTCCAGCCGAGGATCTCACACAAGGGCATCTTTACGAAGCCGTCGAGTGCCTGGCTGAAGGAGAGACCGACAAAGCTTCCCAGCTCCTTCTTCTTCTTATCCTTGGGCCACCGGCCGACGGGGATCTTGTGAGCCTGGTAAGTGATGCGGGAGAAGCCTGTAGACTGGGCCATCTTCTCCTGCTTGCGATCGGTAAAGTCGAATGTTCGGCCCATCTTTTGGCCAACTTCGTTGAAGACTTGAGCCCATCGGCTAAAGATGCTACAGACTTGGGGTCAGTACATGAAGAACAGTTAGGTAGCAAGTATGGGACATACTGCTTATCATCAACAACGACATCCGGGTTCTGAGACAGCATCTGGAGATCAGGCTCAATGTGTTGAAACCAGCCTCCGGGCTTGAGAGCCTTGTATACCTGGCCGTAGAGCTTGTCCCAGTCCTCGATCGATCCCTGCAGATAACGGATGTGGATAAAGTCAAAGGATTCTGGTTCAAAGGTCCATTCCATCTGGGCGTCGTCGATTTGGAATTCCAGGTTGGGTGGCACGAAAGATGGCTGTGTTGGGGTGATGTCGGTGGCGATGACTTTGGCTGAGGGAAATTCGTCGGCCATGTTGCTGTGGAGAGTTAGTGGGTGAATGTCTCGATCTTCAGAAATGCTCACATGGCCCAAATTCCGGTTCCGGTTCCAACATCGAGGATATTCTATCAGGGTCAGTGCAGATCCTCTCATTCAAGGTGCCACGGACTGACCTGGGGGTTGTCTCCGATAGGTGCGAGGTACAGCTTATTGTCCAACATCAAAGTTAACCAATGGTGTCTGTAGGTTTTAGGTTAGATCCAAGAGCGCAGCTCATAGGCCGTGAAGAAGCCATACATAATGTCGAGGGCTTCGAGCTGCTCCTCATCGTTGGGTGCCCTTAGCATCGTTAGCAGAGGCCAACGAGTTGTTGAAAGTCATTTACCAATGCTTGCCATATTTGGGGTTAGCATAAGTTCTACCCTGAAAGTACTCATTCTCAAAGATGCTGGAAGTAATAGACGCGGTCGAATCGATATCGCTATTTACAGTCAGTGTCGGGACCAGCCAACATGGTCAGAGAGAGAAATACCTATCTGCCGTCACGTCGCTCTCATAGCCGACGCTTGGATCCTGGTGGATTATTTAGTGGGCGAAACGGGATATGGGAGGTTCAGTCCCAGGCGCAGCTACTCACAGCTTCAATCTGGGACGACATGATGAACTCTGAAGTCTGAAAGAGTGGAAACACTTCCAAAATCGAAGGTGAGGGGAGGATTCCAAACCAACAACTGGCGCTAAACGCGTCACATGTGCGGGGTTTGTCTTGTTGTGGTCGTGGTCTTGGCCCTGGACAATGGCCTGGAGTGAGTGGATGGCCCAGACCCTGGCTGCAGCTAGGATACGGGAGGATGCCGCCGAGCCAGTGGGCTGGGTAGGGGTCCAGGCGGGGCGTAGAATTCAAGTCCGGGAAGGGCTTGTTGGGTGAGAATTGCGGCTGTATTTCGCGGTTTGGTGTGACCAACAGACAAATAGAGCCAACACAGCACTCGCCCTCCTTGATAACGAACTCTCAGTAGCTCATTCTATCGACAGCGGCAAACCATGAGCTCGAGTCCATCTGTCGAGATGTTGTTCCCCCTTTCCTACTCGCTCTGGCCTGTCGGAGATGACAACGCTAATACGGACTAGCGATCACTACGACACTTGGACGGCCGCGCCATTGGCTTGAGTGACCTGCTAAGGTGAGTCTAGACCACTAATAGATGAGGTCACGGCCAAGGCCAAAGACCAGCTCTAATGCATTCCAACACATCTAGCAACAGTGGGTGCACTTCAGATGCTCTTTTCTGAAGAAACTTTCTTGAACAATAGAGGAACTACGTAGATGAAAACTGATAGGATTGAGAGATGCTTAAGAAAATTCTTGACCTTTGATCGCCGAAATAGCGTCGAATTTGCGGGAGTGGCCCTTAAGCTTAATGCTGGTGAGCAATGCGCGGCGTACGGCGGGGCGCAAAGGTAGATCTGGCAAAACGGCGGCCGGAGACGGAACGGAGAATGATAACGGAGAGTAATAACGGAGAGTAATAACGGATAATACTGGCGGGGAACAGAAACGGAGAACTAACAAAAACGGCCAATCGACAAGAAACGGTTGCCTCCCTCTCCCTGCGCAAACGAGCGCCCGTTAGCGACCTAGTGATTGATCTCTGTGAACTACTTGTGAAGCTCGAGATGGTCTCACATCACACTCTTCACCCAAAAATGGAGATTCATCGTGAATCAACTCCCTCAGAGGAATTCTCATCTCATTAATTGAGCGATTAATTGTGTTTTGTCTACAGTCGCAGCAAGTCGTCCCAGTACTCCCAGTTAAAATTGTTATCATCAATCAACCCCAAACCACCCAGATCCTCCACATCAGGCGCTGAAGGTGCTTGCATACTCTGCTCAAGTTCATCATTCCTCTTGGTCCAGAGCAGTTGGATGAAGGGTGGTGGAACTCCTTGATCCAGTGCCACTTCCTTTCTGTGTGCCTCCCAAGCCTGAAGGGTCAGGTCACCAAGCGCCTTGGAGAGAGCATTCTCGGTGTCGCTCATCACCTCTGGATGTTCCATGTAGAGCTCCTCGACCAGCTTCCATGCTTGCATCACCTGATCACCTGTGCATCGACACCGTAGCTCGCTAAGAATGTAGATGTAAGCGTCCATCTGAGACCAGTGAGTCAAGTGGGTAAACAGATGTGATGAAAATTTGCTGCGAATGCCGTAGCTGGACAGCTCCAGCAAGGTGACGGCTGAGTCGAAGAGCAAATCGCCCTCTTTCTTGGTCAAATACACATCCTTGCCACCCATGGCTCGGCCCCGTGGATGGTGAAGCTTGAACCGCAGACGAGCAATGGCAAGCCGAGCCATGGCATCAGTCACGCCATGTAGAGGTATTCGTTTGTCCAAATGACGCAAGAACTTTTCCTGGTATATGCCTTCAAGTTCGTTGATTGCCTCGTCTTGCGACTCCATCGATATCTTGCCTTTAATCGGTCCATGGCTGATGTTCTCGAAGAACTTTGCCGCCTTGGGCGAGGATCGAAGCCAGTGTGTGACTTGATACTTCATCAACACGCACAACATTTCGGTCGGACCTTTGTGTTCAGCTGGAGGCTCCGTCATGTTAGGGTGTAGATCTGCGTCGTTGACGTTCAGTGGAGGACGGACGTCGCCGCATTCTGATGTTGGCAACTTGATCCCCGGGATCGAGACAGCGCGGACTCTTGCATCGAGGCCACGCAACTGCCACCAGAGCCGAATTCGCATCTCCTTCTCGAAAAAAGAGATTTTGGAGTCTGCATTCTCACGATGCAAACCCATCTTCTGGCCTAGCCGAATAGCGGTTGCAGTAAGAGTGGAACACAGTTCGGATTCTGGGTCTGCGAGGAGGAACAGAACAAGGGCCTGAAGGACCTCAAACTCTCTTGATGTCAGGAACTCGGCTTCCATAAGAGCCTGAACTGTTGCGGTTCGGTAACGTGTCAGCAAAGTGTCCCTGCTCGCGCCAATGGAGGCTTGACAGTCATCTGAGGACATTGATGTGACAGCATTAGTGTAGACAGCAAACAAGATGGCTACCAGGGGCTTGGGAATATGAACAAGGTCCCAGCTTGCATCCATGATGCGCTGCTGCAAAGTTGGCACATGGATAATCTTGGTGAGAGGGTTGACAGTCTCGACAAAGATCTGCCAGAAACGATAGATGTGTCTGGGTTCTGGGTGTAACTCGTGAAGCTCGGGGTGCGCATCAGGTAGCATCAGCTGGAGTGAGGGTGTGGGATGGAGGAATGGGTCGTCTTTATGACGCAGATTTTGGACAGAAGGATATTTGAGCTTGTTTTGCAGCTGTGTTAGTATGAGGTGGTTCAAGAGTCAGGAGCATTATATCATACCTCTGGGGTAAGATTTGACCACAGGCATCTAGATGCAGAGTCAGTATAGTGTGCAAGCAAGATGGTGGAACTCTCTCTCACAGTTCTTCTTGGGGAGCAACATCTAGTGCCGGCGAGCCACTAGCTTTTAGGTCCCCTTCTAGCTCACAAGGAACCCAGATATTAGCATGCTGGGTAAAGTCGACGTTGTGCTTCCGCATCAGGTCCTCGTACTGAGCCAATCGGGCCAGTAGATCTTGGTCGGCAGCCCTCTTCCGAGGACGGGGTGGAGCTGGGGTCTCGTACGAGCACTGCGTCTGCACCTTGAGACAGTTGGAGCAAGGGTCTTTTTTGTCGCATTTGACTTTGCGGCGAGCGCAGAGGGAACAGGCGTTCTTGTGAAGGCCTGGGGTAGCTGGTGGTGTGGGGGACATGATGTCTGAGGGTTGAGGTTTTGCAGAGCCAACATTCGAGTCGTTGCCAAAAAAAAAAAAATCGGGCTATCGTCAGTCTCTGGACTTCTCTTCTTGGAGAAACAGTGAAGCTTGCATGGTCTCATGTCTTCGGGCCAGCCAAGGGAAGAGAGAGCGGGCTTCGGACCTCTCGGCATCCAATCTGGTCTAGCGTACTTTGTCTCGGCGCCCGAAGGCCCCGAACACGTGCTGATGTCTCAGAGTCGGGTTCCGTGGCTTGTTGACCAGGCGAGGCGTCGGGCTGAAGGCACTAATCTCAAGCTGAAGTGTGCTTACTGAAGCTATACTGAACCATCTGTCCTCTTTCTAACGTGTCTGCTTCTCCCAGTGAGCCCTCGTTATCGCACTGAGCCTCTGGGTCGTCGTCCATCCGCCCCTGATACAACCTCAACATGGCGAGTTCCGCTGGCGATTTGGACTCGGCTCGGAGCCAGTTTCATGAGCCATTGCCTACCTTGACTACTATTTACTACACGATTTTTGTGTACTTGCTCTACTATATCAATCGAGCTGGTCAACGTGTTGCATCGATGAAGGCCAGATTGGCCTCGAAGCCGAACGATCCGCCCAACTCAACCAGATCCTATCCATGCCGCCCAGAGCTTCCTATCAGGTAAACGATCTGCAAATGTGTTCTTGCTGTGTATTTGGAGCTCATAATGTCCAGAATATTTACGCCAAAGTCCTACCATGACGGTCTTAGCCAGAATCTTCCGATATTATTCACCGTCCATGGAGGCGGCTTCGTCATGGGTAATCCTCAAAATGACGATGCCTGGAACCGTTACTTCTCCGATACTTACTCCGTTTTGGTCATTGCCTTGGACTACCCCAAGGCCCCGAGTGCTCGCTTTCCAACAGCCATATACGACCTGGAGCAGCTTATCCTAGCAGCCCTGTCCGACTCGTCGCTCCCAATCGACAAAGATCGAGTTGCCATCGCAGGCTTCTCAGCTGGTGGTAACCTTGCACTCTCCGTGTCCACTCTCCCCAGCATGTGCGGCAGTGGAGATGGCATCCGTCGCATCAAGGCCGTCATCTCATTGTATGCGCCTGTGGACATGTCTATCGATCGCAATTACAAGACTCAGACGCGGAGATACAAACCTTCGCTAGGAGGTTTTCGTGCTCGACCTACAGATTGGCTGCTGCGCCTCTCTCCAATCTTTGACTGGGCTTATATCCCACATGGTCAAGATCTACAGGATCCCCTCCTGAGCCCCATCTACGCTTCGAAGGATGCCTTGCCTCCATGTGTCTTCGTGATTGCTTGTGAGCTCGACATGCTCGTGGGTGGCTCACATAGGATGATTTGTGGCTTAGCTGGTCGTCCTGTTGGTGAGGTGAGAGTGGGCAAGGATGAACCAGGTCCTGTTGGGGAGCTCATTCTTGATGACGAAAAGTACTGCTTCGAGGATTCAAGGGAGAATGGAAGCTACAAGTGGCTGCTTGTTCCGGATCAGGTCCACAGCTTTGATCACCACAAACAGATGGAGTCGGTGCACAGGGACAAAGCTCATGCCTTGGATGCTGAACCTAAAGCCAAGCACAGCCAGAAGCTCATTGCGGAATGGTTATTCTCTGGGCCATTTAAGCAGGCTGCGTGAATCTCGTCAAGACCTGTGCACTGATGTTGGTCATTGGGTTCCTGTATGAGATGCAAGTTGAATAGATCCATCCTCCTGTATCAATACAACCTATTACCACAAACGATAACTTTATATCTCTGAGCATTCTTTTGGAGTGTTGAACCCCAACTGGTTCCTTTCCCCATCCTGTCCCATCATCCATTACTCTTACTCTGCTGTCAGAAGCTGCTCAGTGAAGCCTCCGAACCCACGTTCCTTGTCATGAAGGTGAATCTCGAGAATCCAATGCCTCTTATGTCCATCCTTTCCAGTCGAGTTCATCGAGTTGTTGTTTCCGTCAGCAATGTACAAGCTGATCTTGTCGCGAGGAATGCGTTCATGCGGAAACGATCCCACAAGATGGCCCGCAATGGGGGCACCAAATGTGAAGCCCTCCTTCTCTGCGGCAGCAGAGGCAATCTTGTAGAGCTCCTCTCCAGTCATGTCTGGGTTCTTGTCATATTTCGCCTTGACGTCTACCCAGATGGGCTGGAGGGCATCGCGAAGTCTGATCTTATGGGGGTCATCGCCGAGGACATATGTGCGTCCAAAGTCTGCTTCCCACGCCTCAAACACAGGTCCAAGGTCGACAATGAGGATGTCATCCTCCTCGATGATTCGGTCTGGGGGATTCTCCTCGAATGGCTTCAATGTGTTGGGTCCGCTTCGAATGACTCGCTTGTGCCAGTGTGTCCTCACTCCATGGCGCTCAGCTCCCAAAGCGTGAATCTTGTCGTTGAGTTCCTTCTCACTAATTCCAGGACGGATGAGGTCTCGTTCAATCTCGTTGAAGAGCTCAATGGCCTTTTTCTGAGCATCCACGAGAGATGCGGCGCGTTCGGTCTCGACAGACATGGTGAAAGTTGAAGTTTGTAATTGACAGAACAAGAGTGGACAGAACAAGGAGTAGATGGGAACTAGGCCGGGCTTTTCTAGACAAATAGCGGTGACTCATTTGTCAGTAGGTGCATCGTGGGCTGACGTAACTAGTTGAGGCCGAGACATGGCGGAACGATGAGTGAGTTTTCGGCGGAACGGGTTCCGTGGCTTGTTGGGAGAGGGCGCGGCAACTGACCGAGGAACGTGATTGGGTCTTTGAACGTTGCACATGCACAATTGACGCTGCGGCATCTTCGAGAAACCTACGTGGCCTACATTGAGTCGGCGATATAGAAGCGGTTGAGGTTGGTGATAGTTGACATGTTACAGCAGATGGTCGTTCAGCCAATGTTTGTCCTGTTGCCGGCGAAGATCTCCGGTTTTGGTTAGTAGTAGCGCGGGACGGCTTGAATGATAAATTTAGAATATTCAAGGGTCTTTGTTTCACTCTGACGTGTCGCTACAGGTTAAGGTTGATATGTTCTGCTGTCAAGATGACCTCTTCTGCCCAGAGGCCCTCCTCGGACGGCTTGCATACGGTTTACATCCATACCCTTATAACTTGAACAAAGAAGGAGTAAGAACTGTTAAACATACATGTCAATCTGGGTGTCTGGACTCAATTCATCAGGCTGTCTTCGGCTTCTGTGCACAGAGGGAATGAAAATGCACGTAAGAGTGCACAGAAGAATCCATCAAGTCCTTCCGCACCTTGACAAGAAAGACTTCGACCTCCTCGGGCGTCCAACCCAAACCTCGAGTAAAAGGCCCCATAGTGATAGCCTGCAGGCCATCGTAGATGATGCTCCTGTTGTAGAGGCCTATAGTCTTGAGGCTGCGGTCCTTGGGCCACGGTCCGACAGGTACCTTTTTGATCTCGTGTCGAACGTTGACAAAACCTGCTTTCCTTATTCTCTCCTCATTTTTCTCCGACGCGTGCATGTCAACCCCAAACGTGGCCAATCCCTCCTTGATGTTGGCCACCATCTTGGGGGGCGTGTAGTCAGGGTGCATGGTTGCATCGTCACAGCCATATACCCAGCGAAATTCGGGCAACTCGATCCAACCGCCAGGCTTAAGGTTGCTGAAAGTGACATGTCAGCTGTGCTGCTTTCAAGGGTATTTCGGATGTACCTGTATGCCTGCCCAAGGAGCGTATCCCAATCCTTGATTGCCGTCGACATGTTTCGCATGTGGACCAAGTCTAGCGAGTCTTGGCCAAAGAGCCAAGGCGCCTCGGCGTCATCAACGAGGAACCTGACATTTGGAGGAACCCAAGGCGGTTGAATAGGACTCAGGTCGATGCCAATGACTTCAGCACCTGGATACTCGTCGCCCACTGAAGAAACGAGTCAGCATGTGTTTTAGACACTGGATCAACTCATGGCGCACTGTCGATCGCCCAGCTGCCCGTTCCTGTGCCAATGTCTACTATCTTTTGCGGGTCCTCGAGCGGCGCATTATGCAGCTTGCCGCCCAGCAGGTGGACAGCGACGGTGTGCTTCATGTCCTCCCGCTCCTGCTCGGGCACATCATTCGGGAATTGATACAGGCCTTCTTTGAACTTGTGATACCTGCGACTATTCTCAAACTGATAGTCTCGCACGCTGGAGGCTATCGACGTTGAGGTGGTCGACTGCGCGTCGGTCGTGTACCCCTCATCTGCGGGTGCATCATCCACGTCGATGTGCGGGTCGCGAGGCACGTCTTGTGCTGCTGCTTCCTCCGTCGACGGGGGAGATTCTTGTCTCTCGGCCTCTGACATTATGGGATTGCAACTATTATTGCCGATCTCCACTGAGTCTGGAAAGGCCAAGGAGGATGTGAAGGTTGGAGTTGGACCGTCACATCCGATGGGGCCAGACCGCAACAATGGGGCCATTATCAGCGCATTCCAGTGGTGGATTATTTGTCAGCAAGTCTAGTCTCGCTTAATGTGCGTAATTTATTGTCCTGATGAGACGCGAGGCTATCGATCGGTGAACTTGTGCAACATCACGAAGGCACTTATCGGAATATTTACCATGGACGCCTTCAAGCTTGTCCTCGCTGACAACACTACCGTGTCGGGAATACGCCATATTCCCACACCCAAGTCGTCCAGGCCAAAGTACTGCCCACTGGTCGTTGGCCTTCACGGTGGCTGCTATAACAGCGGATACTTTGACGCCACTCCTGATTACACGGCCAGTTTGGCAAGCGACTCTCTGTCAGTTCCGTTTGTGGCCATTGACCGTCCTGGATACGTTGATTCAACTCCTGTCACGCCCATCCCAGAAGGATCCAGCTTCCCTGAGGAATGGGGTACAAAGCTGCACCAATACATTCTCCCAGCCCTATGGAAGGAATTCGGAGTTCCAAATGGCTGCAACAGCATTGTCTTGCATTGTCATAGTCTCGGTGTTAACGGTGCCCTTGTAGCGGCTTCATTGTATACCACTGGCTCTGAGACACCGACTTACCCACTAGGAGGCATTGTTATGTCTGGCTTTGGCTCTCTTCTGAAACCCACTGGCGGCCATGCTGCGCAGCCAAACCCTCCCCCTACGCATATCAACATTCCCGTTCAAGTCAAAGATAGCACTCTACTACTGCCAGGAACGGCAGATGAGCAGGTGTACGCCCAGTCACAGCGAATCGACCACGCCATGCCCTTCGATGAGATTGTCGCTTTGAAAGCGTCGTGGCTTCCCACATGGAAAGAAAAATGGGGTGCCAACGTCACCGCGCCCATCATGGTTGCAATTGCTGAGAGGGATCATTACTGGGTTGCCACAGATGAGCATCTCAAGGACATTGTTGCCGCCTTGCCCAAGAGCACCAGGATAGACACGAGCATCATCAGGGCTGCACCGCATAATCTGGAGTTGAGCTATTGGGGTCCGGGATGGTACGCGAGAAGCTTCGGGTTTGCTGTTGAATGTGCGGCGTCGCTTACGCTGAGCAAATGATGGAATAGTCTAGTGAATATCTCATAATATATTAGCACTTCCAGCCTTGCTACGCCTAATCTTGCTATCTTCAGTCTCATATATTACGATAAGACGCACCTTTCAGTACTGGAGTGTAGCTACGCGTCAGGCGGGCAAAGGGCACTTTTCTCTTATGCTAACAGGCCTGGACGACTCCACCAAATGGAGGCATACACTGATTCTGGGCTGGTCAAAGATGTAGCACCAGTCGAGCCTTGAGTTGTAGAAATTAAGTATTGAATAATAGCCTACCTAGATACCCATGAAAGCGTAACATGAACAGGAGGGATGGGTTGCCAATGTGTCATGAGGGTCCTGAACAGAAAGAGATGGCACTCAAGGCCGGAGCGGCAGTGAATCACGGGCAGCCCTTCAGCATCTTCTATGTGAATCACTCAAAGGAAATCGAATTACATTCGAATCAAATTCGAATTGCAATCGGATTAAAATCGAATGACAATCGAATTGGGGGGGGGGAATCTCCTTGCCTAATTAGGAGCCTTCGGGCCCGAGACGAAATCGGGGCTCCCGGCGCTCGGGGCCGATCCACCTCGGGCGCCTTTCTCCCCTTTACAACCACCGATCGTACCAGCAGAAGGTCGGGACTCTCCATTGATGATTTACTTATTAATGTGATCCTTCTTCAAGACCTTTATCTCTTTCTTCATCCCACCAAAGAGTCAGCACTTCGGCATTCAAAGTCTACGCGCCTCCCTACCTGGTCTCTCCATCACAGCGAGCGTTACAACTTTTGCTTCAAGCCTGACGCAATGTTCTTTGGAAAGAAGAAGAGGGTTGAAGGTGATTCTGAGTCCCTCGACCGCGGTGGAACCACGACGATTCCCGAACCAGCCACATCCGATACAAATGATACTCCAAGCACTACACCCACACAGACTACTCCCGAAGAGCCAATATATCCTTCCGGTCTAAGGCTCGGTTTACTCATCACCTCTGTCTTTGTTGCAATGTTCCTCGTTTCTTTGGTAAGCCTACCCATATCACGGACAGAAGCATTGGAGCTAACAACTTACAGGACAGGCTGATTATCACGACGGCCATTCCCCAAATCACGGATGACTTCAACGCTGTCACAGATATCGGGTGGTATGGGTCTGCATATCTCCTAACACTATGCGCCTTCCAGCTTCTCTTTGGAAAGATTTACTCGTTTTTGAGCATCAAGAGGACACTATTGTCCGTGATCCTACTCTTCGAGATTGGCTCTACTATCTGCGGCGCAGCACCCAACTCGGTCGTCTTCATCATTGGCCGGGCCATTGCGGGATTGGGAGCGGCAGGTATCATGACCGGCGTGGTAAGTGTTATCGAAAAACCTTTTGTCACTTGAGGTTCACAGTTTCTGATATCCTTATTCCACCCAGATGGTCGTGATTGTCCACTCCGTTCCGTTACACAAGCGCCCACTATACCAAGGCATGTTCGGTGCTGTTTTTGGCACTGCATCTGTTGTCGGGCCGTTGCTTGGAGGAGTATTCACCTCCAAAGTCACCTGGAGATGGTGCTTCTATATCAATCTCCCTCTTGGAGGAGTGGCCATGGTTGTTATACAGCTTCTCCTCAATATTCCTGACCAAGACAAGACAAAACTCTCGCTGAAGGCGAAGATACTGCAGTTGGATATTTATGGCACAGTTCTCTTTATCCCAGGTACTGTCTGCTTAGTTTTGGCACTTCAATGGGGCGGATTGGTACATGCAGTAAGTACAAAGGTCCAAAACAAAGCCAGGGTCTAATTGATTATACAGTGGAACGATGGACGTGTTATAGTTCTCCTCGTTCTTGCCGGTCTACTGCTTCTGGGCTTCGCCATGGTCCAAGTCTTTCTACCCAAAACAGCTACCATACCGCCCAGGATCTTTATGCAGCGCAGCATCGCCGCCGGCTTCTTCGCAACACTCTGCATAGGCTCGCAGATGATGATCTTCAGTGGGTTTCTTCAGTAAAGACCAGTCATAAACCTTGACTAATTTAAGCTCAGCCTACTACTTGCCCATCTGGTTCCAGGCCATTCAGGGAGTCTCGGCAGTAGACTCAGGGTTTCGCATTCTTCCTACCGTACTCTCTGTGGTAGTAGCGTCTCTTTCAACGGGCATACTGGTGAAGCGTATTGGCTACTACACACCCTTCATGATTCTTGGAGTGTGCTTCATGAGTGTCGGTGCTGGCTTATTAACCACGCTACACGTCGACACTTCCACACCCAAGTTGATCGGCTATCAAATCCTTTATGGTTGGGGCATGGGCTCTGTTTCCCAGGCTCCGAATCTCGCTGCTCAGACCGTCTTGACGAAGAAGGATATCCCCATTGGCGCCTCCCTCATGTTCTTCTCTCAATTGTTAGGTGGAACGATCTTTGTCTCGGTGGCTCAGAACATGATCAACAACCAGCTTCTTCATAGTTTATCGTCCGTCCCGGGATTCAGTGCTGAAAATATCCAGAACGCTGGCGCAACTTCACTAACACATTTACCGCCATCGATTAAGACGACGGTCTTGGTCGCTTACAACGAATCAATTCGAATTGTGTTCCGGGTAGGATTGATTCTTGTGTGCTTGACCATGCTCGGCGCGTTATCTATGGAGTGGCGAAGTGTGAAGAAGGATGTTGGAAAGCAGAGGCAGGAGGGTGGGGAGGAGGGCATTGAGAAGTCAGGGGCGAAAAGTGAGCAAGAATAGATCAAAGGGGGGCTCGCAATACTTCAGGTCTGTAATAGTAGTAAGCAAGGCGTTTTCAGAACAATCCCAAGTCATTAGTAACAAAAAGTCGATGAATACCTCAAGTATCCGCTCCGCTTTGAAGAATGGGTTGCCTCACCCACCAAAACACTTGACAACTGAGCTCCCAGGCTTAGGGGCTAATCGACTTGGAATCTTGGGAGTTTCAAGCCCATTATAAGCAAAAGCACGTACCCAAGCTTTCACATACGGCCATACCTATTAGAAAACTCGGGATCCCGTCCGCTCTCCCATAGATAAGCTAATAAGGGGCGAATTAGTAGTTAAGTCGGTGACGATTAGCGAATACCCGCTGTTGTATGTTTTCGCCTGTTGAGGGTTTCTTTTTGCCAGCTCAAGGAGGAGAATCACATTATCGGCTCACACCTATTGCGACATGGTCAGGGTGTGATCGGTGTTGAGCTGTGAGACCTGTCATATCCTTGCCTGGTCGCCTACAGCACAGGATTCTCTCCCCGGGGGTTGGTTGGTTGACGAGTATTGGTCTATGTGGTTAGTTCCGTAAACGGTTATTCATCCTTACGTTCGTTAGGTCAAACAGTTTTATGAGTTGTTATGGTTCCTCGAAGTGCACCTTAGAGACGAATGCTCTCAAGTTGTTAGGACCAAGCTCGGTCCATCTAGGCTCAATAATTCATCAGTTATTACACTGCTCGGGAATGACCGAAAAGGGTTTAGGACCCTGGTCCTCGTACTCTTCGTATCTGCTTCATGCTAAACTCTGACATGCCTGGACCAGGGTCCCTGCGTGATCCTTGCGCGCCCTCAGACGGCGCAGTCTCGAGTGTGTAGCTTGTTAAAACCTCGTCGAATGCTGGTAGGGCTGAGTCAAGACGTATCTTCTTCAACTTCGACCTAGAACGAGCATCCCCGACCCAACTCCCATCTACTTTGAGCATCCTTCACAACCTATTGGCTGCTTTCGTTCAGCCGCTAACTGTCCCATGGCCAGGTCAAAGAAGGGCTGTATCACCTGCAGGTATGTCCATCTTCTATGACTCTGCAGCGCCATCGCTGACATCAGTCCAGAATCCGTCGTGTAAAATGCGACGAGGCAAAGCCCCAGTGCAAGAGGTGCCAGTCTACCAAGCGTGTCTGTGATGGCTATCTCTCCGAAGAAAGCTTCATGCCGCGCCGACAGCTTGTCGAAGCCGTCAAGCAACTGTCTGTAATTGGCCCTGTCTCGCGAGCCCTTACTCAGACCCCTCCGTCCAGACCAACATCGCCAGATGACCCAAGCTTCTTTGCCTTTTTCCGCACTGTCACTGTCCCAAGCACATGCAGCTTGTTTCCATCGAGTTTCTGGCAGCAAAGCGTTTTGCAGCTGGCACACGGCGAACCCGCTATATGGCATGCGGCGATCGCATTAGGGGCCCTTCATCAGAGGACAGAGGCTCCAGCTGCAACGGGCAACACGGATATCGAAGATCTTTCTACTCGCGCCATCACACACTACGGAAAGGCCATGGCTCTTGCCAAGGACTTGAACTCGTCTGCCAAAGTGGTGAGCTTGTCGCTTGCCCTTGCAGCCTCTGCAAATATGCTTGGGCGTTGGGGAGAGATGCACACACATGTCATGGCCGGCCTTGGGATCATTTCTAAAGACGTCGCCCACGGCAAGAGTCTCGATATCCTCGGCGGTTCTCTTATGAGGGTCGATCTTCAAGCCATGACGTTTAGTGACTCGGTGTCGCCATATCCCTACAACGAATCTACAGCAGCGTTTGATCTGAACCGTTTCCTTGAGATCCCCTCTATCCCACCAAGCTCTTACGAGGATCTCAGTTCCGAGCTCTTCAGTATCTCTAGAGCCTTCTTTCTCCTCGATAGTGGCTTGTTCCACGAGGCGACGCCGTATGGTCCTTGGCTCACAAAGGTGGACGGCTTCATCAGACGACTGGTTCAGTGGGAGACCAACATGGCCATATACGAAGCTTCAAACACTCGGCCTACGTATGACGAGAATACTACCAAACTCTCACTCCGCCTGTACCATGTCGCTCTTCGGATACTTATTCGAGCAACTGCTTTTGGTCCTGAAACTCGTTACGACTCGTTGTTGGGCTACTTTGAGTACGCGATTCGACTTGCAGCGACACTTCACAAGAGAACAAGTGGGAAGAATGCAGTCAGAGTTAGTCTTGAGCCCGGCTTGGTCATCCCATTGTTCTTGGTCACACACCGCTGTCGTCACCACTCCCTGCGACATGCCGCCCTCAAGATGCTTCTCAAGGCCAACAGAGTCGAAGGCATGTGGAGGAGCGACGCCACTGCCCAAGGCCTCGGTACAATCGTAGCAGTGGAGGAAGAATCACTGGGGCCTATCAATACTCGAGACTACGTGCCCTCGTTGTTGGACCCTACCTCACTGACTATCCCCTGGAGTGCTTGGTCTAAACCCTCATTCAATCTTCATGCTAGCGTCAGTTGGGATGATGTACCGGCGATACCAGAAGATAAGCGAGTGAAAGAGGTATATGCCGCCACTTTGTATAACAAGCGGCGAGCTGAGCTTCGCCTCCTGATGTGTCCGAGCAATGACACCGACTTGCATGGGCCGGTGAGAGAGTTGACGGTGCACTTTTAGTATAGACGGAATCTGAACAGATAGCAGTGGTTGAAAATGAGCGGTACAACACGAAATTTGCTAATAATACACAAATACCACTGCTTCTATTACTGAAAAGAACGAAGCTAAATCTGACCCAAAGCCCAAGTTCGCCTTCTATCCCCAGAAGAACAGCCCAGCAACAATTACTCAGGTGGAAAACTGTTTTTGCCTCAAACAATGACCGTCGCCACCACCAGGAGAAAAGCAAAAGTCAAGCTATCAGTCAGACGAACGCCACCAGATGTCGTCGTCTGGCTTCCATCTTGGCTGGATCCCTTTGAGCTATTTTTCTCTCCATCGCCACCCTTACCCTCCATGACGCGTTCCCCCTTCGTCCCGGCCGGCTCCACAACAACCCAGTCTTCCGTTTCGGCGGTGCCCTCCTTCAGGGCCTTAAGCTGCTCAGGTGTGCATGTATCGCCAGGCTGCAAGACATAGCAGATGTTCTCAATCAACTCAGGCAGCTTGTTCTTGACGTCTCTGACGCTTGCCTTTCCCTTAGATGCGTAGTGAGGGGTCTTGGCAAGTTTAATCTCTCCAGTTGCAACATCAGATCTGAGCATTGCCCTCTCGAAGATGGCAGACACGGTCTCAGGCTGATAACCGCCCGTGCTGTGACCGGCTTGAAACACTCGTGAGAATGAGAGATTGCCGTGTTCACGAACGAAGCCTCCTTCGTAGGAGGCATTAGTCATGATGGGTTGATATCCAGCAGCGGCGAACTGGTGAGCTTCGGCGAATGGAATGCTTAGCGAGGCGTTTTCTCCCGAAAACCCTGTCCAAATCTTGTCAGTTTACGTCAGACAGCTGGATTAGTCGAGAACTTACAATTGCAGCGGAAATCCCTATCTCCGTTGATCATGGCAATGTTGACGCCGTTCTCGAGAAGATGGCCAATGTACTCGAGGCCGTAGCGAACCATGTCACCAGTCCGTCCAAGAAAGGCAGCCTCAATCTCATTGTTGCCTCGCGTGTAGTTCAAAGGCACACCTAGCTCTTGTTGCACCCAGGGCTGGTTGAGCAAGGCAGTTTCATACTCGGTAGGAAATGAAGCGTACTTATTCAAAGTGATATCAAAATGATGATACTAGAGTGTGTCCCAGTCAGCAATTTTTATCTGGCGTTTTTCATATGTGGGAGACCAACAGGTGATACTTGGTCATAAATCGTGACCGCGCCAAAGCAGACTCCCATTGCCTTGAGGCAAATTTCATTGACTTCGTTGTTGGTTCCCGTGCTTTCTGGATCGCCCTTCGCTACGGCAGCTCTGCATTTGTCGACCAGAGCGAGACAGCCGACGTCAGGCGCGGTGATATTCCCGAGTACCATTTCAGCCACCTCCTCGGGATAGACCGGAAGGTCGTAGGTATTGTTGAGCGCAAAGTCTGGAAAGCCCAAGGCCATGGAACGTATGTCCACCATGGCATTCAACAATCCAACTGTAACCAAGTTGAGGGCGGTCGAGTTGGCGACCGGAGGGTCTCCTTTTTCGATCTTCTTGTTCTGGTCGATGAAGTAGGAACTAAAGACGGGTGCGTAGAGACCACCGTACTGGGTGACGATACGTCAGTAAGGTATTAGAAGGGCCATGGACGACACTTACCGACACTGCCCAGATAGCAATTTCATCGTTATTTGTGGCCCTCTCGGGGAACCTATCATGGTTAGCACTTTACATGAGAATTCGTTGGAGGGGTCGCTCACTCGTTGAACCACACCTGTGCAAACCGCCAAAGAGTTCTCGCGGCCGTCTTGGTGGTGTTCATCGTGTCTCCAATGCCAGCAGTCTGTAGTGTGGCCTGCAGGTTTGTAACGTTCAGCTCTGGCAAGGTCTCTCCATTCACTACAGGAGTAAATTCTCCTGTCAAAGTATCATAAGTGCCATTCTCAATCTTTGTATAGGAGAAGCCAGTGCCAAGAGGCTGTTCGATGTAGAGCATATTGACATGGTTGTTCCAAGAGTGTTTGTTGAGAGTCGTCGAGTTTGAATCGGGGTTCACGTAGCAGGGGAATACGGAGGAACCGTCAAAGGAAGTGTATCCAGGGCCTCCGCCGAGATAGATGGAGGTGGGCGCATTCTCGGGGTCATTTCTAGCCTCTGTTTGGGCCAATCAGCATGTAAAATTAGTTTCCTAGCAAGATAATACCATACCGAAGTACCAGAAGAAGAAGTTTCCCGAAGTGTCCTCGTCCCAGTCTTTGGCATCAGGGATAAAGTCCCTTGGGAGACTAACATAGCCAGAAAAGGATTTGACACCTTCGGTTGTCTCGCACAGGTTGTGAACTTGCTTGTACGAAATCTTGGCTCCAGGAAATTTCTTGGAGAGCATCACTTCGACCTTGGTTGGCGGCGAAACAAAGGACTGGGCGATAACTCCCAGCCCGAGAGTGAGTGGGGACAGAAGCCAGGGAAGCTTCATGATGCAGTGTGTGATGTTAATTAGACGGATGTATAAAGCGGAGGAGTGTTTGGATTAAAGAGATGAGATATCCAAGACAATATTTCAGAGGTAAGGATAGGTTTATATCGTGGATATATCGGTAGTGTTCAACTGCTTCAGTGCTTCCAGTATCAAGAGTATGATTCCCATAGGGCTGTGATGTCCCTTGGGGTAAACGTTTGGCGAGCCAGCCAATTAAGATGCTCTATTCTGGGCCTCACTTGGCTTCAAGGGTTCCCTGTGTGCTGCTGCGCCTGTCAGCAATTAGCGGGAGTGCGTCCTTGCAAGGTGCTGTGCCTGGTTGTCTGGCGAGGTGGCCAATCACAAAGCATCTTAATCTTGATGCAAAGAATTCTTGGTCACATCACAGGAACGATCTACGTGAGCTGTCTACGACTTCAATGAGGCTCATCAAAATGATGAACCAAGAGGAGTTTGAGCCTCGCACGTCGATGCAGGGGATCAGCTCGCCCATGCCGATGACACGCGCCCAGCATCTGGAAACAAACCAACGCTGCACTCCCGAGCCGTTCGCTGTAATTGGTGGGCTTCGGCTTTTCGAGACAGGCATGGACAGGAGGGCCCAAGCGTCCGAATATCGACCCAGATGGGTGCAATCCTCTATAGGGTGGGAGGTCTGGCAATAGAGGAAGGCTTACGCCAGTCGCCTGCGTACCTAGTAGCAAGATCGCAAAAGGTGGGTTGACGCGTCCTTAAGAATTGAGGTACCAAATTGGCCAGCAGGATGGTGCAGAACTATTCTAGGGCACACATTGAAGCCCAAAACTTCACTTTTTCGGTGAGACCATTTTAAGATTTGGAGAGCTTACAAGCCCAAGCGGTGATCTGCCTTCTGAATGGTATAGGCTCAACGCGCGCGAGAGGAATGTTGAACCGCGTAAAGAGCGTGTTGCGGACGCGTAAAGTCAGACGCGCCCTGAGAGAATCTGCGGCTATTCCGTTTTTGGAAGTTCCGCCAGTCGCCCGCTCGCAGGCCAAAGGTACAAAGACGACGCGCAGGGGAGAGCAAACACGACTTGATTGCGCGTGTTGCACGAAGGATCCACTGTTAGCGCACTGAAGCAAGAGACCATGCAGCTCCAGCCAACGGGTTTTTCGCTGCAGCCCGCTAACACTCTCCACTTTGCAACTGCGAATTCACTTTCACATGACCCATACCTGATTTCCTTGCTTCACAAATCACCACATCCTCTCGCGTCGAATGACAGGCAGTGCGCACATCTTAAGGAGTAATGCTGTGCGAGTAGAGCGCTATCTCATAGGGAACCCTGATGCAGAACGCGTATCTGAGAACAGAAACCCGTGTAACCACACAGTCATTCAGATAGTTGATTGTGGCTCGTGAGTATCCTTGACCGGTCGTAACTTCACTGAGCATTGGAGATCCGCAATGGCCAATACACTCACTCGGTGAGATGGCTGCTCTCAAACAGCGGTCAAAACATTGCACTCTTCTCCATAGTAACGAGCAGGCAACAGAGATTTCTTGACATCATAACCGAGATGATCGAGACCCATCTCCAACCTCCAGGCCTGCTGGTGGCCCATGTGGTGAAATAAGATGGGATCGACTGAGTAGTCACGGGCAATTAGACCATACATGTGTCTGAGTTCATATACGTGTTTTGGCCATTGTCGCAGCTTACAGGCACGAACTGAAGCATCATAGAGCATACAATCTTGCGCTGGGCTTCCGAAACAGGGTGGAGACTCTCAGACGCAACGGAACATGCAGAAGTGGATCAACTGTCTTCAATCTGTCGATCCTCTCAAGGCTTAATGCGACCCCTACTCTAATCCCACAATCACTTTCACTGCTACGGCACTCTTCTTCACTTCCGAGGCAAGCCTCAGAGAGCAACGAAAAGGAAAAAAGAAACACGCCTGTCAGACGTCCATCAACACCCACCCCAACCGCGCGCCCGAAGGCAAGACCGCTGCTGGGGTCGAGATCATCATGAGGGAACAACAACTCTCTATACAGCAGCCGCTCAAGGCGACTGCCGCCGTCTTTGCAGACAGAGCGAGAGGACCAAGGTATTCACTCTAGGGTGTCGAGGATATGCACTCATCAACCAGGGTGGGATCTGTGGCTCTTTTGGAGAACCAAGAGAAGGTCGAATACTATAGAAATGATTCTCCTGCAAAGGGCGTTAGCGAGGGTTGATCAGGAGGCTACCAGTAGGGATAGGCTTACTGAAGTATTGTCGACATGAAGAAGAAAGAAAGAAAAGTTCAAAAGTTGAGAGGGAGAAGGACTTTTTATACAGACTTGCTGTGGGGCTCTGGTGGCTTTTTTCTTTGCGCCTGAGGCCATCGCGGATGGTTCATTGATGACTAATCGCTCGAATTTTTCACAACGTGGGTCAAGCGAAATTGGCTAAGATATTGTATTGAAGAAGAGGTTAAGCATCGATGTGTGCTACGTAAAATTTCCATAGTACGTTTGTTGATACACCATAGAATTGAACTTGCCGTGGACTATGATAATACTTCCTTCCAGCCTGTATTCTATCATGGCATTCTGACCCTTTAAGTGAGTCAGGAGTTCAGATCTGCCATGTTGGTCTTCTGCTACCATGAATCTACCCGGGACAGTATGCAACCTGCCGAGGGACTGAAAGGCCAATTTGGTGAGTATCCACCCGTGAACCAGGGCCAAGATCAACTCGACGTGCGCTAGTCCCGGGACAATCTACCATTTGCTTCAGTGTCTCTCCCGCATGTTGTACGCTCAACATATGAACTCTTCTAGCAGCGATGTCTAGCACATACGACCATACCCACCGGAGAACTCGGGATCCCGTCCGCTCTCCCATAGATAAGCCGGTGAGGGGCGGATTAGTAGTTGGGTCGGTGACGACCAGCGAATCCCCGCTGTTGTATGTTTTTTTGGTGACCTCGAAGGCCCTCCATTTTTTGCCTAACGGCTGCGTGCTATTGCTGGCTGAGAGCTGTATCTCTCACTTGCCACGCTGCTCTCATCCGTCGCTGCTGGTGAAGTTTCGGTTAGATAAGATACAACATGGTATCGGTGTTGTAGAGGTCTCGTTGTCAGGAACGTGAGAACCCGTGATCTTCCTAGGGTTTGGCCTTGTCAGCTTGTGCATCTTTAGCTTTTTAGCTTGGCCTTCACCAACTTACAACAAGCAAATTATACACACTTGGGCAGCAATGTTCAACATTTGGCTGTGTGAAAAGGACAAGCTGTAAGATGAACCCGCTCCTCATGGGCCGAGTTGCTGCACAGGATAGTTCACTGTACGGATAAAACGTAGGCACGCAGTGAGATCAGAATGAGGCCGTATGATCAATTTCCTAGCAAAGCAGAACCCCCCTCTCTTTCATGACCCTTTTCTACTATCAAGCGCCCATGACAGGCTTAGAGTAGCTTCTACCATCCCCCTTTACCACATTGCCCCATATATGGGTTGAGGTTCATCATCAAGCCCGGGCAGCAGAAATTCTCTCAGAAATCTTCGTTGTCCAGACGTTCTCATCAAAGATGTCAATAATGTTGGGCGTCTTTTGCAGAACAGCTGCCCACTTCGCAAAGTTCGGAGCCTTGGCCTCCAACCCGCTGAGTGCTTCCTTGAATAGAATTCCACTTTTGCCCAATGACAACAGACGGATGACAAAGGAGGCTACCAAAACCTGTGCGAGTAGTCAGTTAAACAGTTCCAATAGTGGCTGATAAGCGTGATCATGTCCTGATAGGCCAAAGACTTGGAACCAACTGACCTCTGCCAGAGTGATCTTGTCACTCCCTCCAAAATACGGCGCAGCGTCGTTCAACTCTGGCTCAACCTCCTTGACAATGTTTTCGACCAAAGTTTGGCCAATCTTGTCAGCTTCAGCATCCGTTTTTGCTGAGATGCCTTTGTAAAGCAGTCCCAGCACATTGTTGGCATAGGTATCGGCAAAGAATTCGATTCGAGCGCGGCGGAGAGCACCGTCTACAGAGTTAGATGGCGGCACAAGGTGTGAAGGGTACGCATCCGCGAGGAACTTGGCGATGATGGCAGACTCGGTGATGATGGTGCCATTGTAGCTCAGAGCTGGGACCTTGCCGCGTGGGTTGATCTTCAAGTAAGCCTCTGTTCTTGGAACCTCGAGGTCAATTTGCTTCTCCTCAAAAGGAATTCCCAGCTCGGATAAAGTGATATGAACCCGGTGAGCATCTTGGAGAAGGTTGGTCAGCTTCGTCTTCGCAGAACGGGACGCCAGGGCATGTACAAGGGCATTGGCGGTTGGTGTAGAAGATGATCTTGGCGTCTTGAGCCATGACTGCTATCCATCAGAGTCAGTAGGTCGTATGAATTGATGGAGATGACCTGATGATAGAAATAGGAAGAAGCTGCAATGTGTCTGTCACTTAGGCATATCAAGACTGAGAAGATATGGGCTGTTTATACTCGACCAAGTATGTTCATTCTTGCCTCCGTTTACTACTCTTCAACACATCATGTTCATTACCAATCATACGAACGAATTCCTCCGGTCGTCGCCATTTATGGCGTAACTCCGTCTGCAAATGGCGGGGTCTAGGGAGCCAGTGTCGGCCTTTGGGGTTGCGGACTTTTGCGGAGTTTATCCCCGTCGGTTTTTTTATCAACCACATGCGCAGGGATTGAGAGGGACATGAAACTCCGCTCCGTGATGATTACAGGATAGAAGGAGGGCACTGGGAAGTAGGAAGGTAGGTACCTTGAGAAATTAATCCGAGTCTTTATGCACCTTGGTACATCAGATTCATGGGATAGCCCGCCTACTTGATTATAATTCAAGAATTAGCACTACTTGCGGCAGAAGGGTCTGCTGGCAGAGTTGATTGTTGATGATGCTCATGAAAAAGAGCGGCTCACTTGCTGGCCTGACACTTGATGAGGCGTCCATATCGTAACCGATCGTGTTGTCTGCTCGATGTTGTGCATTCAATCCACTCCAAGCGTCGTTTTAGACTCCCAGGCCAGGGCTTTACTTCCTCAAGCTATTCGGATGTGATAACTTTCGCTAACGAGCCCTCAACTTAATCTGTGCCTTGAACTCTGGCTTGACGAAAAACCAGCACTCATGTTTCCACGATTCATCTTGTTGAAGCTCAATATCGAAGTTTTTCACAATCTGAGGAATGGCTTTGGACATCTCGAGGATGCTAACGTTCTTGCCAAGGCATGATCGGGGACCGGCGCCGAACTAGATGTTGGGCACTGATATTAGCCTCTTGTCTGTGTGAGTTTCCAAGACGGATATGTCTACATACCGCAAAAGATGATGCGATTCTGACATCTTCACCGGGTTGTAGCCATCGCTCTGGTCGGAACTTGGCTGCATCCTCTCCGAAGACGTCTTGGTTGTAATACAAAGCCCATCCATTGACGCCCACCTCCGCCTGAACACTTAGTTAGTAGCGCTTTTTTAGGGTTTCTTCCAGCATTTTCATACAGAGAGAACCAAGGATTTCTACTTACCCCTTCTGGAAAAAATTGGCCTTCAATGACGACACCTCCCTTGGGCACGACACGCGTGAGCTGCGTACCCACACCAGGATGAAGCCGCAGGGCTTCTTTGATGACAGCATGCAAGTATGGCATCTTCTGTGCCTGCTGGAAACCCACAGGATCTGATAACTCCCCTGCCTCGACAAACTCATCAAGTTCTTCGCGGAGACGATTAAGAGTGCGTGGGTTGCTGTAAAGATAGTAAACAATAGAGCTGAGACCGATAGCTGTAGTATCAGAACCTGCGCCGATGTTGATGGTTACACAGTGTCGAGTATCTTTCTTGGTAGCTTTTCCTTGTTCCTGTAACTTCAGCATTCTGGCTAAGAAGGTGTCTTCATCATCTCCAACACCGCCCTTCCGTTCCATAGCTTCCGTGTACTGCTGCATCTGGGTGTCTATGAACGAATCCAGGGCCTTTGTCGGAGGTGTAAAGCCGAGAACTTTGGCGAGTTGTATATACCGTAAGTGTATGCCGGGAATGAGTCCCAAGACTGCGGTATCGTGCCACATTCCATCTAGAGCCCGACATGTGTCATACATATCGGTGTTAGATTCCATCATCCCCATCGACTTGCCAATCTAGAGTGAAAGCATGTCAGGTTAGGGCCTGGTCTTCTGGGATGTGTCTTATCGTGAGATATTCACCGTGATGGTCCCAATAACGTCAAAAGCGTAGAACTGAAGGAGCTGGGGCAGATCGACGACATCTCCTCGATTGGCGAAGTTTTGCATCTTTTCCATTAGAATGGCTGTCTGGGCATCGACAGAGTGCTCATAAGACAACAAAGCCGACATGGTATACAGGGATGCGATCTGCTTTCGCAAGGCTGCATGGTCCTTGTTGTCTAATGCGTTCATCAGATTATGGAAATCAGGGGTACCAAATGGCTCGTAATAGCGAGACTTCGTAAAGGCGTTACCAATGCGGTAGATGGTCTTGACAGCTTCGGGCGTGTTGAAGTCGTATCGGTTGGGCGCAATCTGCACGATAGGACCTGGCTCAAGCTAGTTTAGTGTCTACTGAATCGCGTTCAAGAGAATAGCTGAGCATTATTGGTATGGTACCGTAAGTCTTGTGCAGGTCAACCATGATTCCATGCATGTTTCCTGCGACCACCTTCTTGACCTCCCACAGACCAGTCAGCTTGGCGAGAAAAGGCCCTGGGACCTTGCGCAGGTTGGATAAGAAAAGAGCATAGACGAGCCATAGAGTGAGGTAGGAGACATAGCTAACAGCCAAGATCTTTATGAGAATGGCCAAAGCTTGGCTGCCATGGAGCTCAGCCAGAGTGACTTCAAGACTCGTGTTGACCAGCATTTCGTGCTCTGGTAGCGTTGAGATTTGGACTTGCAAACGCTTGTCCATCGTAGGGTTGATGCCGCCCCCCAGGTTTTAAACTGAACATTAGGCAATGCAAGAGACAACTGTGCTGCTGCTGATACAACATATGCATGCCTAAGCTGGGACATCTCTCCACCGTCTACGAAGCGGCCGGGGATGCGATGGGCCTTTAGAATAGGCCTTGTGGGACTTGGGAAGCGAATGAATCCATCGTGATTTGTTCTCGGATGTCGATCATAGATGGCAGGGATGAGCCTGGGTTCCTGAAGGGGTCTCGTACAGGTCCCGGGTGCTGGTATATCCAGTCACGATGCGTCAATTCGAGACCATTGAAGAGCCTCGGCCCGCAGAATCTTGGCTGTCGAGTCATGAATATGCAGGGTTCCCACAGCTGCATGACAATTGCAGAAGTCTACTCCGTGTCATGTCAGCATGGAAATGTTGCCGCGCTATGCGCTTCCTGTTTTTCGCTAGTCGAGACTATGGCCACAGCAAGACGTAGCATCGTAGACTGATACTCAGGCAGAGATATCTTGTACAGATTGATACCAATGACTAGTGTTTGAGCGACAAAAACGCCCAAAACGCATTTATCACCCATCGATAACTCCATTGTTCATGGCTGGGCTATAGCCTTGAATCCATGCCCCTTCTGGGTGGATCGTCTTGAAACCGCAATTTCTGCACTCATCTCTTTAGGGCAGACGTACGTGGCTGCCCACCAGACCGACTTGCAGATCATCCACCCTACTGCTGCAACAACAAGGGGCTGAGGTGGTGCTGTTGATGGATTAGTTAGCATCCATCCTTGGCTTTACGTCCTGCACAAGCCTGCCGGTAGATGATGAGCTTTCCATTATGGTGATTTTTTTGCGATCTTGTCACCGCGCCAGGCTGTCTGTTCAAGAGTAGCCCACCCATTTGTGCTATGAAGACTAAATAGAGAAAAGACGAAGAACAGAAAACAGAGGGAACAAGGGAAACTGAACATGAAAGCCATTCTATCCAATCGATGGCCTGGTAATCGGAGCTGCAGCACTCATAATGACCTTTGAAGAGGGTGTCCGCTGATACAAGAATATACGAGGCCTTGTAGCTTCTTTATCATCTCATCTTGACCCAATCTCTGACTGAGGACCCATATTCTGTCCTGAATTACGGATATTCCGCTGACACCGCGCATCGGAGAGTTACTTGTTCAGTCGTGTAACCTCATCAGGTGCCCTCGTGGAATCTACAGGCCTCCAAATTGTAGCATCACCAAGTCGGTCGGCTGTCAGTCCAGCTCTTCCAGGATGATTCATCCCGGCCTCCTGTTGTCTGAGGTGGGATATGTTTCTCAACCTCTCATGCTCAATGGGCGTCAGTCGCAGCTATAAGATGGTCAGTAATCCGGTGCGTCGAGTGCGGATTGCACTCAGAGACGAGGGAAGTGAGAACATACATAGATCTCGATTCCTATCGCGTGGATAACAAACGCCAACCATAGTGCTGGACCAAAGGCAAGGCCAAGAGAAGCGCCAACTTCCATATCAGAGCTCCCATCGCCCATATCGGCCTTGACCAGAACCTGCTTGTCCAAGTCCTTTCCTGTATAGAAACTGTCGCAATCGGGGTAGCTTGCTCTTGTGTCGGATTCCCCAAGAACATAGTCGATCTGGGCACACATCCTAGGTTGAAAGTAATCGTTGCTTGACCCTATGATAGAGGCCATGATAATCATGATGATTCGAAGTGTGATAATGCTCGAGGCCTGAGATTGTCATGTGTTAGCACAGAAGGGAACTCATGAGCCATGACATACGTAGAACCAGCCTCGAAGCATCCAAGCTCGATGTTGTTCCAGTTGTAGCCTCTTGATGTTGATCCACGCCAAGAACAGACATGTGATGAATGCGATCCCCACGAACCCAACCCCAAGCTGAGTTTCCAAGCCCCCTCCGAAGGCATGCCTGGCGGCCATAAGAGCACCAACAGTACTGATGAGCGATAGAACCAGAATTATGTAGCCATTAATTCGATGGAAGAGTATGACTTTGTGCCGAATTGCTGGAACAAACTGAAAGCATACGAGTAGCCCGGCGGGAAGGATCGTAGCAAGATGCATCAAGAGACCAATTCTGGGAGTTCCTCTGCCGGAAAAGTAGCATTCACCAATGCCGGCTTGGCCATCTTTTCCACAAAAGGTCCCATCATAGTCGAGATACTGCAGCCTGGCAAGAGAAAACCCCATCAATGCTCCTGCAAAGACGAAGAATAAGACAAAGTTGTAGCCCTTGGAGAAGCCGATGGGGTTATAGATCTTGCGAGCAGCAGCCACAAAGGCATTGGCAGGAGGACGATCCGATTTGACCATGGTGAATGATAGAGTAATGATTTGAGAAGGCTAGAAAGGGTTCAACAAGTCCAATTAGAAGATCTCGTAGGGTTAGATTGATAGGCACAGTGTGATGGCCAAGTCCAAAGGGACATCTTCGAGTCTTTATGCCATTCTATGGCACCTCTAGCTCTGTTTGACAATATTTGCTTTCATTCGAAAATCACCGTTCGACTACACGATCATTCCTTCAGCCATTATGGACCATTGTGCCTTGCAAGTCGGGCTTCGGGGTAATTAATTAGCCTCTTATTGGAGAAAAGCCTTAGCCCGTTGGCGGCATCCTGATGCTGATTGGACTAGACTCGCATCTTAGAAGATCCAAATAAGCCTCTTTACGATTGGGCAGTCAGCTCATGCAGCAGATTACGCAGCGCGTTACGTAGTGACATTTTCGTGGCTGGGACAGACAACAGCTGAACGTCTTTGCACCAGAAATAGAGGCAGACGCGTAATTGCTTTATGAAACAGAGACTGCGCCCATCTTTGATAGACATCTGATAGGATGCATTAACCTTAAAGCGAAATGTTTCTCAAATAACCTTGATTGGGACCAGTCTAACAGGACTGGAACCCAAAGTCAATGACTTGCAACTGGACCGTATAGCAGAAGCCCAAAGCTTGGTCATGGTCGCTAGTAATGTATACAATCTCTTCCGCCTGAATGGTTGAAGCTACGGTCGCTGCGTCAGGTGCCATGTGGCGTGCGTAAAATACGCGTCGTTGCTTGTCTAACACAAGGCCAGCCACAGTGCACCCACGCAGCAGACGTAAATGGAAGCTAGGAAGAGGCAAGTGCACAGTTGTCTTGGTACGTCAATGGCTTGCAGATACGGTTAAGCGGATGCCAAAACACGCAGAGTAGTCTGGAACAGCATCACACGTGTACTATAGTGAGAAGGCCATGGTTGTGTATTGGCGAGTTATTCTGTCCTTGTCGATGGGTCCAAGCTAGACTGTTCCAAGTGTGTTGTTACGATTCTCGGAGTAAAAGCCTCGATGACAGGACAACGCCAGGGTACTAGCACCAGAATCAACTCATGGAAAACAGACAACGAGTCTTTGCGGAAATTTCCTGGGCAGCCATGAACTCGTATGCTTCGAATATTCCCTTCATGGTCTACAGTAAAATGAAGTCCCTCGACATAGCCGTCAAGATCGAATGGTAGCTTTCGCTCTCTGAAGTCTGCTGTCAATCGTCTCTCCTTATCACCGCGGGCTACATGGCGGCAAAAGTCCCCTTCCAAAAGAAGGGACAGGGCTATATCAGTTAGCCCGATGCTACACAATCTCTATACGAGAATACAATGCCTTTCCACTGGTAAACGACTCCACCAGCCAGGCCAGGAGGCCGTTTCTCATTCGTGGCAACACAGTGAGCTTCGACACCATTTCTTCGGACAATATCGTTTGCCCGAGCCGCATCTGACAAGCAGACCATCAAAAGGGCTCATGGGTCTTGAAACGTCAGAATCCAAGATTACAGTGCTACCTTCACCTGTTTCGGCACCGGAGCTTGTGCCATTTGCAAAATTGGGGAAACAGCCTGTAACAGGAGTCGACTAGGGGGTTCCTCAAAACACCAGACTGATCGGAATATCGGCACTTGACTTATTAGCACGGAGGACACCCCACCATGGATGGCATGAAACAACTATGCGCGCCAAGGCTTGATAGGTGGAATCCTATGTAGTGATTCTCCGCCTCGTAAATTGTAACAGGCCTGCCTTGAAAGCATTTGGATATATCAAGTTGAGTCCCTCACACCTATTCTTCACTCTCACAGCCAGCAACAATAATTCACAAGGACAACATTGCATTAATCAGGCCAACATGCAGCTTTCGACGTCTCTCGGTCTTCTCGGCCTCCTCCAGCTGGCGAGTTGCCAGAACATTGTGGGCTTTGGTCCTGCATTCTCTCTGGGCCCGACAAAGTCATGGATCCGTGAAGCCACCACGACACTTGTCTTGCCCAAGGTTCCCAACCCTCCCAAGGACCGCCTTGCTCTGTGGCCCGGCATGGGAACAAGTGGTGGTGATCTTATCCAGGCTCTCGCTGTTGCGTTTTCGGACCCTAAGCGGTTAGTGAAACCCGAGAATGTCTGGCAGTGAGCGGAATAATTGACTTCAAGTTAGGGAATGTGGTGCAAGCGCTGGGCAATGGTGCACATGGGCCAGCACGCTGCAAGGTAGCCTACAGTCGCGTTTATCTTGATAAGGGAACCCAGGACTGATTGAAGTAGGAGAACAACTCGGTGGCAAGCAAGTTCCAGCCAAGGCTGGCACCAAGCTCACCATTCACTGTGTGTTCAACCCGACCCCTTACCTGCCATGAAGTTAATATGATGTTAGACGTCTATAATGACTCTACCGGTAAATACGACCAGACCGTCACAGTTGGTGGCTCTGTTATCTCGTCCCTCTCAACTTGTAAGTAACAAAGATTGGACCTGAATGTGTAGACCACTGACACAATATAGCCTCTGGTCACGCCGAGGGTTGGGGCACCGCTGTTGAGTGTCAAGACGATGCTTGCGTCGGCACGGTAGCGGCCCATCGTAAGTTCCTGGTATTCATACTCGCAGTAGGCGCAGCTAATGGAAGCTAGAATACCTTGACACAACCATCATCTTGAACGAGGCCGACAAGTCATTTGGAAACACATTGGGTATCAACGAAGCCGACTCCTCGGGATTGCACACAACTGACGGTGGTAAGACCTGGGAGGTGACCACCATCAACATTCACTCCCACACTTTTAATATCAGAAGCTAGACGATTTGTTCAAGCAGCGTGAGTGTGTAATCAGAGACCTATTTATATATTGGAAATATGCCATGTATGCATAGTAGTGAGTGCCCCTTTAATCTGTCTAGTCTATATATCTAGATCTATTTGAACGAATGTCCAACATCAACACAAGATGGAGGCACACGGGAAATGTGACTCCTCATACATAGACCGCCTAGGCCATAGCTTCAAGAAGAATCTTAAAATGCGCATCCCCAGTTGGAGTAGCAGGGTCAGCCGCAAGAATGGCCTCTTCCACATTCTCGGGAGGATAGATGACCTTCTGGTTGATGAAGGCCTTGCCTCGTTTCGCTAGGTCTCCGGTAATCTGCTCGTTTCTATCCCAGCCTCGAGAAACCACCGCACCCCAGCCTCCAAGGTCCAGACAGCAATTGTAGCCAGGCTGCGAATATGCCACATTGGGTTCGTTGAGTAGGTCTGCGGCAGCATTGTGGCCCGATACACGGCCGAGTGCAAGTGCATGCTGGCAAGACATCAAGGCATAATGGCCCTTTGTATCGGCAAGCGCATAAGCAGCGTCTCCTGTGGCGAAAACGTCCTCGCTTGACGGAACACGGAGGTTTTCGTCAACATGAAGACGAGAAAGCGAGTCTTTGACCCCGGGAATCTGCTCCGTGAGAGGCGTAGCTCTCTGGCCTGCAGTCCAGATGGCCGTCAAAGTCTCAATACGCTCGCCAGAAGCCAGAGTTACGCCCTTGGAGTCAACAGCTGCGACTCGAGATCCGAGCTTGATTTCGATGTTGAGGTCTTTCAGGGCCTTGAGAATGGTGGGACGCGGACCTGGTCCGAGTTCCGGGCCAACTTCATCTGCGCTTTCAACCAGAATGATACGGGCGCCTTTATGCTGGCTAAGCCGCTTGGGGAGTTCGGCCGCAAGCTCGATGCCAGTGAAGCCGCCACCGCACACGACGATGGTATCACGGGCAGGGCTTGGCGGAAGCGATGTAAGACCCTCGAGATGGGATTCAAGTTTGGTAGCCGAGGTCAGAGTGTCAATGTCGAATGCATGTTCCTCAAGCCCCGTAACTCCACGAGGTCTCACGACTGCGCTCCCCGCTGCGAGGATGAGTCGGTCGTATTGCACACTGTCCTCGCCACCAGAAGCAGTCCGGACTTTGACGGTGTGTGTTTCGATCTGGATGGTATCGACAGTTCCTTGCAAGAACTTGACGCCCGCAGAGCCGAATAGATCGCTGAGCGGGTAGTTCATGCTGGCAGCGTTGGCCTCGTAGAGTCTTGGACGCATGACCAAGGATGGCTCTGGGGAAATGACAAGAATCTCGACATTCTTTTCCTTGCCCTTGAGGTTGATGAGACGCTGAGCTGAGAGAGCGCTCCAGACGCCTGCAAAGCCGGCACCAATGATGACAATCTTGCTTGGCATGGTGATGAGTGTTGAAGGTAATGGTGATAGTGGTGTAGTACTGGAACAGAAAAATTTGTATTGCGATTTGGATGATCTATCTGTACAAAACTGCCCTGAACTTTTATAATATCTTGCCTTGTACTCTATCCCAGAGTTGTTCGTCTTCATCAAGACGCTTTGCATCTCCGGAGATAGCCTAATCGGGCAACCAATTATCCCGGGCTCCGGCCGGTGGGGACCGGGTACCCATCGGATACCCGAGTACCCGGGTTCCCATACTCAGCCCCTTCAAAGTTAGACCGGACAACATCATCCCAGGCCAAAGCAACACCGTATGACCTCATAGCCCGGCCTAATGAGTTCTTCCAACAGCGACGTCCCAGCTCGAAATAGCAGAGCCACTCGCTCTTCTTTGGCGTGTCTGCCATGTCGCGCACGCCACCTCAAATGCGATGGCAAGAAACCAGAATGCACTCGATGTGCTGAAGCTACTAGGGAGTGCCTCTACGCCCGCTCTCGCAGAGGTGGTCTGGATCGCGCGGCATTGGCAGAACGGCGCCAACGACTCGCCGCGGCGGAGGGTCTACCGTCTCTGGGCAGCGTTGAGCCAGCTCCAGTAAAAATCCCACAGCCCCAGGCCCCGGCCGGGCAGAATTCGGAGCCTCTGCTGTTGTCGCCTGGTTTCACAATCCCTGATGATCCTAGCATATTAGGCGGATTTGGTCTTGATGAGGGCTTCTCTCGCCAAACACCGCCAACAACACCCCAGGTTCAAGTCCAGGACATCGAGAATGATGCTCTCGTCAACCTATACTACAAGGACTTCCACAGGTTTCATCCTTTCATCCTCCCTAAAAGACACTTGATCAAGCTTTGCCAAGACCCGGGCAGAGAGGCCAGTTTCAAGCCGTTGGTCGCTGTCGTGCGGTTCATCGGCCACATTTATGACTCCAAGCAGTGGTCCGCCTCGTTCAAAGACTTTGTCGAACTCTGTTTCTTACAAGCATCACCAAACGACCCGGTCATGGTACAATGCCGCCTCTTGTACTCAATAGCGCTTTTCTGGCATGGATACAAAGAAGACTCAAAACGGGAAATGGATGCTGCCATTCAACTTACCCTACGACTTGGAATGCCCCGTCAAGAGTTTGCCACAGAGAATGGATGTCAGGACCCAGTGTTGGTAGAATGTTGGAGACGGACGTGGTGGATGCTGTTCATCGTGGATGCCTTTTACGCGGGCACATTGGGCGCCATGAATTTTGCGACGCTAGATGTTGAGGCTACTGTTGAACTGCCTTGTGAAGAGTCCGAGTACGAATCAGGGGTGAGTTATAGATACCATCGTCTTTCTTGCAGCTCTTGCTGAGACTTGGACAGGAGATCCCCGAACCCAAGACCTTGGAAGAGTTCGAGTGTCGTGAGTTCGCTTCCGACGACACGTCATTCTCTTCTTTCGCGTATCTCATTGGCGCCGTACGATGTGCAGCATTGGCAATCTCGATAGCACCAAAAGTTGCTGTCAAGGAAGCCTCAACACAGGTCATTGAGGCTGCCGACTCTGTGGTTGATGCATGGCTTCTTCTACTGCCCAAAGATGACAAGCAAGTCATTTCCAAGACAGGCCTCATTGATGAGCTCATGTTCCAAGCGCATCTGGTGATCCATGTGTAAGTCTCCCATCATAACTCTGCTGTAGACGCCTTCAAAGGTGCATATAGGTACTGAGGATTGACCTTTTCAGTGCAACTATCGGCCTACACAGACCTCTATCAGACCTCAGATTCAACGCCATCGAGAGTGTCTCGAGCTGTGCCCGGGATCCTCCTGCCGATTCCCCCACACCGGATCTAATCAACGTACACACAATACGTGTCCTGAGATCAGTAGAAGCTCAGATTCGTCTCCTCGCATTGCCGGCTCGACCCTTCAACCACACACCATTCATCACCTGCATGGTGAGCGAAGGCACGTTGGCCCTACTCTCAGCATGTAATTTCCTACACAAGGGAAAGGAGCTGGCAATAGCAAGAGATCAGATCCGCATGACCATTGGGTGTTTGAAAGCATTGGGAGAGGTATGGCCCAGAACAGCTAGGAATGTGCGGGAGATTCAGATGATTGCACGGCATGTGCTTGGGCTAGGGCCAAAAAGTACAAAGGGCAACACTCCTCAGTCAACTGGAGTACCGAGTCTCTCTGGCGGCGAGGGGCAGGAGATACCTGGCTCCGAAGGCGGACAGCTGAGCAGTGATGATGATATTCTGGCGTCTCTTGCGAATATGGATACAGTATGTGGATGGTATAGTTCCAGTGATTTCGCCACAGATATATCATGGTGGACAGGGCAGTAATGATAAGAGCCCGCTGGTCTTGACGCATCGTTGTGCACTGATGCATCTCTTACATGTTATCTATTTCTACATCCAAGTCCCGTCCGCCAAGAGCTTTGGACACGGTGGGTACTTTATGTTGAGCCTGTTAAGAGACTTGTGAAGTGACTCACGATTTATACAGGATCATAGACAAGAAACAATATATTACAGCAAGCCACACAATCTGCCCCTACTCCTCTTACTTCTTCCCTGCCAACACATCATGATTGGCATCATCAAAGTCAATCACGACCTTGTGTCCTCGATTTCTTTGCCGGGCATGAAGCCAGGCCTGTTCTGCCTCGAGGAACGGGAAAGCCTGGACAGCCAATGCCTTGATACGCCCACCATCAATCATCTCTGATGCCTTCCGTAGCCTTTCTGCGTTGGCAGAGACGATGAAGTGCAGATACCTTACGCCTGGATTCCCGATAGATTCGACAGCGGTTCCCCGTCCAAAAGCCCAGGGTGGCGGCGGATCTCCAACCGTTACAATAACACCGTTCTCCTTGACAGTCTCCCAAGTCTTGGCCAAGACGTCTCCGCCGACAGTATCAAAGACAACATCCACATCCGAGATTAGCCTTTCCCAGTTTGGAGTATTGTAGTCCACCACTTCGCTCGCACCAAACTGCGTAAGAGCTGGATGGTGTCGAGCTGAGGCCAAGGCAATAACGTGGGCTCCCACCATCTGCTTGACCAACTGGACGAACAGTATCCCAACTGCACCGGAAGCCCCAGTAATAAGGACCTTCATATCAGGCTCAACCTTGCCGTGTTCAATCATTGCCTCCCAGGCTGTCAGAACCGGGATCGGCAGCGCAGCCGCCTCTGCATGTGAGATGGATGCTGGCTTCGGAGCAACTTCGTCGGGGGAACAAATGACGTATTGGGCTTGGCCTTGACCTCGGTCTGCATCCAGGAACGCAAAAACCTCCTGGCCAATCTTCAAAGGCCCGCAATAGCCAGGGCCAAGCGCAGAGATGATGCCAGAAATGTCATGGCCCGGGATTCGGGTTGGGGTGTTGTAGACTTCGGGCCACAGAACTTCGTCGCCAGTGATTCCGGCAGCGTAGACTTGGACAAGAATATCGTCATTTTCGGGCTTAGGGGTTTCCAGAGAGCAATTGGTGACAATTTTGGGGCATGACTTGTCGCCCAGGATTTGAACAGCTTTCATCGCGGTGATGGGTGATGGTGGTGGCTCTTGGTACAATATGGGAGGAATGATGAATGAGGACCCGATACTGCCAATGAGTAAGAAGCATGGCTTAAATAACACGCACCAATAGATTACAAACCATCTGATTCTCAGAGATGTCCCTCTTTACTAAGTTACCGGTCAGCCGTCTCGGCGCACACGGGCAGAGCATCGGGAATCCGTTTACACGGGGAATCGGCAATTGAGGTGGGGATTTCCGATTCCCTGAACAACTCGGCATCCGGCCTGTAGTTCCCGACTATCAAGTCAGCATCCGGATAGTCGTTTCCAATGGTTTGAGATGGAAGAGGAACATTAGGCCATGTTATGAATATCCGTCATTGATGCTGACGGTCAGGAAGAATAAATAGTGGTTACTATGGCATAATCATCGTTCATCAAATTCGTAACATGCTCATCCCATTGCCTGGGTTCTCCTCCAACCTCCCAAAATGGAATCCAAAGCCAAAGAAACACAGTAGGTTGCAATCAGTAGAATTTTCAATCGTATGTATATTGACTCAGTGTGCCTCACAGGACTCAGCCACGAGAGACCATCCGAGTGCTTTATGACTACGAGCTCAAAGGCGCATCTGGAAAGTCCATCGTCGCTCTTGAGCTCGACTACTCCCCAAACGGCTTTACGCCTCCCCATCGCCATGGTGGGGCTACAGTTATGGCTCCTGTAACCGAGGGACACATCTTGAGTGGCATGAATGGCAATCCACCCAAGGTGTACGAGGTCGGAGAAAGCTTCATCGAGCAGCCTGGTTGCCGCCACACGGTCGGAGAGAACAACAGTCAACACAAGAGGGCCAAGGCGATTGCTGTGTTTTTCGTCGACACTGAAGTCGTGGGGCAGGGATATGAGGGACTAACTGTCCTGGATGAGGGATGGTGAAGGGAACTCATCTGGTGGGCTTTGGGCTGGACCATCATCATGTACTCTCTTATGTATCAATAAATTATTGAGGCCAGTGGCATGTGTAATGAAACCCAGGCGTCTCTCGAATAGTGTGCACTGTTCATCGTTACCGGCTCGAGAACGATGGCTTAGTTGATGTGAGTTTTCCGCCTCGGAGACAGCAAAATACTCCCAGCCTGGAAATTTATGAAACAAATAGGCCGTTCAAGCCAGGGTGCAATTCGTTAACTAAAGTTATTAACTGAAAGGACACTCAACTTGAAAACATTCCCAAGATCTCGGTCGGGATGTTAAGGCTCTAACATAAGAGTGCCAAATTACCGCCATAGTTGTTAGAGCGCTAATTGTCATATCTGTCCAATCACGTCGGTCTATCTTCTCCGGAGCCAACCGGATCTAATTGAGCTCGGACTTTCTTCAACCCCGAGGTCCGAATCTCGCCATCCACTCACTCGGCCTTGTCATTGATTAGTCACCCTGATTGGCCGCGCCGATCTCCCTTCACTGGCCCGAAGTTCTCCTCACGCAACAACTTTCTGGAAGCCATTGAAGTGCCATTGAGTGTCACTAAAGTCTAAGCCATGGCCGAACACCCTTCCTTTACCCTTGCCGGTCTTTGTAAGTCTCAATCTGTGTCAATTCTTGCGTATCCGTGGCTAATCTTGACTTCGAACAGTGGCGGCTGGCGGAACCGCCGGCTACCTGCGAACCCGCTCAACACCCTCTCTCGTCGCGGGGCTAGGACTGGGCGTCTCGTACGCCTATGCCGGTATGAAAACTCCCTTAAGAATTAACAATTAGCTGTCCTGTTTACTCATCACTGTGCTCTAGGCTACCTTCTCAAGACCAACCAGGACTATGGCGCCGAGCTTGCCCTCGGAAACAGCGTCCTTCTTACTGGATCTGCTATCCCCCGGATAATCAAGACGGGAGGTAGGGCACCAATTCCTTTGGCCCTTGGTGCTGCTGGAGGACTGGCGACGTACTACTACCAAAAGAAGTATCGCGAATTTACGTATGGAGTATAGAGGGAGTTATGGTAGAAGGAAGGCTTCGACAAGACTCACAGCTTCTGGCAACCAGGGTTCACTTGGAGTTTAATATCAAAATATACCAATCTCTATTCCACTCAAACATAAACATCGTTGTCATTCATGACCACCAAATGTCTCATCAATTTCAACTCCTAGCTACGAACAAGGTTAGAGAACTGAGGTACCACATGGGTGAACCTTCGCAGAGGGCGATCCCTGGCTCGAGAGTAAGCCTGTTTGGGGGATGATTTAGTTAGCGTCAGTGCCGTTTGGCGCTCCTAAATTGCATCGGTAGCCTAGTTGAGTCAGAGGCCAGTGGATGGTAGATCAAGGGCATGAGGAACATGGTCTTTCAAAAGCAGGAGGCCATTTTAGTTTTACAGAAACTTCACAAGGTTGGAGAAACAGTGTTAATCACGAGGGCGCAGAGAGCAGAAGGCAAAGAGTTTCCAGAAACACAAAAATATAAATTAACAAGTAAATATAGCTCTTAGTAGTGAGTGTGGACTATGTACTGTGAGTCGAAGAAACCCTTCCGTTCCCTCTCAGTAACTCAACCAAGACAAGAAGTGAAGGTGACATTAACATGAAACATGACATTTTAATGAATGTGGGCCGTCAAAATCCCAAATCAGGAGTCGCTCTCGTAAAAGAGATCTCTTAAGCAGGGTTGGCGACGCAGCCCTTGTTCTGGTTCTTCCAGGTGAAGCCAGGGTCGCAAGAGCAGACCTTGTTAGCCCACTTCTGGCCGCGCTTGAGGCAGACGCAGCGAGCCTGCTTGTTGTCGTACTGAGCATCGTCACCGCAGTCGGCGACACACTTGGAGCCGTTCCACTTCTGCTCATCGGGCTTGGGGCAAGCACAAGCACCGTTGTTGAACTGCATGCCCTTCTTGCGGCAAATGCAGGCGCGGGACTTCTTGTTCCAGTCGGCATCGGTGCCGCAGGGCTCGTGGCAGACACCGTCACCCTCCTCGTAGACATCGGTGGACTTCTCGCAAGCGCAGCTGGCACTGGTGGAGCCGCTGGCAGGAGTGTACTTGTAGGCCTTGACGTTGCAGATGCAGGTAGACTTGGCGCTGTTCCACTTGGCATCGGTGGTGCCGCAGTCAGAGACACAGCCGAATCGGGAGAGACCAGTGTAGCCAGCCTTGCAGCCGCAGCCAGTGGCGGCATCCTTGAACTCAGTGTTGGGCTTGTCGCAGATGCAGCCGTTGAAGGTAGGGTTCAGCTTGGCGGAGCCGCAGTCGTAGACGCAGGCGGGCTGCTTGGCGGGCTTGGTGGTGGGCTTATAGTTGGTGTCACAGTCGCACTCAACGCCGCCAGTCTTAAGGTGAGCGTTGCTGGGGCACTTGCAGGCGCTTCCGTCGTCCTTCAGAGTAGCAATACCAACACAGACAGGGACACACTTGTCAGAGTTGGCGCCGGTGCCAGGAACGAAGGGAGGGGTGCACTCGCAGTCGACCTGGTTGTCCTTGAGCTGGAAGTGATCCTTGGTGCATTCGCATCCAGACTTGTCGGCCTTGGCAGTAGCCGTACCGCAGTCAGGGACGCAAGAGCCAGTATCAGCACCAGTACCGGGCTTGAAGAGAGACTTGCACGTGCACTCCTGCTCGCTGGAGGTGAGCTGAGCGTTGATGTCGGAACACTTGCAGCCAGTGAGGTCATCCTTGGGGACAGCACCGTTGGAGCAGTCGGGGATGCAGATACCGGCCTGGCTGCCGCTGCCAGGGGTGTACTTGGAGTTGCAGGCACACTCGCGGTCGTCGTTGACAAGGTGGGCGTTGACATCATCACACTTGCAGCCAGTGTGGTCGTCCAGGGGAGTAGCACCGTTGGAGCATCGAGGGACACACTTGTCAGCGTCGGCGCCAGTGCCGGGGATGTAGTCATCGACACACTCGCACTCTCGGCCGTTGGCGGTGAGCTTGAAGTTAGCGGCCTCACACTTGCAGCCGGTGTGGTCGTCCAGGGGAGTAGCACCGTTGAAGCACTTGGGGACACACTTGTCGGCGTCAGACCCGGTACCGGGAACGTAGTCATCCTTGCACTCGCACTCTCGGCCGTTGGCAGTGAGCTTGAAGTTATCGGCAAGACACTCGCATTTGTGGTCAGTGGTGGCGGTGGCGCCGTTGATGCACTTGGGGACACACTTTCCAGCGTCGGCACCCTCACCAGGGATGTAGTCGGGGTCACACTCGCACTCCTTGCCGTTGGCCTTCAGGACAAAGTGGTCGGCAAGACACTCGCAGGCAGTCGAGTCGGTGTTGGGGGTAGCACCATTGGAGCAGTCGCGAACACAGCCGGTGCCAGGAGCAGTAGCAGAGACGAAGTCGGTATCGCACTCGCAGTGGGTGCCGCTGACCCAGTTGTTGTGGGGGCCGGGGCAGATATCGGTACACTTGGAGCCGTCGTCGGTCTGGCTGTCCTGCTGACACTTGCAGTCGCCGCCAATGAACTTGAGGTAGTTCTTTTGGCAAGCACACTGGTTCTTCCAGTTGACGTAGGCGCTGGCAGGGCAGTCGGCGATACAGAGGAGGCCGGACACCTTGTAGCCGGCGTCACAGCCGCAGTCGCCGTTGCTGTCCATCTTGAAGACGATGGACTTGCAGTAACACTTGCTGCCGATCTTCAGAGTGTTCTTGCCGCAGGTGACACGAGCCTCGAGAGAGGAGGTGTCGCGCTCGCTGAGGGACGAGGCGGCCACAGACCCGAGGGTCAGGAGCAGGTTGAGGGAGAAAGCCTTGAACAACATGGTGAATGTTCAGGAGGGAGAGTCGGGGGGAGCAAACAAAGAATTGGCAAGGGCAGATGCCTTGTGAGACCAGAGAAGAGCTGCTGGTGTCTGTTAACCAATGATTGAATTGAAGCTTGTTGCCTGAAGAGTTGAGATGAGTGCGAAGGAGACGGGCTTCTTATACAAGTCCGAGGCTGTTTGCATCGTGGTAGATTCTCCATCTAGTTGATAGCCATCTACGCCCCTTTCCCGCCCAAAGGGTGAAAATCATGAGGCGGCAATTGCTTCCGACGATCTAGACCCCGAGCGATGCAACTAGTTGGGCGGGGATTGCTTCTCTCTGTGCCCGAGACTAGACCGTCCTGGAAGCGCCAGCTCATGGTGATCCAGCCCTCTGGCTGCAGAGCTCTGCGGTGGCGCCTAGTCATTGTCGCTCGCAGCTCAGTGAGCTCGAGAAAGGGTTAGCAGAAGCCTCACCGGCGGACATGAGCTGGATTTGGAAACCGTTCCCAAATAATCCAGCCTCTTTCGATAGCTTGGCGTTAGCCTCAGCGATAGTGACCCAAGCCTAGAACCTCCTGGTGGCCCGAAGCGCCGGGACGTTGTGAGGGAGGCTAATAAGGTTGGCAACGTCTAGCTAGCGGAAGCTAGAGAGCAAAAGAAGCAATAAGGTGGAAGGGCACCACAGACACCCTTTGGTGCTCTACCAATCTCGTAGAGGCTGATCTGATTCGCCAGGGATATGCCGCATGAATTTCAAGTTTGCTTCTTTGGGGTCATGCGGAAGTCGGCCAGAGTGAAGCTGAAATTTAGGTCTGGAAAAGAACAAACCATGTCCGCACACCAGTAAACGCTATTGAAATCTAGGCCTGACCGCAGTTGATTGTTTACTTGGCCGATCTACAGAGTCCACGGACACGGTTCTATAGGGCTCGATTAAGGATGAGACAAAACTGTCATGACCCATGAGGATGGGGAGACATATCTCAGTCGGATGGGGACGGCACAGGCCCCCAGAGGTCCCTGACGATGCGTCGATTGGCTCAGAGCAATGGCACCAGCCTACATACACCTACATCATGCTGGGGACGATCCGGAACATCACCGCCAAGAGACTGGCCCTATGTTGGCTCTTGCTTGTCCTCCCCGGTCAAATGCCGGCTTCCCGAATCAAGAGTCTGATCCAAGAGAGTCCGTAGCTCATCCCCATATATCAGCTCGCCACGAACGAGATCTCGACCAACACTTTCCCCATTCAGTGACCCCGGGGCCACCGATGACCGTCGGCTGCAGGAGCTCGGTCCCAGGGCGAGGCCCAAGCAAGGGTGATCATGCCAATAGCGTTATGGAGCACTAGCGTCGACGGGGTATGCATCAATCGAGGAAGACAGACCCAAGCTTCTGGTCGAGAGGGGCTGGGGCTTCGGAGATTCAGGGTCGTGCTTAGCCCTGGATGATACAGTAGAACCTCACCAGGAGTTGATGGTCGAGATCTCTTGCTTGGCGGAGAGGCCTCTGAACCGGCGATGTTTTGCCCCCTATCCACTGCGTCTCCTTTTCCTGTCCCAAGATCCCTCTCATTTTATTTCCTTCACAACAAACGCCCGATGGTCCGACGGCTGCAGATCGTGACACCAAGTGCTTCTCCAACTGGCCAAGCCCTCAGCCCAACAAGTCTGGGCATGCACGGCATTGGCTCAATCGAGGGTGATGCTTGGCTGGCCGGGGTGCTTGTTCCGCCGTTTTGGAAAAGGAGGTACAGCCCCCCACAAACAGCTAACCGCATCAGGGACGAGGCGTCGATACTGGCCAGGCACGTGGCGTCTCTGCTCAGGGCTGAATGATCCCAGCGTTACCATTCCCGCCCGAGAGCCGAGCCTTGGCTGTCATTTCTATGCATATTATGCATGTTGGCCTTATTCATCAGTCTATCGAGGCCACACGCGCCACACCACACCATGTCACTGGATCGTCTCGATAGCTTCGGAATCTGCTGGGACCTTTGTGATGCCCCTGCTAGCCTCGCCTGCTATCGCTGCCGATTGGTCATCCCGCACTCACGCCGACTGTCTAACCACTTGCCAGCGAATCCAGACTGGCGGCCGCCACGGCCGAGGCCCCTCGCCTTGACGTGAAAGCCGCGAGAACTGCTCTGGTGGCTCGAGTAGCTAGGCAATAGCGTGCTCCGGCCTGTCGCTCCAACCATACGTCTCTGGGCATGAGGGACCGAGGACCCGCTATGAGCCAAAGGCGCTCACGCTTGCTACGTATGTCAGACAATGTGCTGGTGCCGGTTGTGTAGCGGTCCCGGTGGCTCCAATAGCTCCCCCGATAGCTTCTGTCGGTCTGGACATTGATCGACTCATCGTCACCCGATGAGTTCGCCGAGGAGGCCGTTCGCGAGTGATGGGCACAGTTGGAGGGCGGCTACGCCTGCAAACCGCCAAACAATATCCGAACTGTGGCTTCTCAGACACCAGGGGAGAGCTTCTCTAGCTGCTAGACATCTCCGGAGCGGGTCAAACACATGGTTTCAAGGTAACCCGCCACTCCCACTTCTTCTCCTGTTTGACATTGTCTCTGACTGTTGGTGGCCTTATCCTCAGCGGCTCGTGGAGTAGAAAAGAATCAATAGTGGCTTCAGATCAGCACCGGCTTTTGCACAACTCAGGGGCAAGCGGGGTTGAAAGTATGGAAAAGGAACAAAATGCCAAGAGTAATGTCCCCTTATTCAGCCTCGGGGACCTAACGGCCAATCCATTTTTCTGGATTCCGCCTTGTGATTGGATGCTATGTTTTCGGCTCCTACCGCAAAGCCACAAACGGATCTTCTCCTCCACCTTTCGGCAGGGGTAAATTACAGTGTTCCTGTGGCGTCTGGCCTTGACTCGCCGGTCTTACCCGCAAGTAAACGGGGCTGGACTCGCCCACGGAGCCGGCTAGGCAGCGACCATTGGTTAGTTAGTTCCAATACTGTTTTCTTCTTTTTGCAGCGTAGAATGAGTGGCGCCTTCTGACCGGAGCTGACAGCCTGCGGATAGCCTCTGTGAGATTATCTCGTAGTCAACAGGAGACTGTGATGGAAGTTGGCCGATCAGCTTGGGCAGAAGATTGCATCAAGGTTGCTAGTTCTTCTGTTTAAGCAGTGTCCGGTTCATGGACCGTCTTGCTTTGCCATGTGGCTGATATGTGTGTACGGGTATGTCACTGCGCCAAAGATCGGCGGCTCTACACGATCGCTCTACTGCTAGTGAGAGCCCAAGAGACGGTGAGGGATGATCGTGACGAAATTCTAGACGATCCTTTTCAGTGTTCTAGAGCCATCTGTCTGTGTATTGTTGAACGATCGAGAACCATCAACCAAGTTCGGCGAGATCGAAGGGTCTGGCCAGCTGAGAGGATGCCAAAGCTGAATTTTGTAGTGGCGCGGCTGATCTTCATCCGGTCCCGTTTCCTCAGCACATGATCTTGAGTGTCTGCAAGGTGTCAATGGCAATTGCGTAGTTACAGCTGGGTTGCTGATCTGAATGAGTGTCGCGAATGTTGTAAGTGCCATGTACGTCAAGCGTGAGGTTGAAATGCGTGCCCTTGGATGACACTGTATGACACGATGGAGGATCAGAGAGGGCAATGATAGGAAAGCCGGTTCTTTCAGACGGTAGCAGAATATTTGGTAAATGCCGCAAAGTGTCGGCAGCCCGAGGGTATCTTTGGTTGTTCCGAGAGATCCGTCGCTGTAGGGTAATGTGTCACAACTGGGTGAGATGGGCTTCAATGAGTGACTGAGGAGTTGTTATTGGAAATTGGCATTTCTGTCTTCTATAGCATCATTTGGTTTCGGTTTCTTAGCCCTTCAAGTCTTGGTCTTGATGATTCGGTGTGACTGTCGTGTAAATTTCAGCGCTGTAGAAACGCATTCTGTGTTGGTCATGGTGGAGAACTGAATAGCTTCTAGCACACATTTAACACTTGACAAGCATTAAAAGAAAAAGTATCACAAGGAGCCAAAGTCACGGGAGATCTACACGTAATTTTCATTACATTTCAAACCATCTAGCAAACTTGAAGCTGGAGTGTTTACCATCAATTGTCTCTGTTGCTGGGCTTATCGATAGCGACTCGCTGATGGATAGAGCACACCACGTGACCACACCATCACCACCAAGGGCGAGGCGGGGAGATTTGGGTGAGACGCAATCAACGAATTATCTCTCTGATCCGGGCTGCCATATCGCCTTCTTGAACGACAATATTAACGGCTGGCCTATGATATGGCGATACAGCATATTGTCTTGGCTGTGTTGGTTGGCTAGGTCGACTAACCAAGCTCGCCATCGCCATGTTATCTTTCGTGACTGACAACTAGTGCTAGGTATATGGCGCAATCGATGGCATCCCATCATGTTAAAACCCGGCATGTTCCTCTTCTCTGCATTGTTTTGTGCTTCTGCCTTTGATCTATGTTCATCAAAGCTGATACACATGAAGTGAACAAATGCGTCGAACACGCGCTCAACGCGTCAATCTCGCGATCCTCAACACCAAGCCCAGCCACACATTTATCGACAAGATGCGGTACTCGATAAACGCGCATGCCACCTGACGGACGAGAGGGCTCGAGCCACCGATAAGCCCTATTGGGTACCTGTTACACGGACTTTAACCGCCAAGAGAGCATCATTTGATCGACAAACGATAGATGCCAAGCCTCGTCACGCCCCGTGAGGCAAGACATTGCCACCGCGTCTGTGCGACCACTCGACACCGCCTCCGAAGACGCATATTTTGTCCCGGAGATTGACCTCGCGCATGGCTACGGCTATGGCAATTGATTGGATTGAGCACCAGGAATGGGTTTGATATATACGCCCTCGTCCACCCAAGCTCATGCTCAACATCGACATCACGCGACGACATAATTGCCCATGTGTTTGACAGCCCCGCGATTGCTTCAATCGAAGATAATATCCCCCAAATCCGCCTCCCCGACCGACACGAAACGCATTCCCTGCCTACGTCTTCATCCCATCGCGTCGCGCTCCCGATTCCGATGCCATGGCCCCGGACTTCGACGATCGCACATTCGGAAACGATCGACGGGTATACACAGTCGACGGACAAGTTGGGTGTCTCGATTCTGCCGACCTTGAACTGGATCGCGAGACACCTCGGGCCATGCGAAAATATGCCCTGGTGATTGCAGTGTCTGACTGCACTGGTGTCTGTCTTTGACAAACTGGTTCCTTCACTGGCATTATCCCGGGAGCCTTCAATTCCGTCGGTATAGTCGGTGTACCCTGTTCCACGCATGGTTCTGACGCGAGGCCGAAGCTTAGGTTTCGCCCTGGTGATACGCATAGCCTGATGAGAGACAATAAGCTCGCGTAGAAGCTCTGATGTCTTGCCCAGCTCCAACCTCGTGGACTTGTCCATACACAAGCTCGAATCTCATGTCTCGTTTGAGAAATGTCTGAGGTGAGCCTGGCATTGCCTATTTAGACACCAGGCGAGATCTTATCCTACGGATGATGCCAATTTGGACTGCCCCCAACCTCTTGTCCAGCCTGGTTCTGGGGTAAGCAGACGAGATTTGTCTCATTCGCCGCCCCGAGCTTGGCCAGCTCCAGCACAGACAGCTTGGCAGCTAAGCCTTCCGTCTGTAAGCGACCGTTCAAGTACCGTGGGAAATACCGTCATGATCGTCCCGTGTCGGGATGAGTGGAACATTGAATCCTGAGCCCCATCTGATGCTCCATATCGGGTCCATGATCGACGCTGATCTCATCAACTCCCCAATTAGCTTGTTCGCGATTCGTCGCATCCTCGCCAAGGTGTCTAGCCCCAGAGGCTAACGCCGTGAAGCCGTCATTCCCGCAATGTCCGTAGGACAAACAACATCGCGGCTGTGCGAATTGAGCTCGCCGCAGCTGCAGCTTTGGCTGACATGCTTCTCGGACTCGGATCACTCGGCTCAGCCATGCTTCGCTCGCGTCATTGAGGTATTGTATTGTAGTTGACCTGATGAACAAAAGCCTGCCACTGCCAATCTGCTGTTGCTGTTTGTCAAGCCAACTGTAGCGTCATATGCGACATGGCTCTTCTCCATCGTGTCCTGGCTCTCGTGAGCCTTTGGTTGGGCGTTGTCTCTGCCACCCAAGCCTCCCATTTCCACAAAAGATCCTCCTCCGCTGGTCCCCTCCCACCGAGTCAAGATCCATGGTACACTGCGCCAGAAGGGTTCGAGAATGCTGAGCCTGGCGCTGTCCTGCGTCTCCGACCTGCACCCGGCAACTTGACCAAGGTCACTGGCAACAGTTCGGCCGTGTACAACATTCTTTACCGGACGACTGATAGCCAGTATAAGCCCACGTGGGCCGTCACCACCCTGTTTGTGCCAGAGTTGGGACCCAATAGCACTGCAGCACGCAACTTTGACCAGGCTGCTCTCCTGTCTTACCAGGTGCCATACGACTCTGCCGACGTTGACGCCAGCCCTAGCTACACTCTGTATGATGCCGATGCCAGCGTTCCTTTTGGTACAGTCTTGGGGCTGGGGCTTTTCATCTCTGTACCAGACTATGAAGGCCCATTGGCTTCATTCACTGCTGGTGTCATATCTGGGCATGCAACCATTGACTCGGTCCGTGCTGTGCTCTCCCTCGGCCTGGGTTTGAACACCACCTCGCCTCGCGTCGCTCTCTGGGGATACTCTGGAGGTGCCCTTGCTAGCGAGTGGGCGTCTGAGTTGGTGGTTCAATACGCTCCGGACCTGTCAGAGACCATTGTCGGCGCTGCCTTGGGAGGCCTGACCCCCAACGTGACCAGTGTTCTCGAGTCCATCACCGGCCAAGACGGCGCTGGATTGGCCCCAAGCGCTATCCTCGGCCTGACCAGCCAATACCCCGAGGTACAGAAATATTTGATCTCCAAGCTCAAGACTGAGGGACCGTACAACAAGACCGGGTTCCTGGCTGCCTTGGATTTTACTTCACCCGAGGCTGGTGTCGCATATGCCGGAGTTGATATCGGTGACTTCTTCAAAGACGGTCTCGATACCTTCCGAGACCCCAAGCTTCAAAGAATCATCAATCGCGATGGCATCATGGGCTATCACGGCGTGCCTCAATGGCCCATCTTCGCCTACAAGGCCATCAACGATGAGATCAGCAAGGTCGCCGACACGGATGCCCTCATCGAGAGATACTGCCAGGTCGGTGCCAACATCTTGTACCAGCGGAACTCGGTTGGCACGCACTCGGAGGAGTTTGCGTACGGTCTCTCTGCCGTTTTTGAGTGGCTGGGAGCTGTTCTGACGGGTACATATGCCGAGGTGTATGAAACTGAGGGTTGTACCATCCAGAACATCACGAGGAATGATACCTCCAGCCCGTTGAAGCGACGCGATGTACCGAATGGCGTCTTTAATTTGTGGTAAGCTGCGCTGCCTTTGACGATGACCTTTGCGAGAAAGAAGGGGGGCGACGGAGGTTGTAATACACAGTCATGTTGCGTCTATTGTTTAGATTCAGGAAGCATAGCTATATAAAATCCGAAAGTGCTCAAGTAATCATTGATAAAGCCTCCCTCCTCATTTCATTGTAACAAGGCTCTTGTTCGCTCTCTATATCGTGTACCGAAAGTTGGTGTTTTCGATATCTGTCAAGTTCTCCTCCTCGACAACCAGCCCAGTCTCAGCTACGTCTTTGGGTTTTCCAAACTTTCGGTCTCTCCTCTTGTTCTCAAATATGCAAAATGTACCATAAGAGATACCGCAAACCGCCACAGCAGCAAACGAGCATACAAGGGCGACGATGCCTGTCTGATAACGAGGGGCCTCTGTTTCGAGGAAGAACTGCGGACCAACAATGTTTCCAAGAGCTTCTCATGCGTTAGTGAGAGAAATCAAGTTGAGGAGTGGAGGTGTACGGACCATACCAGACTGCTATGGAAGTAGACACGAAACTCTTCTTGGTTGTCCCGGATGTGTTGGAAGTCTGTAGGCTCACGGCTAGAATAAAGGGAGGATTGTAGAAACCCATGAGGTAGACGCCTGCTAGACTGGCATTTCGGTATAGCTCTGCGTCGAGGACGTGTACCATGATGGCGCCTACCATAGCGAGGCATGCTGAAAGAACCCAGAATAGGCATCGAAGATTTGGTACATAAAAAGTGATTGCCGAGAACCCTGTTTGAGCCACCATGGCAATAGCTGCCTGGGGCGTTGCGAGCAACGCTGTTCGGCTTTGTGAGAAACCGTAGCCAGATATGATGAGAGGATTGAAGTTTGTGATGCTGGCGTTCGTAACTGAAAATGCGAAGACGCCGAGAGATGATATGATCCATTTGGGGTCAAGGATGGCTTCTTTAATCTGTGACAATTTGAAGTTCTGAGTGCTCCCAGTCAGAGATTGAGAATGAACAGAAAGGCTCTGACACTGACTTTGCTCCGTACTACACCTGTTTGGTTGTTTGCGACGCGCTGGACTGCAATAACCTTCTCCTCAGCCTTCAAGAACCAGGCATTTGCTGGAGTGTCAGGGAGCAAGGCCAGGGTCACGATGCCCATGGCGACAGTGACGACCCCATAAATGATGAATATGTACTGAGAATCCAAGTTAGCGTCCTGAGTGATGACAAAGGCGAAAATGGAAAAAGAACCTTCCAAGTTGCCAACGGGCCCTCAATCTTGCCAATGGCATACGCCAAGATACCACCGAACACGCCGGCAAGGGTATTACACCAGATGGCAGTCCTCAAAGGCTGCTCCTCTCGCCGATACCACATCGAATTGAGAAGCATCATGCATGGCAGCAAACAAGCCTCGAAGGCTCCCAAGAAGAACCGAATGGTGGCCACGCCGGCAAAGTTGTGGCAGACAGCCACGAGGCACAGAGCAGCCCCCCACGCTGTTAGACACCCACCGATGTACTTTCCGATTTGCACCCGTGTGATAAGCCACAGGTTGGGGAACTCGGCAAAGAGGTAGCCGAAGTAGAAGATGCTACCGAGCCAGCTGTACTCTTGGCCGACGAGATGCGTGTCCTCCTTGAGGCCCCATAGAGCCGCGAAAGACAAGGCATTCTACTTGTTTTCGTTAGCGATCGAGGATCTGATAGAATAAAGTAAGAGCCCTTGCCTTGTCTAGGAAACCCAATGTCATAGCAATCGTCAAGAGCGGTAAGACGACAGCATCAGTCTTTAACAGCACGCGACGGCATTCGCGCACCGATGGTACTGGCCGTGCTGGCTGTACTGGATGCACCAACTCATTCTCCTGCTTCATCTGGCCTTCCATATTTCGTCTGAAGCAGTGACTCTACTAAGCCGAGCCGTAGAGAAATGGGGAGCTGGATATTGTGCCAAATGTCGAACAGTGAGGGGAATGTATGTTCCAAGTACGCCGTCAAACACATGCTCCTCTTGAACCTCCACATCATATACTTACCCAGATCAAGCACGCCAACATCAGCAAATCTTGTCAAGCGATAACCTCGAAATTTCAAGTCATTGATCATAATACCAAACGCTATTCGCCGAAGAGGGGCCTGAAATGGAGCTTTCCCGGCCAAGGCGGAAGTTTAGCGACAGCCTCCCATGTAATGCATTCGACCAAGTCTCAAGAAAATGGCTGTCCTCCTCTGAACGTTGGCTTCTATAAAGACGTCATATTGGGTATTTATGGGGCCCATAGAAGGGCTTCACGTCAAATTCTCGATAGTGTCAATTATTTGTTACCTTGTCTATCCAGATGCTCAAGGAGGAATCCATTTTGACCGACGAGATCCTCTTTCTCGATTACATACGTATTTACCCCGGAATAATAGGCGTGTCCACTGACCTGAACCACGACGCCCTTCATATTCTGGCCCCTCACCTCGGTTTCTACCAGACGCAAGGTTTTCCCAACGAACCCGTATTCGCTGCCGTGCCTGTTGGTTAAGATGGAGTGATATGTCCACGACTCTCCAACCTTGAGCTCTCCCCTGGCATACTTGAGGGCATTTCGTGCAGCTACAACACTTCCGGTGGGTGATCTGTCCAGATGTTGATCGCCAAAGAAATACATGCCTGTTTCGGCCCCATTCGTCCCTTCTGCTGGAGACCCTGTGTTCTTGTCCTCGATCATGACCCCGAAAACGCAAGTATCGCTCTGATTTGGTAGCATCAAGTGTGACTTGACAAGCTCTGAGTTGTTCAGTGCTGCCTTTAGCTGGCGTGTTGCGAAATCGAGGCAACTGATGTCGATGGCCTCCCTAAAGGGCGGGAACCCTAGTTCGCATATGTCGACATGACAGCTCGCGGCGCTCGCGCAGGCTAGTGAAAGAGTGACACTCGGGCGGTCTGCAAGTTCTGGCCACCGATAAGGTTCCGGGATATCGACCGAAAGGTCAGTCGCCAGCGAGAAAGCCAGAATAGAGACGAAGCTCACGGGGCGAGTTGGATCTGATCGAGCGCCATCTTGGATTGTCGGCACGTCGCTCTCCACAAGCCCCCCTGGAGTATGCAGGACTAGTCGCACACTTCTCGTTTCGGCGTTATATACGAGGTCATGCCTCCTTGGGAAATGCACTGTGTCTTGAAGATCGATAAGGAGCCGACAAACGGCTATCGTGGCATGTCCACACATGTTGCTATATCCTTCGCCATGGAGATAGAGAACTCCCATGTGGGCCTCGCCTGATCTTGTACGTTCGGTTTCTGGTCGAAGTACGGCCCCATACATGCCCGAATGTCCTCGAGGTTCCTGCAACAAGCGTGTACGTATGTAATCATGATGTAGTTTTGCCTGTGTTCGCTGCTCAAGCAACGTGCCTGAGATGTTTGGGTAGCCGCTCAAGATGATTCTGGTCGGCATTCCCACGGTGTGCATGTCCACACAAGAGAGTGGCTCGTGATTCGAGCTGTAGAGGAAGGCAGGAAGTGACATGCTGAGTTCTCAAGAATACCCTGACGAACGAATGGTCCGAATAGTGTAAAGGACGATAATAAAAAGGAAGATTGGTGAGCACAACAACTCTCGGCCAACTGGACCTTTTGCGTTATTTAGTAGTCCTCCGCTTAGTCACTAACGAGTTGTGGAACTCCTTGCCCATGGCCGCCCGGTTCAGCTAAAGAGCATTGGGGTAGATTTAGTCATTTCCTGCCCGGAACAGTGTAGAATGGTCTATGGCGATGCTCAAGCAACTTTGTAGGGATGGAACTCCGCCTTTGCGACATTTGAATCTGCTCTGACGTGATTTGACTTACCGGGTGTTCTGAACAACGTGGGGAGGTTTTGGGCTACGCCCTGGCAGATGCGAGAAATGAAAGACAATTGCGCTGCGGGCCTGAGAAACCCATGAATATTAGAGAGTATTGAGTTCCAATGCAGGGGGATTGCAGTATCAGTCTGTGAGGCTCGGGGTCGCTTCATTGCAAGATGGTGGCATCATCGACAGGGTTCACGTTGATCATCTAGGTCTATTTCTATGGTACCTCTGTGGAGGGTGACTGATCCGTTGATTAACTATGATTGCACTATCATCTCGACATGAGAGAATTTTTATAACTGGCGAAGCAACTCTCTTGCCAGATCGTGATAGAACAGCACAAACTGGAAGTACATGGTGCTAACTTATTCATAGCAACCGCAACAACACTCCACAAGCCCCTGACACTCTTGCTGGCCCAGAATTCTGCGACAAAAACCCATACAACCTCTGACTCCCTCACGTTCTTTCAGCGCGACGTTCGATCTGAGAAACTCGAGGTGCTTCGTCGGTTGCCCTGCTGCTCTAATTGTCCAAATGCGGCGAGTGCAAGCTGCGAAAGATGAGTGATCGAGTCAAACAGGCCTCGTGTCTGATGAGCCATCGGGTCGCTGCCGGTGATCTCGATAGCCGGTCCGAACTGAATCAGAGTTCTCAGGGCATTGAGACGCGCTTCCAGTCCTGGTGACCCGACATCGCCAGCACTATCCGCACTCTGACGTCCCCTGTGGCCCCCAGAAAAGTTCATCGAGGGAGACTCCACTCTTCCGAGGGAGATGTCAGGGACTCCAAGAGGTGTCATGATTGATGTACCTTGAGTTGCACGTCGGCCAGCCTCTGGTGTGACTGTAGAGCTTTCACTTGAGTCACGAGGGAGGCGGCGGACTCTCCTCCTGGAGTTCGCTTCATGCTCATCTTGCCCTTCTGTATCATCCCTCTGGCTGAATGTTCGAGGTCGTAGAACGCGCTGCCCGTTGCGTGCAACATTGCCATCAACACTGCCGTTGGGATCACTTCTCGCCTCATTTCTCTCGGGTATGGTTCCGTTGACTTGGTGGTGAGAGGAAGTAGGGGTGGAGACATTGGCACTGGATCGCGGATGATGCTGATCCAAGTACTGTATTGCTCTGTCGACGTCGACTTCGAAGACTGCGTAAGGCGACTGGGTTTGGCGGCCATGGCGGCGAATGGATTGTTCCGTGATAGCAGGGAGGACGAGGTTGGTATCGATGTGCTCATTGGCAGTAAGCCACGCGTTGAGTTTCTTGACGAGGCGAAGACTCAACGGTACCGTTTGGCCGAGGTAGAGGAAGAGAAGCCACGGTTCTTGAACTCTTGTCCCCAGCCCAAATCGAACAGAGAGTGTGAGGAGACGGCCCGTAAGTTGGGACTTGGTGGCAGCGCGAGCCCAATCGTCTGAGTGGATGGCATGAAGAATGACCTTGAGAGAGGTCAGGGGGATCTGCTGTCTGATAAAGGTTGGCCAGTCGAGTAGGCTGACGTCATCTGAGGCCCGGCCATTTGCTTCCTCATCTCTCTGAACTTGAATGGCGACCGCCCACTAGGCGTCACGCAGGCGGTTCCAGGTGTCGCGAATGACTTGCTCGGGGCAATTGGCGTTGGGTGAAGCTTCGTCCTGCTCGTTCGAGTCGCTGGCGTTTGAGGATCTCAGGCAGTTGAGAAGTTCCAAGATACCCGCATCTTGGAGAATTCGAGAGGACATGATGGGGTCTTTAGGCGAAGTAGCGACGAGTAGAGCGGATGGAAGGGCAGGTGATCGCGGCGAGGAAGAGGCCCAGTCGTGTAGGATAGACTCTTGGCGTATCGAGCACAGCGACAGGCGAGCTCCAAGGACGGCCCTTCTCACCAACTGGAGATGATGAAGATGGAAGAATTGGAGGTGGAATGAAATGGGAGGAGTCGAGGGATGCAAGAGATCTGGGGTGTGCGTCACGTGCACTGTCTGGAAACCGAGAGGAAGGAGCTTTCGTCGACCGTGATGGGCTTGACAGGGCTTTTTGGGCGGGGAGAAAAGGACAAAGAAAAGGAATTCAGAAAAAAATGAATATGGAATCAATTAAAAGTCTTTGCGATATGTCAGAAATTGAGAAAATACAATGGGCTACTCTGTGTGTTGAGATGGTTGTCTTGGTGGTGAAGGTGAAACTTGGAGAACCAGCAAAGAAGTCCGGCTGAAATTTTCCATTATCGACGCAAGTGTGAGACTGGAAATGAATGAAACGAAATAAGAATTATACGATTATAGCGGGTGATAATGCTGAAACTGCCAAGTTGGGTGACAATATGGCAAGACTCGAGTGTAAGGGTCACTGTGCATCTCTTGAATCGCAACATTGATCAAGAGGCCATTGGAGATATGCTTGAAGACATGTATATAAATTAGGTATGGAAAATGTGCGTTTAAAGTGGGACTTGATCGAAAATGACAGTGTGGTCATTGCTTGCCTTGTCCTGGATAACAACCAAGCCCGTCGACCATGATCCATCCTATCTCATGCTGCAGCATCTTGACCATGACTGACAGGCGAGTGCCTTTGATGGACGGCACAAGACGAATCCACACCGAAAGGCTTACCTCACACACCATTTCAACCTCGCTATTCCTCGGGTGCAACTCCTCCACGGCTCTCCTCACGCCAATTGGCTGTGTCAAGAGCACGACACTGGCCCATCGTATGGCGACATCAAAGCCCTGATAACACACCAAAAGCCACCCCCAGAACCCCGGGTTCAAGTGCCGAAATCACGATATTGGTCAATTCTGATTGGCTACGATTGTGATCTCTCTCTCCGCGGAGACGTCATGGGGATCTCCTGGGAGCACTTCATCGCGATCACATCCACATTCGGACGCTTGCTGTTTGACTTATCCCTCCCTCCGCAAATAACTCATTGAGATGCAGATCTTGGTAGAGATACTCTATAGTGCAGCCACTAAACATAGAGTATCAGGTAGAGGTACTTGGTGGGAGACGAGAATGGAAAGGTCATCAACTTCTGCTGTAACCCTCGAGTCGTTGCAAGATGCTACCTCGAAAACACACGAACAAGGATATCATGATGCAATAAAACTCACTAGACACACAATTGGCTACTGTCAGAATTTTATTAAAAAGCTGGTGATACGCACTTTTTTGTCGGACAAATGCCCAACCTTCACTCACAGTCTTTGTCTGATCTCGGCAAAAATGGCTTCTGATCTTAAGACAGACTCGCCTCCTGATCTTAGCGATGAGGCTGGCACCATCGACACTGAACCTCCCGTAAACGAAAAGTCGCTTCTGCGGAAACTAGACGCCAAGTTACTTCCAGCCGTTGGGGTCCTGTATCTGTTATCGTTCTTAGATCGCAGCAATGGTAAGGCTTGGACTGGTCTTCGACCACGACAAGTAGATACTGACATCGTGAACAGTCGGAAACGCCCGGATCGAGGGAATGGTCGATGACCTCAATATGAGTACGGGGGCCTGTAATCTCCTTGTGGATTAAAACTCATGCTAACCTGTGTGGTAATTAGCTGGAAATCAGTACTTGACAGGTCTCACTCTATACTTTGTGGGCTATGTACTTTTCGAGGTCTGTTGCCCTTAACCTGCGCCATTCCTTTGCTAATACCTTAGAAGATTCCTTGTAATATTATTCTAAAGCGCACTACTCCAAGGCTTTGGCTTCCAACCCTTACGATTGCCTGGGGCATTGTAGCTACGTTACTCGGCATCGTTCAAGACCTCAAGGGCTTCCTCATCGCCAGATTCTTTCTTGGTGTTACTGAGAGCGGTTTGTTTCCAGGAGTGGTGTTCTACTTCTCCATGTGGTACAAGAGACGAGAGAGGCAGTATCGCATTTCGCTGTTTTTCTGTGCAGCATCCCTTGCCGGTGCCTTTGGTGGTATCCTCGCATATGTGAGACCTCTTTACCCCATTGCGAAGGAATTCATCCAGCTAACAGAAGTTTAGGGTATCGGCAAGATGGGAGGTGTCGTTTGGGAGAATGGGTGGCGCTGGATCTTCATTCTGGTAAGAGCCACGGTAACATACCCCTGGATCGAACTGACACTCAACAGGAGGGGATAGCTACCGTTGTGGTGGCCGTGGCGGCATATTGGTTCATCGAGAACTACCCTGATACTTCAAAATTTCTCACCAAGGCTGAACGGACCTTCATCCATGAGCGCTTGGCAGCGGACAGTGATGCTATTCGACAGGAACAATTCAGCTGGGCAGCGGTCCGTGAGGCGTTGAGGGATCCCAGTTGCTGGCTCTATGGCCTAGGCTTCCACACAATGAGTCTGCCTCTGTACACTCTATCCTTGTTTCTGGTTAGTCTCTATCGATGCGATTCTATCAATCCCGATGCTCACATTGTCAATCTAGCCCACCATCATTAAGGATCTTGGATACAAAGCAGCAGTCGCACAGCTCTTGACTATTCCACCGTATGCCCTTGCATTTCTCACGACGCTGGGTGTTGCTATAGTCTCTGAGAAGCTAGGCCGACGTGCTCTGTTCATCGCTGGGTCATCAGTTGTTGCTGCCATCGGGTACATAATCCTCCTCGCCAACACTAATCCCACAACTCGACCAGGAGTCTCGTACCTGGGAACCTTCTTTGCTGCCGCTGGTATATATCCCGCTACCGCCCTGGTGCTTTCTTGGCCCGCAATCAACGTGTCGGGACAGACAAAGAGAGCCATCGCGAACGCAATGCAGATCAGCATCGGGAATCTTGGAGCCGTGTTGGGAACACAACTGTACCGAGCCAACGATGGTCCTCGATTCATCGTTGGACACTCTATGGCTTTGGGTTATCTGGTAGCAAACGTCATCGTTGTGACTTTGCTGGGTTGGAGGTTGAAGAAGCAGAATGAAAGCCGTGCCGCGGTGGCGGAGGAGATCAAGCACGTTGGTGAGGTGGAAGACTGGAAGGGTGACTCGGATGTTAGATGGAGGTTCGAGTATTGATTTGCCAAGAGAGGTCTTCATGATTATTCTATTATGCTTAGTATCTTAACTCGTACTTAAGACGTGGTGCTCGGCTCCTAAACCAGAATAAAGGCAACTTCTGGGTCCTTCAAAATCTGCAACCAATTGTGCTGTGCTCCATCCTCTCTCCTCCTGCCCCATATTACCTGCAGCGTGTCAATGGAAGTATATACAAATCCCCAGGGAAGGCAGTCGGCGAGTCTTTTCATCCTTGACATACTCCAGGCCTGCCTCTCTGGGTCTCGGGCTTGGGCTCCGGCAATAAAGGTTGGCCACGGTGATGTCTTGAAACTTGGATCCCCGTGAGGTATTGACAGCAACTGGAGGAAGAGGTCTTGCTCCAAGGTTTGCTCAGTGTCTGGAGGTAGGTGGTTCCTGATCGAGGGAACCGCGTATAGGATGTACAAGCAACATGCCAACTGGTGTGCACGCCCGGCATGTGTGCGGCTCTGAATCTCAGTGACTTGGCGACCATGTGGCACATTCTTGATCTCGCGCGCCCAGGCATCCAGATCATACGACATGGCACGATTCATGTGCTCCATCCCTTCTTCAGTGACCCTCGCAATGGAAACGTCATCATCACTGGGTTCGTTTGAGAGTCGTGCCACAGCCAATAATATCTGCAAGATCTCAGCGGGGCAGCAAATGTAGCTGTTGTTGGAAGCAAAGCGGATGACTGATGGAGCTTGCGCAGTGTAAAAGTAAGATGATGAGGCCAATAAGCCGTTGACGACTGTCGATGCAAAGATATAGCTTCTTGAAGAAGGTCAGCCTCGAGTTAGTGTACTGGTGGGTTCGACCTACATGTAACAGTCGGCTATGATGAAGTCTCTGAGCATCTTATTCGAATAACCCCCTGGTTGAAGATGTCTGAGCACATTGCCACTACCTTCAAGGTGAGCTCTCCAGCCATGCTTGCCAGACTCGATGAGTTCCAGGGCGATAAAGAAATGGGCCGCCGCCAGAAGAATGTCGCTCTTAAGGGGGCTAGCTTCCTCAATCGCCAGACGAAGTGCCTCGAGCCCTCTCTGCTTAGCGACCAAGGCATCTGCTGCCGCACGTCGGGAAGCTGCTAATGCCTGATGAGTTGAGGACTGTGACCAGTTGAGTTGACTATGAGCTCGAGGGTTTAAGAAATTAGACATGTGAGTTGCCGAGGCAGCTATAACGATGTGTCTCAGGAGTGGATGTGCTCCGCTTAGAGGGACCAACTCGTGGAAGGGATTTAGGCCTGGGAGGTCTATAGCCACGAGATCCGGACAGAGTCGATTTGTGACTTGCGATGTTAGCCTAGACTCAACCCTAACAGCATGCGTTGTGTCACAAAGGGGAACTAACAATATGATAGATACTGGCGTTCCATAGAGTGGACATCTTGGAACATAGGGTCAACTAAAGCCCAGGGAATCGTTTGGTTGCTGGGACTTGAAAATGCCAAAGCTTGAGTACGGCTATGGCATAGCCTCGCGTTTGCAGAGACGACCGCGTCTCTGGTCGCCGTGCTTTTATACTTGATTGCAGACCCCTCAGCAACCCATGTTGAGTCGTTCAACACAGGCAATTTGTTACCGGCTAGCTTGCCTCGACTGGCCACTGCACCCGCCCATCTATACAGCTTCCCATAGCCGAGACATTCCTTGCCAGTAGTGGTGCACTTGCGACAGGCCGGAACTGATCGATCGCATCGTAACCTACTGTAACGGCAGTTGTGGCAAGCTTTGTTGGAAGGGCGCTGAGGGTCCATAAGCGGTGACCCAGAGCGAGCGACGAGGTCAAATTTGACTAAGTCGATGCGTGACTAGAGCGGCCTTATCTCTAAAGATATGCAACCGACAATTGACATGGTATAGCAGTTGCTGGTCAGCAAACGGGGCGGTAAGGACCCTTGACGCAGAAGAGATAATTGGGTTGAAACTGCGACTGGAAACCCAAGTGCCTCGGCAATTCACAAAGGTGCACCAGATGGTCGACCCGGTAACTGAAATGCCCATGGAGTTGTAATTATACGAGTGTCTAGGGGTCGGCTGTCCAGCGGAATTCTTGGTGGGAACTAACCGAACACCGAACATCTCGGAGGGCGCAACCGACTGGATGAACTTGGCATATTTAAATCATAGAGATCCGGTTCTTCAACATACAATTTCAAGTGCAGAGTACTTTGTTACCAACGAGACAAGCCACCTCCTTCAACCCATCCTTCACATCAGCTCTGGATGACAAATGATCCAGTCGCCGATACGGAGCTGTGGAGACGCTAGTCTGAATCAGGAAGATATAACCCCATGTCCTGCAGAGGCAAAAATACCCCACGCAACTTTGTTGAGTTGCCATGCGGACACTGTCGCGAGCGGTTGGCACCATCGTTCACCGCAGTGTATTCAAGCCAATCGTAAGAGGCCATTGATTGGGAATCTTATCTCGTGCCCAGATCGTGTGGTAGTGGCAGCCCAATCTTAGAGCTTGCAGTTGTGGGTGGAGCAAAGGGACATTTTGCCAAGATGAACTCTCATGATGTCAGAGTTTGCGGAATAAGAACCAAGGGTCACCCTGGCCCAATTCCTGATCCTTTTTGTCCTCCTGACAGGCCTTTCTTCAACCTGGGTGTTAAGCAACACTGCGCCGGCCCAGTATGTTCAACATTGATCGACGATAAGTAGCTCGACATTGTCCTTTTCTTTTTGACTGCCTTTTATCTGCTGTCTACCGCGTCTCTTCCGTGACCCGGTCTCCAACATGACTCACGGACAAGTCGTCGTCGAAAGCGAGGATCCTGAATCCGCAACGAATACCATCATCGATGTTGAAAAGCTGGGCCGACAGCGGCCAGCGGCCTTTGCCACGCGATGGGCCGAGTTGGGCTTCATATTCTCGCTCCTAGGCTCAATGGCAATGGCTGTATGTTCCTCGTTTCATCGGTTCTTTATTACTTTGCATGTATTGACTAGAAAAATAGGAATTCTTCGTCTCAGGATTTCACATCATCCTTCCACCGCTAGCCATTGAGCTTGAAATCCCCGAAGCATCTCGAACGTGGCCATCGAGCGTATTCTCTCTCGTCACCGGCGCATTTCTGCTACCACTGGGCCGGCTGAGTGATATGCATGGCGCATACATCATTTTCAACAGCGGGCTTGCATGGATGTCGGTCTGGTGTCTGGTTGCCGGCTTCAGTCACAACTATATCATGCTCATTATCTGCCGTGCTTTGCAGGGAATTGGAGCAGCGGCCTTTTTACCTGCCGGTATTACGCTACTTGGCAAGACATACCGACCAGGGCCACGAAAGAATTTTGTTTTTGCCATATATGGTGCTTTTGCACCTCTTGGGTTCTTCATCGGCATCCTGATAGGAGGTATCTCGGGCGAACTTTTGTCCTGGAAATGGTACTTTTGGATTGGTGCAATCATCCTTGTTGTCATATTCGCCGCCGGATTCTTCTCCATCCCAAATGACTTTACCAAACACCCCCCTGACGGCCTCGGCATGGACTGGTGGGGGGTGGCAACCATCGTACCGGGTCTTATCCTTCTGGTATACGCCATCACCGATAGCTCGCAGGCACCCAAGGGCTGGGCAAGTCCTCAAATTATTGCCACTATTATAGTTGGCGTAGCGATTCTCGCTGCGGCCGTATACCTCGAAGGTTGGGTTGTCCCAAACCCCCTTGTCCCAGCTGACCTCTTCTCGCCGCCATACATGACAACCCTTGTCGTGGCCCTTTTCTTTGCCTATGGCAGCTTTGGCGTTTTCCTGCTATACAGCAGCTTCTACATTGAGCTTGTCCTCGAGATATCTCCTCTGCTGACGGCTCTATGGTATGTTCCTCTGATAGTTGGTGGCCTTCTCCTTGCTACAGTGGGAGGCCTAGTTCTCCATCGACTTCCCGGTCGTATCCTACTGATAGTCTCTGGGGTGGGTTATGTTGTCTCCTGCCTCCTTTTCGCTCTCATGCCAGAAAACCCGAACTACTGGGCCTGGGTTCTGCCGGCTATGGTTGCATCCACCGTTGGCATCGACATTACATTTACCGTCAGTAACGTTTTTATCACGACAAATCTACCTGCACGGCGTCAAGGACTTGCGGGAGCACTGATCAACAGCACTTTGTTTCTGGGAATCAGCTTCTTTCTTGGATTTGCCGATGTGGCCGTGGGACAGACGTCACGCCCTACTCTACGGGAGAGTTACCAAGTCGGATTATGGTTCGGTGTCGGCATATCAGGAGTGGCGCTGTTGATGTTGTCATTTATTAATGTTGGAAGGGCCAAGAGTGACTTGACCATTGAAGAACGAGAGCAGATGGAAGCAGCGAGAGGTAGAGGTGAATAAACGGCAGAAGACGATGGAACATGGCTTTAATTATCAAGGCGCTAGGAACAACTTGGTGTGAAAGGCCAGGATCTTTGATGCACCACTCATAGACAGACAATCTCCAAGAGAAATCTATTTCAACAAGGCGGCCATTCAATGTCTAGTGAACTGATCTGCTCCGGGTTGCATAGACAAAAGCTAATCCCCAATGGTGAGATGGAAACTCGAGCAAATGACGATTAACAACGGCCCTCTTGATTATCCAGAGCTGCAGATCGAGGCCCCATTACGCAAGAACTATCTCCGATAACTAAGAGTTCAAGCTGGCGGAGGGCCCAAAACGCAAGAGCTACAAAAATGACTGACATTTTTACCTGGCTAACACTGATATTTCTGTGTTCTGTAGTATCCCCTAAGTCTAAGAGCAGGTAAACATATCTTGACACAATGCCGAAATCCAAGTTGAGAAGAAGGAAACTGCAATATTCCCACATTCTCCTTGTACAAGGATTCATTGACGTCAAATGATAGCGCCTAGAAGCTCGATGTTGCCCTTGCCCGCAACCTCGCCCCATACCTCCACATGAGAAGTGGTGCTGGAATTCCAAAGAAGAGTCTTGCCAAAGCCATAGTGTTGTTTCCCCATCCGTAACCCAGAACCGAGTACATCTTTGGGGTAAACAGGGGGAACAAGAATGCAGTCAAGCTTCTGAGGAACTGTGTTGCCGCCATGGCACTGGATGTATGATCCGGATAAGCATCGATCGTGTATGCCTGCATGGGCATGCCTGCAATCTGCATGCCAAAGGTTGTGAAAAACATGCCAACATCGACCCAAGCCCAGTGAACCTTGTACTGAGCACACCACCCATAGATAATGAAGCCAAAGGGGGCCAGAATAGCACCAGGCAGTATGAGGGGGATGCGATGTTCAGGAACAGGTTGTCCATCGGCACGGCGTTCCATTCTGCGGAACGAATAGTCCATCAAAGGCCCAGCAAGCTGAGACCCAGCGAGTTCTCCAAGCATGCAAGAAATGTAGTGGAGGCCACTGATCTCCACGGACTGATGGTAATGATGGATCCAAAGGTCGGCGAAACTCGCAAGAACAATGTACAGAAGCCCATAGCTGATGGCAGAGATGATGGATGATACTTGGATGATTGGATGGAAGGCAAGAAGCCGTAGCGGGCGGCTCAAAGCTTGGCCAAGAATAATAGCGAGATTTGATTGGCTTCGGTGCCGCTCTTCTTGTGTGTAGTATGGAGCACCTGTTTCTTTGCGCAGCTTCTTGGCTCGTTTTTTAAGAATTGCTGGGGCAAACGTCTCGCGGAAGCTGGTCAGTGAGACGACAACCATGGCAAATTGAAAGATGGATGTTGACCAGAACATCCATCTCCAAGAGACGCGATATGTCATGAAGCCACCAACGATTGGGCCTGTGAGTAGAATTAGATATGGCTTGGCGGACACGCAGTTCAGGACACTTACCTACTGCGGCTCCCAGCAGAGGAACCAGAAGAAACCACCCAAGAGACCTCCCACGCTCCTCTGGGCGCCATATATCACCCAGGACTCCACCTCCAAGTGCGTATATAGCGCTGGCTCCGAAGCCGGCTAAGAACCGGGCAGCAATGAGCAGCTCCTTGGAGCTTGCAAAGCCACAAGCGATGTTCCAGACCAAGAACCATATGTTGGACGCGTGCAAGATCACCTGGCGGCCGTAGACTTCGGACAATGGTCCGATCACAAGCGGGCCGAAAGCAGTTGCCAGCAAGTAGATGCTCAAGGCCATCATAGCCTCAGTCGAGTTCATCTCCAAATCGACTGCAATCAAGGACAGTGCAGGGGCCATGACAGTTGACACGAGGATTCGATTGAAGCCAGTTACCGAGAGGACATTGGTTACAGTCCACTTCCGTCTTTCTGGCCAGTTCTTGGGGTTCTCGCTATCCTGGTCATCGAAGGCAACGAGATATGGATCTGGTTGAACGGGGGACATGGCAGTCAGTTCAGCCCCAGCTGGGACCTGGTTGTTCAAGGCGTTCTTTGTTCTGGTAGCCATCTTGGAGTTGAAGAAAGAGAATAAGAAGAGGACGGGATGATGATTCAGAACCCCGCAATAAATAGGCATCAGCAACGCAGCATTCAGGCTGATTCACGGAACGTAGATCTCGCGGAGCTAATGCGGAGATATCGGCAGCGAACGGAATTATTGCGGTCACGGCCCCTGACCAGGTGAGCTCAACATAGGTTAAGCGAGCAGGATGCGATAAGGCAAGGTATTAGATCCATAGTCATCATTGGAAAAAGACTGGGGGCATGTTGGAATATGGAAGGTGGTTGCGAGCGCAGTAAATGTCTCCCACCAGTACAAGATAGTCTATCTATTGATAAAGGCATTTGATCTATAGGCGTAAATTCGTTGAGGTGAGAAATTCTCTCATTCCAGACAACTTAACCCCTGCCGGGAATCTTGAACCCGGAGGCTCTCAGCTTCTGGAACACGCGTTGAGGATCATACTTCTTAGAGGCGGCCTGAAGATATCGGACAGACTCGGATCCATAATGTTTGATTGGATCCTGGTCGCCCAGAGCGTAGTTGAGGTACTCCCAGTTCTTGTTGGCGCCAATGCTGGTGGCATATTTGTTGATGGCATTCCTATACTCCAGTGTCAAGGGGGCAATCTTTTTCTGGTTCTCAGCCGTGTTTACAGTGACAGCAATGAGCCAATTGAGGGCAGGACCATCAGCGACGACATCCTCAAGACCGAGAACATTACCGCCCGCCTTGCGGGAGTGAGCCACCATGGACTCAGTGAATGGCTGGAACTGGACAAGAACGCTGAAGTCGGAGTCGGGGGCTGCCGCCTTCATCTTCTCGACGTACTCGGCATGTTTCTCATCCACAAACTTTATGACCCGAATATCATTCGTGGTCATGCCAGTCATCCAGTTGGTACTAGAACGAGGTCAGTACAGCATTGACGGGATGGCCATAGGAGAACGCACTAAAGGCCCAAGGGTGTAGGACCCGTGAACTGAGGGACAAGGTCCGCAATCTTGCCCGTGGTCAGGGTGTTGGAAACATTTGGGAGAGAGAGAAAGTCGTCAAAAGCCGGGACAGCAGGAATGGCGTCAGAGTTGGAGACGACCGAGATCAGGATGCGCTCTTTTCCGTTGTACTGGACAGAAACGATCAGCTGAGAGGCAGGGTCAAGATGCATGTTTTCGGCAAAGTCGATGTATGACTCAAACACATGATCGCGTTGCGACAGGTCGAAGCTAACAAAGCCTCCCCAAAGCTTGTTTGAGTCAACAACGTCTGTCGAACGGTTCAGGTTAGCACCAGGAGAAAGTCCAGTCATGAAGGGGAAATGAACTTGCATTGGTCGACTCGAGTCACAAACCCCAGGTTTCCAGAGCCACCCTTGAGGGCTTTCCACAGATCAGGGTGTTGGTTCTTGTTGGCGTTGACGATGCGACCGTCAGCGAGAACCACCTCAAAGTTGGCGACAACATCGCAAGCAAAACCACGAGCGTTGGAATGGAACGAGTACTAAAGAGTGGTTAGAACTTGACCGCTGCCAACGGGTGCCAGGGTGGTCGTGAATGGGCACCTACTCCTCCTCCAGTGGTGAAGCCACCAACACCAACGACAGAGGCACGGCCGCCAACAGCCGCGACATCATATTCGTTGAGCGCCTCGTAAACACGGCCCCAATTGGATCCGGGCTGAATCGACGCAATCTTCTTTTTCGAGTCGTAGGTGGTAGAGTTCATGTAGCCTCCCAGCAGTTAGCCATGACCCAGGGGAGCAGGGCGTAGACATCCATACTGAAATCAATGGTGATGCCATTTTCAACTCCGTTGGAGCCCTCCCATGCAGAGTGTGCACCACTGCGTATGCCAAACGGGCACTTCTTCTTGGAGATAACCTTAGCTATCTTGGAAACATCCTGTGTAGTCTCAGGGAGAACCATGCACCAAGGTTCGAGGGCGGCGTTGGCTGAATAGTAGGTCTTCAAACGGGCGTCGTATGCGTTGCTCCCCGGAACATAGATCTTTCCCTTAAGTTGAGGGACGGCGGCGAGGGCAGAGCACTGTATTGTCTGTGTTAGCAAGACGCTGGAGAGGCTTGAGGACGGCGCAGAAAACCCACACATGGACATGAATCGTGTGTAGCCGTGGCTGACGCGCCAGCGCCCAACAGGGCGAGACTAGCAAGGGAGATTCTCATTGCGAGGACAGATGAGATGTACAAGAAGCAAGAAAATGTTCGATTGGGATTCCAACTGTTAGATAGAGAAAAGATCAACAAGAAAAGAAGGAAGATCAGGCCCTAATAAAATCTGGAAGACATCTGAATGAACCAAAGCATCCCGTGTTACAGGCATGATTACGGAGCCTCCAAGGATGGGCAAGACTTGCGAGAATTTAGTCCATGCACAGCACGGACTGGTCAATGTGAGATCTTGTCCGCTCAGACTTTGAGGGGTTTGGAGATCAGTGGAGATGCTAGACCAGGGCATTCAGCTAGGCTCCGCACTTGGCGCTGGTGATCTGGGGAAGGTTGGATTGCTAGTCAACTGTCATATTGTTTATCGAGATGAGGTTCCGCACAGCCGATGAGATTTATGACTGACATCTGTACGCCAATATCTGGTTGCTTGAGAATCTTCCACGAAAGGTTCCAATTTGCTTTTCATCGTTGCGTCTTTCTTGGCTGTCAGTTCAGCCCAGCTCAGGCGTGCCAAGGCATACTAGCAGAGTTTCGCCCCTTCTAATAGGCACCAATTTTCAGCTCTGCATCAGGGATTTGGTCATCACGGAAGCCACCAATCCCCAAAATGCCAATCTTTTCCTCGAGGGGATGGCCTGGCATGCGCAGCCCGTCCCGCGCGACCTTGGCCGGTGTGGACTATCCCGACTTCCCGGAGGCTGGCCGCCGTTCCAAGCCAATGATGCGGGCTTGGCGGTGCAAGCCACGGGCTGAGCGAACATTGACGGCTCCCACTGCACCTCTCGTGCCTTAATCGTCAACAACCGGCGTTTCACGCTAACCTTGCACCCAATGCTGCGGCTGTAAGCTATGACCAGAGCTCGTGTTCAGCAGTTCAGGAGATCATTCCCATCTTTAACCTAGGACTTCTGCATCCCCAAGATCGACTTGTTCCTGGCTTCCTCATCCTCGTTTACTTCCGTCATGCCGAAAACATGACGACTTTTCCGACCATCAACGGCACAGAGGTTTTCCGCCTGCCTCCTCCTGACTATGGGCCTCTGAACTTTGCCAACCCCAAGCAGCAGAAGAAGCTGGAGCATTATCTGATCTTTGGACTCGGTGCCCCACTGGCATTGATTGCTCTGTTGCAGAGATATTACACCAAGATCTTTTTGTCCAAGGGGTTGCAGATTGATGATGGTAAGTTGCAGAAGTCTAAGGGTATAGTCACATAGAGCAGAGGTTGCTAACCTTATTACAGGGTTCATGTTTCTCGGCTGGGTAACTCTCCTTGATGTCCATGATGCCAGACAGATTCTGTTTCTGACTCTTGATAGTTGTTCTCTGTCTTGACCCAAGCTTTGCTCATCGGTAAGTCTCTTCAACCTCTTCGGCCACTTGACTCACCTAACCCCAACTTCACAGCCTCCATCGCACAAGGCGGAATGTGTGCTCACAGTTGGGAGATGAGCCTCGCAGATTTCCAACGATATTCCTTAGTCAGTAAACTTTGCTGCATTGTTCGATCTTCAACCCAAACCTGACTGCAAGCGTAGATAAGTTATCTTTGCGGGCCAATCTACCAGCTCTGCAATGGCTTCATCAAGCTGTCTCTCCTTTCCTTCTACCTCCACCTCTCTCCTCAAAGATGTTTCCGGATAGCAGTCTGGCTTACCATTGGCATCGTCACGGCCTACACCGTCATCATTACATTTATGATGTGGTTCCTTTGCAACCCTCCCCGCAAGGCCTTTGACTTCAAGGTAGAAGGTGGCTCATGCACTGATGCGGCCATTCTATACATGGCTACAGCCGTGTCAAACATTGTCACCGACGTGATACTATTTGTGTTGCCAATTCCCATGGTGTATAATCTACACATGCCCAAGATCCAAAAGTTTGGAGCCATCATCGTTTTTGCAATTGGATCCTTGTAAGTGATTCCAGAATACTGTAGATCTTTTCTGATTCTTGCAGAACCGTTGCCACATCGGTGACCAGACTGGTGTATCTACCCGTGGTGCTAGCCAGCACAGATGTTTCTTGGGACTCTGCACCCGCCAACATATGGACGTACGTCACGCTTTGGCCGTCGGCCTGCATGGTGATGCTGACAGTCGTAGATTCATCGAAGCAAATCTCTTTGTCATATGCGGCTCCATGCCGACCCTACGCAAGTTCTTTAAGCACTTCATGCCTCGTATTGTGGGATCATCGGGGGCCTCTCACTATGGGACAACGTCCTATGGTCAGCATCAGCAGAGCAACACGCGCAGCCGAGTGCGTAAAGGCCGCAGCCAGTATGCGCAGTTTCCTGAGGATAATGCCACTGAACTTGAGAGATTCTCTGACGATGATAACAAAAATGGCGGGACGGTCGTGGTTGGTAATGCAAGTACTGAGGGGCTACGGGACGATCATAGTGAGAGGGCGATTCTACAAACTCAGACTTTTAAAAACAGTTCAGTACTCATCATGAGTCACCGAGTAGCTGAAGGGAGAAGAATCCCATTTCCTACAATGTTAGAATAGTATAAAACAATATACATGTGCGAAAACTTATATCCCTCAGTGACAAAATCTCCCGTCTCCAACCGCGGCCATCTCAAAACGCATTTGATCTCATTGAGAATGAAATGGGTTACTTTGTTTGGATAGGTTTTTGGGGGGCTCATCAGTTTATACACGAGGATCTGAATCAAATCGTCCCTGTCTGGATGTACGATATTAACACCAAGAGCGAGAGTAACAGAATTAGAAGTTGGCCTCTTCACTGTTGGCTACTTATAAATAAGTTGCCAGTTAAAGGTATCTGAGTGGTTAGGAGCTCAAAGTTTGTCATCGCAGCGTTGTGGGAGCTGTATTCTGGCAACGCAGATGACTGGTTCACCATTGCCTCGAGCCCTTATAGTGACTTGTAGATCACAGGTCACTTCTACCGCGCATGAGAATTCACAAAACCAAGCAGTCCTTGAATCACCTTTCTTTGCTATATGCCAGTAGGTAGTCTACTTTGAGGCCTCAAGTTCCTCCTTCTCACTTTCACCAAGCAATCCCAGAGCTTCTCGTCGTGTTGGAGCTGCGGCATCGAAGTAAGGCTTTTCAGCCAACGATGTCACCCTAGTTCCATGTCGTGGCTCCTTACCACTGTAGTCCCAACTGGCATTGTGAATCGTAATACTACAAATGTCAGTCTTGACTTCCCCATGTGTTGGATCAAGGTACATACCGGTTGTCCCAAAGAACTGAAGTTCGAGGTGTCCACCTCCAGCGCAGCTGGATGTCAATGTTCTTCTCGTACACATCGTACAAGTATCCGAGAATGACGTCGCTCTCGGCCTTGTCAAGTCCCACAATCCTATCCGTCATAGCTCGGTTGACCCAAAGGGCCTTCCAACCGGTCGCAGGATGGACTCTAACGAGTGGGTGAACACGTTCGATGTACTTGGGACCAGCCTCAGGGTCATCTCGGTCCAGGTAAGGGTGTGCAGATCGATACACAGCAGACCTTCCGTCAATGATCTTGCGGAACTCTGGTGACAGCTTCTCGTAGGCAGCATATCCGCTGGCCCAGCTTTCGACCCGTTAGTATTTGATCGTTCAATAGACGTTAAGCAAAACTCACAGAGTGTCACCGCCAACACTGGGAACAGTGTCATTGTGAAGGTGAGTGATTCCAGCAGGCTGGCGCTCGTGGACTAGATCTGTGTGCCATCTTGACGCACCTCCAGGCTGGCGAAAGGTTGCGGGTCGTTCCGTGGCTTGAAGGTCAGGCCAAATGATGGAAACACCTGGAAGGCCTGGAACCTGAGCAACTTGAGGCTGGAACAAAATGTCAGATTACTTGTAAGAACTTTGGCTCCTAAATACTTACATGAACCTCGACCTCCCCGTACCACTCGCCAAGCTCCTTCTGCTGCTGAGGGCTGAGATCTTGGTCTCGGAAGAAGACGACGCTTCGCTCAGCAATCAACAAGGCAAGTTCGTCACGCTGCTCGTTTGTGAGGTCCTTGAGCTGCAGACCCTCGATCTCAGTTCCGATGTGGGCAGTCAAGTCGGTAACCTTTGTCGCCGCAGAGAAAAGGTTCTTCTTGGACTTGTCTGCCCTAGCTCCTGCGTCGACGTAGTCACGAGGTTGATCACGGATCTTGTACACGTCTTGCAGATATAGCGGACGCGAGGGACGATAAGGGTAGCCCTTAGACAGGTCTATGCCTGCCTTTTCAAGTCTCTCTCGAGCCGGCGCGGGCAGCTTGAGAGAGTCCTTGATGGGCTCGGCAACATCTTTGATGCTGGGATCGATCGGAGCAGGAACCATGGTGTGGGGTGGCTGAGAGTTGATTGGATTATTAGTCGAAGGGATATGAAGATCTGTTTGATTGTTCCATCTAATATGGCCAAGCACACGCTTATTTATGGCATAGCCATTGTTGCATCGATCCCCGGGTTCCCCAATTAAGGTCATCTCGCCATAATGGCACACGATGACCAACCTGGTTTGCACGTCATCTCATTGGTTATCGCTTCCGATGCGATATGCAAAACTCATTGCAACATTAACATCTGGCCAGTGTTTTCCACAGAAAATGGCGCCATGAAGGATCTTGACTACAATGGGATAGGCTTGCCTACCCCTCTATAGACACAAGATGGTGTGCAGTCCAAGATTTGTAAGAAGGATCCCCTCTCATGGCTTGCGATTCGGACAGTAGCGATTTGTAATGCAATTTCTGAGAAGTGACTGTGCAGTCATACTTGGGCTCTTCGGTCGCGGGCCGAGCAAACGAGACTGTTAAGTACCTATGTGGGAGCCGATGTATGCATCATGATCTTAATCGGCCGGAGATAAGGAAAGATACTGCCCCGATGGCTTCAAGATACCTATCTTGAGTGTTATTTCTTCGAATAAGTCTTTAACAGGCTCGATATTATGATCTTCCGTGGTGTTGGCTAGTTGCCTCTGATTTAAAAGCTGTCATGAACGAACTATCATCTTCGACCGCTTCGGCCTTCTTACAGTTGTAAGTGTGCTGCCAGCCGTTTAATCTTCTGCCAAACTGGCAGCCGGTGAAACGCAGACAAGGTTTATGCGATTTGACCATGTGCAAGAGTGTTAACAGCTTGACCATGTTGAAAATCGTGTTGTTCATCTTTGTCACATCCTTGACTCAAGAAACTATCGATCCTAGGCTACCCAAAAGGTACAGCTACGCAAATGAGGTTCTTCATGGAAATGTCAATCTTTGAAAGATCGAGCAACCGCACCTGAAAGCAATCATATATAGACATACTAAGCATGGATTGTGGATTGCCTTCCTCCAACTACCGGTGGTCTTCATCTCATGCATGTTTCGAGAAAGCCTTGAGCCCAAGAACTGACTAATTGAATAAGTATTGGAATCTAGTTACGAGACATCGAACCGCAAAGGGTTTGCAGTATGATCAACGAACCTGTACGATATGCACCCTCAGAACTCCAAGATTATCATCATCGAGTCTCAATATTCTTGGGACTCGGTTGGCGCGCAAGCCAACTAATAGACCAAAGAAGCGCCTCAAGGCCATTTGGATGGAAATAGAGCTGTCAGGGAATGAACCATTTCCGCGATTGCTTCATACCAGCTGCATGACTATTCAATGACTCTCAATCTAGTCTATCTAATACATATTACAACAACGAAATTACAACTTGGCGCGAGCTACGCTTGCAAGCTCCTGACTACCACTACTACGCCAAGCGGCCGTCTCCTTGGGCTTTGACGTCTTCCACTGCCACTTGGGCTCTGACTGCTTCTCATCAACCAACAACTTCTGTACCCATTGTCCGAAAATAGGAAGCATCTTGAAACCATGACCCGAGTCACCGGAGAGGACAACTAGTGAAGAGTCGGTTCCAGGCACAAAGTCAATGATGTAATCTGAGTCATCCGTGTCGGCAAACCAGCACAGATGTCTGTCAATCAACGGGCGATCCGCGAGCTGTGGGAACACCTCTCTTAGGAGTTTTCGGATATGCACCTCATCTTCTTCAGGGATGAATTGCGACTCGGAGAGCTCGGAGTAAGGAATTGAGAGACCATCTTGAGACCAAGCGTAGTTGGTGTAAGCACCTCCCATGTGGCAGAACTTGAGCTTGTTGGTGGCCTTGTCGGGCTCGAAGAAGAAGGCAAGATCCCGCACGTTGGTGACGGGAATGCCTCTCAACTTGTCAGCCTCTTCAGGAGTCAGCTGAATGTGTGCGACACCCCAGCAGCGACCTGTCATTTGCTTGCCCATGCGGGGAATAATGTTGGAGGCATCGGCGCCCAAAGCCACGATAGTCTTGTCGGCAAGATAGATTCGGCCTTCTCGGGTCTTTGCTCCAACACATTTGGTGCCGTTTCGGCTCGATGCGTAGACCAGGGATTCAACTTCTCCTTTCTGGCTGCCAAGCTGGAACTTGACGCCCAACTTGACACACTCTGCATACACAGCACTCAAAGCGTTGGCAGAGTGACCGTACCCCGCCAGCTTGTTGAAGTAGCCAGCCCAGCGCTGCACATGATGGAATGCGGGAACCAGCTTCTTGATGTCGGCATTTCCGTTCACGCGCTGCACCTTGCCATTGAAGGCGGAATTGTCCCTGACAGATGCGTAATAACTCTCGAGAACTCGTTTTGTCTGGTCGGGCGCGTTGTTGGATCCAACGTTGAGGAAGCCCGTCTCGTGGTAGTGCGGTTTGTACAATGGATCAGTCTGCCATTTCCGGATGGCTTGCTACTCAAATGCATCAGTAAAGTGTGCATGGCCAATGCAATTCAGGAAACTTACCAGAGCCAGCTCGGTGTAGAAGGGATCGGCATACTCGGCTCGGATCACCTTGTTGAGATCGTTGGCTGCTGAGAAGCGACTGGGGACCTCGTGGTCCTTTTCCAAGACGGTAATGTCTGAGTAACCATTCTGGGCCAAGTGGTACGCGGTCGCTAGGCCAAAGCAGCCTCCGCCGAGAATCAGGACGGGTCGTGATGTGTCAGCCATTATGAAAGGTGATGGGACGTAAAGAAGAGATACTGAACAACAGCAAGAGAAGTCCAGCGGAGGGTCAGAGAGGGGATTTATGTTCTCGTCATCATTGGTTTCCGACTTTTGCTGGCCATGAAAGATAGGGAGGGACTCGGGATGCCAGCCGATATCGCCGCCATCATCGTAGTTCCGCCACCGCTGGTTGGACAGGCCTGTAGAGTTGCATGCTTGTTTCCCCTCCTCTGTCAACTTAGTTAGCGTAGCCGACGATTCCAAGTCGAGAAGAATCGACTCCACCACCTGTCGACGCCCTCCCCCGCTTCTTCGCCACTCCCAGCCTCCTACGACCCCGGATCGGAGAAGATACACCAAGCGCGATAGCCGAGGCGCGGGGAGGAAACCGAGTCTTTGGCTGGTGAGAGAAGTCTTGAGAGTTCCGAGTTACCCAAACTCGAAGGCAGCGTATTTTACATCGCAAGATAGTATCTACAAATTTAACCCGAAGCACGTCCAACAAGTTTCCTTTGAGTCCATCTCAATGCAGCTGCCGGCGCTTAGTTTCCGGTTCCTTTATCACCCAGATGCGGCCGGCACTGCCCCGGACGGTCCCCACCGGTCATCTGGTCTTTCGGCGTCTCCTCATCGGCAGAGAAGCCGGTTGCTGCACCCATCAATGTTTATTTGCCGAATGACGAGTTCAAGCTTGGACTGCTGGTGTCCATAGTTGAGCCTCAAGAGAGATGTCGTCTGATATAGGGGACTGTGATTCAAGCAATTGGGTGGGACTCAGTCATGTCTTGAAATGGGTGATGGGCCAGATGTGAAATGCACATAGGGTTGCCAGAGTGTGCCAATTGGAGTCGACATGTTGCATGCACTTCTTTCCGGTCTCCAACATGGAGCATGCCTAAGTGATACTCAGTGTGGGAAAGTGCTAGATTCCAACTCCAGCGTTCAGAATATGCGGGTCAAGTCAGTACATCTCGCGATCAACCTGACTGACAAACCCATGCACGCAGTGCACATGATCCGAACTTTTCTTCGTTTGAGCATACAGAAGAATGTATCAACACATTGCTTTTGCTTACAGATGCTCACGCCAAGTGTGGTCCTTTCTGTGGCTACGACCGCCTTCAAAAGTGGCGCCCGTGACTACGGAATACGACCCGAGGAGACACGGCAATCTACGAATGGTCGCTGATAGCATCGTCTCTCACCTACTTCTTATGAGGCGTTATTGAGATCACATTGACTTTCAAAATGGCATGAAATGGTGGGTAAGAATCTCACATCGAAAAGTGATTGACCACTCGATTTGGTCAGACATAATTACCTTGGAACGCCATCAAGCAAGTTCGCTTGATATTAGTATAATCAGATACATCTAGGCTTTCTGTCTCCCGATCTAATGACAATTGAGCTTAACTTATGAATAAGGGGCCTTACTATATACGAGTGTCAACGAGGACCATCGTAGAGGGTTGTGTTGCTTCCACCCTGATTGTGCGCCTGGGTGAGAATGTTTGTTGAAAGGAACAGATGTTTGACCGCATGAAACCACTCGATTAACACCAGCTTTAACACTGAATCATAGACATATGACCTGCTACTCTTGGACCTCGTAGCCTCTGGTTATTCTATTATCTTTGCATCTCAGGGCATGCTCTTATCCACGGCATCGGGACCAGCAACCGAGATCCTAACAAGCAGCTTATATTTCCTGAATCCATGGCACAACTATAATTTAAGAAGCTTTCCAAAGTATGATATCAACTTCAAAACCCAAATCTCTTCTCGCAACCCGCTGTGAACTTGGGACCAAGCTGCGCTTCTTCAACGTGCTACTGACGACCACGTTCTGCTGAGCGATGTGTACATATGCGGACCCGCTTAAAGACGAAATCCCGTCCTTCCGAAATTAGTTAGACCTAATTACGTGAGCAATAGGACCCACCTCAAGAAAAGTGGGCACTACACCAGTAAAAAAGTTTTCAAATTATAGCGAGAAGATATCCGAAGCTTCCCCGACGCGCCCATCGATAAAAGCATAACCCCGCCTTACATCTGTTTCGCCCGAGAAAAAACAGCATGCGTGGCTCAGGCAAAGCGTTTCTGTGGCTTCATCTTTACTCAAACCTGACACTCGCATCGAAGCCGTTTGCCCACGGACATTTTATATGCATCATCAGCTTCTTTACAAGAGCGAGGCAGTGATACCCTAAACCATACCCAATTCTACTCTACGGTACTTATAATTCCCACCTGCCGATGATGGAACTTATGGGCTGTCGCTCCCTGTCTCTGTCAGCATTTGTGAATAGAGTCAAGCTTGACAGCCACTGTGCTGCACTTATCGGCTTTGCCCTGTGTTCGCGTGGTCCACTCGTTTTTCATTTTTAAAATTTTGGGTAAAGACTGATCATGTTATATACGGTTGGACTACCTATGTACTCTGAAAACACTGAATATTCTTGAAATGAGTGGGTTCGAAATGAAACAAGTATTGACATGAATTGCCTCAGAGGGCACAAAGCATCAGCCATCAGCTGCCTAGCTCGCAAGCAAGACAACAGGCTCCCCGTTCGTGACATTGACACAAACCCGGCCATCATTATCTGAAGCATATGAACCTTGTCCAAAAACATTGTTCCATGACTTGTTTGGCCTTTGTGTGTAGAAGCAGTACTGACCCGACCAGCCCTGGCCCCGATTGGTGGTGAGAACGACGAGGTCCCCCCCGGCACGGCTCCATGCGTAGACGTTGTTTTCCACAAATAGATGCTTGTGGTCATTCCCGCCAAGACCTCCGGCCTTTGATCGTGCATTGGAAAGACGAGAGATGGCTTGGTACAAGTCTGCATTGGTGTTGAATCCACTTCGCCAGAGATCCTCCCGATTCGCTGGATCGTTCCCTCCCGCATAGCCCTGTTCGGTTCCGTAGTAGACAATGGGGATGCCTCTGGCGAGAATGACATGGGCCAGGGCGTTCTTGAGAAGGGAAACGTCGTTCTTTCGGTTTAGCCATCGAGCATTGTCGTGATTATCCAAAAAGGTACCCAATATAGTAGGATCGGAGAATTTGGCGCTGATTTCATCATGCATGTTGACCAAATCCTGAGACGATCCTTGCTGCTGGTAGAATCTGTTCATCGGATAATAGATGGCGTAGTTGAGAAGGCCAGGCATGACACTAGCATATCCAGCCAGATAGTCAGGGTTCCCATCAAAAACCTCTCCGATCGAGTATACTCCGGCAGCCGATTGAAAGCCGGGCCAAAAGTCCTTTTCGACGTGCTTGACTGTGTCAATCCGGATACCATCGAACTGGTACTCCTTCACCAACCACTTGATCCAATTCTGGTAAAGAGTGCGGATCGCGGAATTCTCCGTCTTGACATCAGGGAGGCCAGCGATGCTGCAAACCTCGATGCTTGTTTGGTCGGAGTAGTTAATCTCGCATCCCGAATGGTACGAGCTTTGCTGGTTCAGAGGCTCAGGCTTGTGGCCCCCAATATTTGGGCCCATGTGGTTGGCGACCACATCAACCATGACATAGATTCCCTATATATGTCAGTATTGGGCCTGCTAGAGGACATGGAATTGTCACCTTTTGGTGGGCTGAGCTGACCAGGCTCTTCAAGTCTTCAGCTGTCCCATACTTGGAGTTGATGGCATACAAATCGTCGGCCCAATACCCATGGTATCCATTTGGAGTATCTGGGGACATGGTTATTGACTGAGATGATTATATATGGACCGTGCAGGCTTACTAGAGACAACCGGGGTGATCCAGATGGCATCAAAGCCCATGCCTTTGATGTAGTCAAGCTTAGACTCTAAGCCTTTGAAGGTCCCGCCGCAGTAGGAGCCCAAGTCTGAGCATGCGCCTCCATTATCAGTGGAGCTGCGAGCGATCCGATCGGTAAGAACAAAGTAGATGTTTCGAGATTTCCAGGCAGCGGCATCTGCTGCAAGAGCGGTTGGACATATGCTGGCAAAGACAGCAGCCAATGCATAGAGGGGCTTCATCTTGGCTGGGACGAATGATTGCTGAAGACGAGGTATTCTGTCTTGCACTCGGACAGTGGAATGCGTGGCACTCATGAGCATCTAAATACTTGGATCTCATGTCTCTAATAAACCCGTCCACAAGAGTTGAATGTCACGAGCCCCTGTCATGAGCGTGGGAGCCAATCCGGTTTAGCCTTCATCACCTGGGGTTGAATGCGCGAGAGGCCCGATTCGCTTGAAAGCGACCGAGCTCAAGACACTGGAATGATTGGTGCTTACTGCGGGGTAGACTAATAGAATCTCGTTTCGAGTTAGATTGCCCACCCAATGACGATGTGTGTTACAGGGGTGCAAGGCGTGGTTTATCCCATTGGAAACATTCGACAGGCTGTTGCATCAAGTGCGTCCCTGTATTCTCATCGGCCCGAAGCCCAGCGCATAATCATGCGAGGTTAATATGAGCTCGGCGGGCCTGCTGAAAGTGGTTACATACCCAGATGTAGGTGTGCTATTGGCTCGATGCCGGTCCGACGAGATTTCCCCCACGGGGTATGCAGGGCCAGGATCGGCAATGATGAAGAGAGAAGGTTGAAAGAGTAAGGAATATCAAGGAGGGTTACTAATTTTTACATAAAATGGGAAGGAAAGAATGCTTCTGTATGCTGGACAGTGCTTGGCGCCGTTTGCTGGGATGTTGATGGCCTCATTTCACGTCTTTAAGGAACTCCCCTCAAGCGTGGAAGCTCCGCAACCCTTGTAGAGTTTCCGCCGATCCCGTCGAATAACCTTTCAAGTGACTGTACTATAAATCGGCCCTTAGATCCCTGCTACATATAATTCGGGCCGCTCCCAAGAAGAGGTGGGTTTGGGTTGCAATGAGTTTCTTCCCCAGACTCATGTTTCGGGCCTCGGCTCAAAGAACAAGTCTACAAAGAATGACAGCTGAAAGTGATAATATTGGAAAAAGTAGGGACGTCAGAGTATGGTGTCATGTTTGCACGTAAAATAACTTATGAATGACCCCGCTGTGAATCCAGCCGGACAGGCTCGGCTCTAAGATATTCGTTCTTTTGGAATAGATGCAATTATATAGTCAGGATAGACGGGAGAAGGCGACTTTTAACCTGATCAGAGAGCTTTTATCTACTAGGAAGAATCTTTTATGTTAAAGGGCATTCAATAGCATTCGATAAATTGTTTCGTTCTGCTATCAGCTGCTGCTATTGCTTCCACCTTCTGGCTCGATAACTCTATTCGGCTTGCGGAAGCGGCACACGCTCACCTAAATTTGCGACTATAAAATAGCCAACATGTTCTTCAAAGCGCATCTATATGCTGGCTGTTGGCCGAGGCAAAGCGAACCCTGTTCTGATTGACCTTGCTACAAGCATGGAGCCAGAGATTTGAGGCAGCACCGGAAGGGCACGAAGGATAAGTAGAGTCTCAGTTGTCTGTAGATTGAACTGCTGCACAATACAATTCATGAATCCAGATCTATTCCTGTTTTTGATGACCAAACCCCTGCCAGACATTGGCTCGATGGCCTTCACAATGCTGTTGAGGGGACAGCAGTTCGGTGGCAATGATCTCCCCTGATCTGAAACCCGATTTCACAGACACAATGCTAGTTTGCACCCTCTAGTCATAGCTCGCTGTCATTTCAATCTCAACATCGGTATCCAGTGGAAGTTGGTGGACAGCCACACAAGTCCGACACTAAGGAAAGCGGTTGTCAGTCTGGACTCAGTCCAAGAGCTGGTTAATTTTGACCAAACTCACGGGCTTGGGATCTTTGGGGAAGAACTCATCCCAGGCAATATTGACGGCATCGAAATCCTTCATGTTGGCCAAAAAGATATTTGCCTTCACCACGCGATCCATCCCACTCCCAGCGGCCTCAAGTACAGCTTGAAGGTTCTTGAGAGCCATGCGTGCGCGATCCGTTACCGTTCCTGAGACGAGTTCATCAGTTGCTGGGTCAATTCCGATGGTGCCACTGCAGTACACCATTCCGTTGAACTTGACGGCTTGGGAGAATTGGGGAAGGGGTGCGCAAGCCGCAGAAGTAACAACAGGCTCTCGATACGACATGGTGCGCAATTTGAGGGAAAGGAGATAAATCAAGGAACGTTTTCGATATGAGTAGATAATAGGGAACTGGGTAGTGAGTAAATATACACGAAGAACTCAGCTAACGATGATCACCTACTCTCTGGACCAGATGGGCCTGCTGTCAATTTGACACTATCTTCTACCCTTCTATTCCTGGAGATGTGCATCCTCCGTGACCCATTGCTAATATTGCCTTCCATTTTGCTTCATAATTGGCTTATACTTCATAGAGTGGGTGGGCCATGTAGAGCCGATGCCCGCACCCGGGACTGGTAGAGCAAGAGACTCCGAGATCTGACCCACAGAAGCCGCAACGTTTAGCTTGCATGTGGAACAATAACTCGGAGTCACTTGAACAACGAGCCCATTGGTGAGTCAGTTTGGCCATGTTTACGTATCTTTCCGCCTTGCTACAAGGGTGAGGGGTTTGAGGGATAGAGTAGATGTGCTTGTAACCTCTACTCAGCGATGAGGGGGAAGGCAACGTTTACTCACGCATTAGCTTACGGTAGGAAAAGCAGCCGGGAAATCATAGAGCTGTGAGAAAAAGAACGTGTTGGCCAGCCCCTACTTTCGTCCCGGGACACTGTAAGAGCCTAGAGCATGAGCAAATGACTCGGAGGCCTTCAATCGTGGCAGCGAAACACCATGAAGTAATTATAGGATACAATCCAAGAAATGAGATGAATCTACTCTGGAAGTTAGTAAAATATAGCTCAATGAACGAGCAGAAAGGACTGGGAGTATTTGGGGGCAGTATCTCGGATGCAGGTCTTGAGCCATTCAAGACTACATTCACCCCTTCGGGCCCAGCTAGTTATCAGTAAGCACCAAATTGAGGTATGTTAAGACCAAGGTTTAAAAAACACCAGGCCACCCCGACCAACCTTCCGATTTATCTCCCTTCAACATATATTCGCTATTCAGAAGTCCACCATGTCGAATTTCTATGAAATCGCCGCTCTTGCCGTTCAAGCTCGGAATCGCATCCGCCATCACATCTACGAAACGCCCCTCATTCCAGCGAGGAAGACGGGGCAAGACCATGGCGCAAAGGTTCTCTTCAAGGCGGAGAACTTTCAGCTTACCGGATCCTTCAAGCTTCGGGGCGCCATGTCCAAGATGTCAGCCCATACTGGACAAGGGCCGCTCATAACAGCATCCTCTGGCAACCATGGGATCGGTGCCGCCTTGGCATCTCAAGCCCTTTCAAAGAAACTCACTGTTGTGCTGCCAGAGACGGTGGTTCCTGCAAAGCTTGAAAAGATCAAATCATACGGCGTTGATGTGATCTTGCACGGTGCTGAGACAGGCCTGGCTGAGCAGCACGCACAGCAGCTGGCTGCTTCTGGAACATACACATACATCTCGCCCTACAACGACAGTGACATCGTTTCTGGCCAGGGCACCATTGGACTAGAGATCCTTGAGCAGTGCGACAAGGTAGACTGCGTCTTCATCTCCATGGGTGGCGGCGGATTGATTAGTGGCATTGGGTCTGTCATCAAAGCCTTCAACCCTCAGACCAAAGTATACGGCATTGCTGCCATCAACTCGATGGCATTGGCTGCTTCCATGAGCGCTGGTCGAGTAGTTGAGACGGAACACCTGCCCACCCTCGCTGAGGCGGTAGCAGGGGGTATCGACGAAGACACCATCACTCTGCCGCTAGCAAGCTCGGTGGTAGACCACGTTATCGAGTGCGACGAAGAAGATATTATTGCGAGCCTGAAGGCTCTTGCTTTTGACGAGAACATGATTGTTGAAGGTTCTGCCGCTCTAGCCCTTGCGGGCTTCAATAAGGTTGCCAAGGACATGGCGGGGAAGACCAGTGTTGTTCTTCTGTGTGGCGGCAATTTTGATCAAGGTGTTGTATCAAAGGTGATCTATGACTCTTAAGAATATCGGTTTGGTGGGAAAATGATGGCAAGCACGGTTTTAGAGAAAGGAATTCATTAGGTGGTATAGATAATAGATGATGGTTGCATACGCCATACCTTCAATGTCTCGATGTTGTAGACCAGACATTTCTTCCATGATATTTCTAGCTCACCCTTCTGCGTCGAAATTGCAGAGTATTATTGTCCGCTTGATCTTCTGGAAGGGTGTGAATATGACTGTCATCATGGGGTCATCTTGGCAATGCAGTGTGTAGCCCACTTGGCGGCCCGATACCCTCTTTAGTGTGGTTGGTGTGGAGAAAACCTCGGAGTCTCTTGCTTAGAGAGTTTATTTCTCTGACAAAGGAGGGTCAGCATAGTTACCTCGCAGTGGAATGCCTCTTGTCAGAAGAGATTTTCCATCTCAGAGCTAAGAATTTATGCCGCGTTGGATTTCGTGGTGTCATTGTGCTGAAGGACGTGTTCATGCTGCTTCGCTGCAACCTGCTTGGGTGTCTATGGGAGAAGCGAAGCGGCGGCCCTTGAGGCACCTACAAGATGATCAAATTTGAGGCAACGATTGATTAAATAGTGTTATAACAACAACTTGAAATCTGCTTGACTGGCTACCTTGGCATCTCTAAAACCAATAAGCTAATGCACAATTTCAACAATTCTCCCATTGGTCTCGGAGAAAGATCTCGTCAAACACCAACTAGGTTGGCAATACATGTATCCCGATGCTATCAAAAGCTTGGGTCCAAGTAACAGACCCTTCTCCTTTCTCTTCTCGACCGTCCACTATCTCCCAGATCTGTTGCACTATGCTCCATTGCTTATCAATATTGGCGATCCTGTACAATTGCATGCGTGCCCACCACCTTCGCCAAACCTCACGCCTGGATCTCATAGCGTTGCAAGAAGCAATCAACGCTGGCCAAGTGAGGGGCGCCATTTTTGGCTCTTCATATGCAGTGTCGAATGCCAGCTTTACATCTTCAGTTGTTTGCATATGCTCCGCCACGCATTCGACCTCTTCGACGAGATCCTCAGGTGAGCAATCCTGGATGCGAGTGTAATAGTAGATGAGCGCTGCGCTGTGCCAGGCTTTGGCTTGGTGCATCAGAATCGTGAACCTCAATTCATCGCCCCGTGGGATTGATGATATCTTCTCGGAGTTGAACCGCCAGGCCTGGAGCCTGTTTCCAACCTGTTCACACTTCTCCAGAAAGTCATCCGGCATGGATTCTCCTTTTTCGTGGAATCGTGCCAGATGCTCGGCCAATTGACATGTTTGGTAGATCAACATGGCTATATCAGGCGTGACACCGTACAAGTACTCATAGCTGCCGCTCCGCTCTATAATCGTGCTGTCCTCTGCGGTGGACTGGGCATCACAGCTGGGCCAAGATGATGTGGAGGTTTGGAAGGTGAGCGTGCGAGCCAACAATGCTAGAAAGGCCCCAATCTCATTGAGCTGTCTCGATTGACGGCTCATGATCTTCCATCGACTGCGTAGACTACGTAGCTGGGCTGCAGCATTAAGATGAAAGCGAAAGTCGTCGCCCTCTCCCGACAGTACCTGTGCTGCATTAGCAGGGCTCGTCCAATTGTCTTAACCTAGGCCTGGACTGACTCCTATAGTGATGAGAGATAGCACTGCAACCATCAAAATCTTATAATTTGCAGCAGGGGCTGCCTGTTGAATGGCACCCTGCAGTGCCTGAATGGCGTAGTATCGATGCTTGACACCCATTTCTCGATAATGGGGTTGCAGTTGGTCGCAATTCCATCGGTGAAAAGCCGAGGCGGCTACCAGAGAATGAGAAAGAGCAGAGTAGACTTTTGCTGTCGGTGTTTCCGTATCCCATGCACGATATGAGACTCCTTCAAGCGCCGTGGACAGATACAAGGTTCGGAAGGGGTTCCCGGAATGATCTATCGGTTGGAGAAGATCTGCCACGTGTAAATTGTAATGGTTCATCAACGAATCGACCTCTGCGTTCCCAAACAGCGTTATCGAGATGTGTTTTGGTAAGTGTGTGTCGATTTTGGTCAAGTTCAATACTGCATCTGATGTCGGTGTCAGTTGGTGATTTCTTTCGACATGATCAGGGTCAAAAGAGGCTTGCTGGTCACTTGATTCCTCGACTGGTGGGAAGCAACCGAGAGGGCTTATATCACTTGGTGAGTTGTCGAGCTCCAACCCTGAGGAGGAGGATGGGAGGTCGGAGTCGAATGGCCACCACTGCGTTGTGTCTGGGGTCGATTCAGTACCAGGAAACTGTAGTTCAAGAGAAGAGGCCCTTTGGGCTATCCACTGCTGTCCTTGAACTGCATCTTGAAAATCAGATTCCATTGGGACTATGGGCGTGGGAAAAGTCTCTGGTTGCGTAGTAGATGCATCCATTCCAGGCGTGTCTGTTGGTTTGGCTGGGAACGCGGAGAAGGGACCTTGCTGAGATGATAGCCCTGACTCAATCTCGTGGTCAATGGCCGAGAGAAAGTTGTCGATGGTTGCTGATTCATACAGATTGCAAGTCTGGTCTATGAAAATGGGTTAGTGAAGGAGCCGGAGTGTTAGTGATGGTGCATACCAAGTCGAAGGCTACGGCGCCCTTGAAGGCCAGTTCCCGACTCCGCCTGTCCTAGCGAGTCTGAAACCCATTGTAGCCTGATTCCATAGCCTTCACAGACTATCCCCCTTTTTTCACAGTTTTTGCACGCTGTTGGTCGAAGATCACATCGGACTTTTCTTCTCTTGCATGTCCAGCAGCTGCCAAGCTGACTATCAGTACTCGAAGACGTAACGTGAGCACATCAACATACCCGGTGAAGGTCATAGCACGTGGCTGTGATCGAGGAGGCATGGTTACAATTATTATCTCCTCTTACGCCAGCTGTGCCGCTCTTTTCTCCTGTCTGATTGACCACCCTGCGGGAGATTTGTTGGAGATGATTTGGGAATGGCCAGTCACACACTTTACCTGAATGGTCTTGATGGGTGCCTGAGGCCACAGCCCGCACGAGTCAGCTACTGTTCTGGGCCGGCCTGCACAAGAAATCTTCATTATTGTTCCTTGTTTATTTTACAGAGGTAACCTAGGTTCGAAGGTAATTGAAGATTGGGATTGGCCTAATTCTGTAGCCAAATGGTCAATTTGTGTGAAATACTAGATATACACACCGCTACACACACTTAACCAAGGTGTCCATGGCCAAGATATGGAGCCATGACGACTGTTCCCACATCTATTCAGGGTTGACACCAGGACCAGGACCCGTTGACGCTATCGCGAAAGCCCATTTCCAGCATTGATAGGTGTGCCTCGAACTTTCTCTCCGATGGCGAGACACGACCTTCACAAATAATTATCGAGGCTGGTGGGTGTCGCCCTCACCGCATCATCAGCATGTTTCAAGTCAATAAGACAAGGACACTTCACAATCAATTAACTCTCGTAGCGGGCTGCATGGACCCTGCTAGCAGTGGAACTAGACACGCATCAAGGTTTGCATCGGCGGAATTGTGAGCACAAAGACGTCATAGCCACCGGTACCAGCCCCAATATTAATAAATATTGGACCCCCCAATAAATACGATGATGGTGCTGACCGACCACGACTTGCTTCCCCTCTGATGATCCCCCCGAAACGAGTGAGCAGCATGAACAATGGTGGATTCTCAAGAGGAACCGCTCAAACAGCCTCGGCGGCGACAACTTCCCAAGTGGCTGGACCATTTCAACCTCCATGACCTCAAAATCTTCTTCCGCTGCTGGGCCGCGGTGTGGATTTCAATGCTTCTTATCTTCATTGACCCAGCACTCCAGAGCATCGGCCTAGCCTCATTCCTTGCCGCCATTCTCTTGTTCATTGTTCCGCCGGCTAGCATCTTGTTCGTCTACCTGCTAGCTGCCCTCTCGCTATTATTCGGCATGTGTCTTGCCTGGGCTTGGGGTCTTCTCACAATGAAGGCCGCGTTTGCAGCGAGACCCAACATCACCATACATGCCAGGCTTGCCGCGTTGCAGGAACAAGCTGCTGCAGCGGCCAAGATATCTGGTCAGAGCGTGGTATGGGAGGCACAGAAGCTGGTTCACAAAGGCTTTCTGATCGACGCACGTGTAGTAGTGGTTTTCTACGTCATGGGCTGCTTCTTCATATACGTCCTGGCACGGTTGAGGTGCTCAAACCCCAAGCTCATTGTCATGCAGATCTTTGGCACCATTGTTACCGACATCTTCATACTCGTGGGCCCAACGGTTCCAAGTTTCCTGGGCAGTTTGGCCTCGGTTCTAGTGAAGCCGGGTGCTGTCGGCGCTGGACTTGGTGCAGCATGCTGCGTTCTATTCTTCCCCCAGTCAACATCATACGTGGTGCTGGGTCAGGTAGAGAAGCTCGTACGCATGACGGATAAGGCGTTGGACTCGACGCGCAAACGTCTAGCCGATCAACACGTTTCCCTGGCTGAGCTAAGAGCAACCCGAGCCAACATGATTGCAGTTTTCAAAGCCATACAACCATCTCTTGCCTTTCTCCCTCTCGACTTCTCTCGTGGAAGATGGAATTCAGACGATGTTCATGGCTTGCAGGGGCGTGTTCGAGAGGTCATGTTTGCGAGCCTGTATTTGATCGACTTCCACATCGCCAGGATACGGGCAGCTCAAAAGCAGGAAGAACACTCGGTAACGCGTCACGACAAAGGCGGCGGGCGAGCTATAGAGAAAGAAGGGTATGAAATTGGTCAACGACACCGGTTTGAGAGCGCCAACCTGATGGAGGCCCTTCAAACACCCGAGACCGCCGCCATCCGCTCCCGAACAAGGACGACACTGGAACAGACCACCTCTGAAGTGCTACAAACAGGCTCCGAGGCTATCAAGCTCGCCAGCGACTACATTCATGCTGTTAACTCATGCCGATGGTTTGGAAAACCCTCTCAGTCTCAATTTGACGAGTTGGCACGCCATATGCAAGACGCTCTCGCCGCCTCCCGTGCTGCAAGGCAAACCTGCATTGTCAACACCACAAAAGGCGTCCTTGAAACTCATGCCGAGCTGTTTGACGAGAATGGTCGACTTAAGCATATCGAAGGCACGGATAATCTGTTTCTTCCCGGTATCGTTATTTCCATGGTGGTTGAGGAGCGGATATTGAACATGGTAGAAACAACAGAGAAGCTCCTTGACTACATTCTCCAACTGTCGCAGATACGAACTACTCATCGCATCTGGATCCCTTATCGTTTTCAATATGCCATTTCCTGGTTATTCAACGGGCGGCTTACCATTCCAGTCTCTGGCACATCAAACGAGGACGACCCTGACTTGACCAAGGACTCCGCTGCGTTCGATGAGCAGACAAAGGAGGCTCGAAGACGCCTGGAGATTAGCCGAGTGCACCAAGGCTCGTCCTCCCGCAGAAACCCTTTGAGCCGTGTGCTAATTGCAACTTACGGATGGCTCACAAACCCCGCTGGCATGTTCGCATTTCGGATGGTTATTGTGACCATTGCACTGTCCATTCCCGCATCACTTCCTCGCACCGCGGGCTTCTTTTATCGAGAAAAGGGTATCTGGGCCGTCATCAGCGCTCAGACATGTCTAGTTGTGTATCTGGCAGACTTCACCTTCTCCCTAGTTGCGCGGACACTGGGGACAGTCCTTGGCGGCGTAATGGGCATGGTTGCATGGTATATCGGATCAGGCCATGGCCCAGGGAATCCCTATGGTATGGGAGCCATCACAGCTGTGATGCTTGTTCCACTAATGTGGTGGCGAATCTTTCTACCCCCAGCGTACGCCCAGGCGAGCATCATGGCTGGAGCCACCTTTGCCCTCGTTGTTGGTTTCAGCTGGGATCATGACCACATTCAACAATATGGACTTCCAGGCAAGGGTGAAGTTGCATTCTGGAAACGGCTAGTTACCGTCTTGATTGGATTCGCTGCCGCATTCATTGTGCAGCTTTTTCCGAGTCCTCCCTCGGCTACGACTCATGTCTGCAAGACACTCGCAAACTCTGTCCGAACGCTTTCTGATCACTACGCCCTCCTCATCTCTCACTGGGGTCGAGCGGATCAAAACCCAGCACTCAGCACGGTAGCAGAGGAGGTATCTATCGAGGTATCAGAGGTCCTTATGTCGCTCAGTGCTTCGATTGGCCTTCTCAAGGGCGAGCTCAGCTTCGGACCATTCAATCAACAAGTCCTCGTACAAGCACAAGAGCAGTGTCAGTACATGAATCAGGCTCTTGGAAGTCTTCTCAAGCTGGCGGGCTCTCTCCCAAAGGAACTACAGGAACGACTCGTTCGCACGGCGGGTATCCTCGATGACCGTTCCATTGGAGACATCATGGCCGTGCTTGGCATTATTGAGCAGGCTTTCAGAACGGGTTCCCCTCTACCAGAGAGGCTGCCTGCACCTCTCGTCCGCCAGGCCATCGAGGCGTACCTCGCCCAGGGCGGCGATGCCATCTTAACCACGACACTAGTGAAGGACGAGAACCACCGACGATATTGCGTGGCAGTAACTCTGTATCTGAAGTTCCTGACCTCGGTTGACGACTTGCTATTGGTCCTCAAGGCGGCATTGGGGGAGCGACATATCATCTACCAGTGGGAGGACGCCTGAAATCTCAGCCGCATTTTCCATTCTGTCATTACGCCGATACTTGGTATTCATTAGAGTTAAACTGAGTCCTATTGCCACTGAGACCTTGAGTGGCTCATGATCTCAGCCATTTATAGCTATGTAATCGGAATACTTACTACCTGGGTCAGATGCAGTCTGCACAAAACGGCCACGCTTTCAACCTCGCCGCACTTTCCTACCAAGCGTGCCTCGGGTTTCAAATATTCCAGGGCCCGGCTCTTCTACTTACCACCAGCCATTGGGTATCATCAATCTGGAGGCGAGATTTGTCAGCGGATATAACATAAACCCAAACTTTGCCAAGCGTATTGTCGAACAATTGTCTCCATAAACCTCGAAGCTAATAGGCAATGTTAGCATGCCTTGCCCATAATCTGACCGTGGATGATTCACTACCACTCCATCATCGGCCTAGTTACGTGTTTGGTCCTAACAAGAGCCCACTCAGCACCATTAGACAACATGTAGTTCCAGCAGAATGACTCTAGCTGTTCTCGTGTCATAAAAAGATTGTGGCCTTGACAGGGGAGACCCTGGCCTGCCAAGGGACGGACCGGAGGAATGAGATCTCTGGGACTTAGATTCTGTTAGTGCCTATGCTGTGCTTCCCGCATGGCACTATCTAAGCCACTGTACCTGATCACCGGACCAACTCTGCGGGAATGGCTTCGAAAAAGTGGGCGGTGGCTTGCAACGCGGAGGAATAGCATCACCTTGAACAGCCAGGAAGAGTAACACGTTGTGTATAAATGGTTGGCCGCCTAATAAAACACCTCCCACTAAAGACACAATCACAAACATATCAGCACATCCGAGATCTCTCCTCATCATGGCAGCCTCTCTTCCTAGCTTCGAACTTCCCTCCTCAACTAACGTGGTGGATGTCAGAGTCATTGACAGCACTGCGCGGCTGCGTATACCAATGACAACCTTTGTAAAGGACCATGTTCCAGGTCACGATTTCTTGGAGTGCCCTGCATACTCATTCTTGATCGAGCATCCATCCGGCCAGAAGCTCATCTTCGACTTAGGGCTTCGCAAGGACATTGGCGCTTCCCCACCAGCCATCCTCCAGTCTTTTGTCGCAGAGTCAGAGAAGTTGGGAGTTTCTGTAACCGTTGATACCGATGTTGCCTCGATTCTGACAGAAGCTTCCATTGACTTGAACGGCATCAAAGCCATCATCTGGAGGTATGTTGAGTCCTTTACCTGCAAACTGAAAGGCTACTTACACCTGTGCTCCTCAGTCATTGGCATCTTGACCATTCTGGAGACCCCTCAACATTCCCCCCCACGACTTCTCTGGTTGTTGGCCCAGGTTTTAAAGACGTTCTTTTGCCCGGCTATCCTGCAAACCCTGAAGGATTAATTCTCGAGACGGATTACAAGTACGTGGACGAGTTGGTATATCCGGCACAGTTGCTGATACGAAACAGGGGGCGTGAACTTCACGAGATCGACTTTGACTCTCATTCAGGCGCCACAAAGATTGGAGACATCCGTACCGTCGACTACTTTCAGGATGGAAGTTTTTATCTTCTCGATTCTCCCGGTGTAAGAAAGCCAACCAACATACTGAAGCACTGGCGACCTAACAGTGCTTTCTAGCATACCGTCGGTCATATGGCCGCGCTGGCTCGAACTACACCTTCGACCTTTGTTCTCATGGGTGCTGATACAGCCCATCACTGTGGCTCTTTCCGGCCTTCACAATATCTGCCTCTACCTGAAAATATCTCACCATCCCCGTTTTCTAACCCGTCCTTCCTGCCTGGAAGTATTTGTCCAGGTGAAGTGCTAGTCAAAGTCCACCCACAACAGGTTCGAGATAAACCATTCTACCAGAATCTCTCAGAAGCCCCAGATAGAAACGTGGCTGAGGCAGAAAATTCAGTAGGCAAGGTCATTGAGCTTGATGCAAGAGACGATGTGTTCGTGGTCGTTGCCCACGATAACACTCTTCTGGATGTGATCAATTTTTTCCCGGACAAGGTCAATGACTGGAAGGAAAATGGATGGAAGGAGAAGAGCAGGTGGAGGTTCTTGAAGGACTTCCACGCGGCCGTGAAGGCCCAGTCAGGGTAGAAGTCAGGACAACACATGCAGGAGAATGGAGAATAGATGGGATCGTGAAGTTAGAGTCGCTTGGGTGAAGCTATACGCCTACAAGGATACGGCATTTACCAAATCACCCTTTTATGTATAATAGAGCCACAGCACTAGTTCGAGAGAACATTTTTGAAACCCCTTTGTGCGAACGGGTAGTTCCTCATTGAGCTTCAGCTTTCTCATGGCAGCATGAGCGCCTGTACGGCCTCAGAACCCAATTGATCAGGCGTCAACGACTTTCTGTAACGATAATTCGAATACCAGGAATCGTCTGCCGCTCATATAGGTTCAACGCTACCAATGTGGGCTTGGTGGTGCTCGAGCTAGATCTGATTATGGGTTCGTTGGGGCTCTATCCAAGACGCCAAAGACGAATAGACGGGCAACGTATGGCAGATATCATACATATAAATCAACTCGTCGAATATCCCTTTAAACAGGGATAGTGGTTGCGCAGACATGTTGAACTCGAAGGTCAATACTCGTTAATGACCTGACACCCCGTTCTTCACTTTTGCCTCGTTGATCTTGCCAGTCTTTTCAAGCTATAGTTTCGCAGCTTTCCGGGCATTCCTCTGTAATTGGGCAACACGCAATATCTTCAGCCTCAGTTTCGCTTGATTGGAAAGGACAACCGAGTTCCAGATGCAATCCAAGTCAGACTTGGCCTCCATTACTTTTTGTGGCCGCAGCCCAGAGTCCCCGTAGCTCTGAGCCTTCAACACAACGGTCATACATGTAAAAGGTCTTCTTCCTCTCGCCACTACCATCTCTCGAGGTTGACCGAGTCGCTGTTGTAGAGTCTACAGTGCGAAACAGCGAGGTTTCCAAATCAACAATGAGAGTCATTTAGTACTACATCTAGAACATTCAGATCTTTCGAGGATCAAGCGAAAGGTAGCATCTCCCAGTTGTCTCGCTCATTTCAGCTTCGAAATGTCTTTGACGACAGTAGCGACATCGTGTCTCCCAAATCCACACCTGTAGACTTCAGCATGCAGCCTCTGCTTCTAGCGTCATCGCCGCGTCAGCCCAGAACTGCGCCTTCAACAGGTGTTGCACCTAACAACAATTGAAAACCACTGTCGAAGTACGCGTATGCCTGTGCCAGTCACAGCCACCTGCGAGCATAAAACTACGACGACCACGGTTCTGTCTCTATCGACTTCGACAGGAGCGCTTGTACAGAGCCTCACTTCGGCATGGAACTTCCCGCCAAGCAATCCCGAATGGCCCTAAAGAAGCGCCAATTTAGCCTGGTGTTCCCGATGCCACACTTACCAGGGGCCCTGTCACTCCCACATGCCGCGCGTCAAGCTTTTGGTTACCCCTCTATCCCAATCATTCCCCCGGCAACTATCTCTTCCGTTGACACGGGGTTGAGCTACAGTAACAGTGGCTGCTTTGAAGTTGTGTGCCGAGCTCGCAACAGCTTCCGAGAGTTTTCGTTCTCTCGGTTTGGATGGCGAGTGGCTCGTCATCTCATCGACAGTGCCCAGTTCCTTGGCAGCTTGAAGATCCTTGTCCCTCTTGGAAGGTAGAGGCTAGGGCTGATCTTGGCTGCTTTTCCCTGCAGTGGGGTCGCGTCATTTTGTGCTTGATTTCCTGCTGAATCTTGAACTAACGGAAGACTTTGTCCGCCTTGAAAGACGTCTCGCAGCGACATCTCCAGCATGGACACATGTTAAGACTCTTCATCGGATATGAGTGTCGCGGTCTCAGGAGCTGCTTAGGGCCCCAACTACCAGCACGTAAGATTTTGGGGGGATTTATTCACCGACTCCCGGCGGGATGCGGGCTCAACCAGTTTCCCGAGTCCGACGCACCAGACGCCGCGGGAACGGGAACTGATTCATTGGTTAATTTTGGACCCTGAAGGAGTGAGTTTTGCTGACAGCCGAGTGCGATAATACAGTATGCACCGACCACGATGGCGGTCAATACTAGACTCGAACCTTCAGCGTCTTCCTGGGTTGTATCTGCAGCCCTGGCGCTTCTCCCTTGTTCCGCATAGAGTATGGTCGATGCCTTTGGACGTTATGGTACTGCATGCTCCCACAAACTGTAACCCTCCCTCCCAGCCAGCCAGCCTAGCCACAGCTTCTTGGTTCAGTCCAGTATCGAGATTAGTTTCATGGATCGACAGTGGCTCCATGAACCCAGCAACAAAATAAATATCCACCAGAAGAACCACAATTTCCGCCGTTCCCGCGGCACTTGAAGCAAACGCCGTCGGACAGTTTCAAGACTCCGGGGGTTCCGGCCGGGCACGGGCAGGTCACGCCGGTGTAATTTAACAAGCTCTGATTGATGCACCATGTCGGCTCGGGGCGTGAGGCGCCATGCTTCATGCTCAATGCTCAATCAGTGCGTATCAGGCGCTGAAGAGAAGATCATGTGGTGGAGGGGGTTGTGCAATGCGACACCAGGGCTGCCATCCAAGGTCACCGAGTGACCAGCACAGCCCACCTGATGCCATGGCTTGCAGCTTGGCTTGGGCTTTCACAACTGTCACAGTGAGACTTTGAGGTCCAGCCAGGCGTAGGCGGCCACTGGCTCGCGTGTATTCTATTGACTTCCATAAGGGCATGATTCGTTGGTCTGAACAAGCGCAGTCAAGCTTTTTATGCTCCGACTTGCGCTCCAGTTATCCTGTCCTTGTACCCGGGTATCGGTCTTGTCTGGGCCATTTCCACCGTCTAAAAACAGTACTCCGTAGATGTAATACATCATTATACATTAAATAAAATACCTCGATACAGGTATCTCCAACTATATTCGTGAGGGAGGCCGTGTCCGAATCGAAACCCGCTATCCTCGGCGGTTGCCAGTGGTAGGAACAGGCTTCTCCAGCCTGACGCACCAGAGGAAGACATCCTCCAAGGGAAGCAGATACAGAAGATAGCGGTTGCAAAGCCAAGAAATGGCCACAACGCCCGTGGCGGCCAGCGCATCAAGATAGTAGTGGTTAGCTGTTGCCACAATGATTGTCAGGACAAACAACGGATACACGATGCTCAGAACGGCAAAGAAGATCTGCCAGGCCTTGGACATGCGCTTCTCGCGGGGAGCGAGGCGGCGGCGGAAAATGCCAGAGTGGTACATGAGAACGGTGCCGATGCAGAACGAGTAGCCAAAGTGTAGCGAGGGGAACGCCGCCAGCTGGTTGAAGAACTGGTTGGTAGCGTAGATGGACTCGGCGTCCTCGTGACGGACCGTATCGAAGAAGCCGTACTCCTCGGGCAGCAGACGAGGAGGCATGCAAGGATATGTTGTAAAGACGCAGAAGCTGACAATATTGGTAAGGCTCATCATGCGACGGGCGGCGGCGAACTGGGCGTGGGTCGGCGCGGCATAGTAGTACCAGGCGAGGAAGCTATCGAGCGTTAGAATGGCTTCTCTCAGCAGAGAGACACAGCTACCACGTACCTAACAGTGACGGGAATATGGATGAGGGAGTAGGCCCGATTCAGGATCGTCAACATGGTTTGGTGGCCTTCTCTGAAGAAGGTTTGCACAGCAACCTCGCGCATCGGGAACAAGAAGCTAAAGGGACCATTTTGCTCAAAGTTCAGAATAGCAATACCGTGGCCCTCAGCCATCTTCCACACTCCATCAGTGGAAAAGATGAGGCCGCTGATACCCTTGATACTGACGTAGAAGAGCAGGTTGATGGCCCAGTAGAACATCTCAACCAAGAAGGGAAACTTTTGTATGAAGCGGCTGTGGGGGTAGTTGGCGTATCGCGAGGAATTGGGCGTATGGACGATGGTGCCGCAGCATGATCGCTTCTTGGGAGGATGCGTCTCGGTCGTCGTGGCCGCTGCGGGCGTCAGCGAGGGCGAAGCCTCATCGAAGCTATCCGAGTCGTCAAAGAGGTCATCTTGGTCACGCGGCTCGAGCTTTGCGTTGCCGAGGAGGCCCTCGTCTTGGTTTGAGGGTGAGATTGAGTAGCCCCGAAGTCGATTGAAGTAGCAAGACGCAACCATGATGCCGACAATCATCTACACAGCACGCACACGTGCCCTGTTAGCAATTGAGCCGCGAAGTAAAGCCCAAACAAACACGTACGAAAGGCTCCACCACGGCGTGGTAGGCAAACTGTGGCTGGCCAACATCGGGCTGTTCTGGTGCCTTTTCCGCCATGCTTTGCGTTGTGTTGAGTTATTCGGTCTAGACTATGCGAAGGAGAGAAAGAAAAAAAAAAGATAGACCAGACGAATAGCTTCAACCAACAACCGACTAAAAAGGATGCAAGTCGGGTCGGAGGAAGAAAAGAGAAAAGAATCGGCCGGCACCCAAGCAACAAACAGATTTGACACTCCCGTCGGTCGCTTGCTAGGGGGGCTTAGCGGGCCCCCCCGGTGATAAGACAAGAGACCAGCTCTAGCCTGGTTTGGGGGCTGTGACACGCGATTCTCATTACGTGGTGAAGCGATGCGTCATTACAAGAGATTGATTCGCATCTCGAGGTGGACCTGTCAGCCCCTGAAATGAAGGACATCGCCAATCACTGGCCGGTCAGAGATTCTGTCTGACGTAGGATGCCCCCTCGACGTCGCTATCATTGGGCCTCGTCGAGACTCAACTTGCCCACACCCTCTTCCCCAGTCAGCAGTTGCCGAGGCCTCAGTGCAGATTGGCCAATCCAGCCGCTACTGTACAATGCAACAGAACGCGCGGTGCCCCTGAGTCCTTGACGCGTGGTCTCACTGGACGCTAATCCGTCCGTCGGGGTGGTGCACCAGCACAGCGCTGTGCTATTCGAGGCGGGCTGTTTGCTGCAGGCTTTTCGCAGGCTTTTTTCGCAGTTTCTTGCCTCCTGTAGCCACTGCATGCGCCAGCCTGCTAGGTACCTACTGCGCCCAGACACAGCCCGCAAGAGATTTTTCACCCTCCCAACTCTCTTCGCCTTCTCACACTGGGTGGGCTGCGCAATTAAGGGGCCCAACACTGCGTGCGTCCCTCTCTCATTTAAGCTTATTACCATCGCACGCGCGCGCACCTCTGCCAAGTTCCGACTGTCCGTCCCTCCCTTCCATTTCATCTTTTCTTTTCTCTCTCCCTCTCTGTATCTGTGTGTCGCCCAATGAGCCGTCGCCTATTCAACTGCCTGGGATGACAGCCACTTCACCAAACCGAGGCCGGTCGGCCAGCCCTTCAGCCGCACCCCTCATCGCCAATGTTGACGCCGACGATTCCTACGACGAAGAGCGCCTCGACTGGGGAAAATCTGTGGGAGGATCTGTCTCTCGCTGGTCGGCCTGGCCGAGAAAGGTTTTGCGACTGCCCAGACCGAGAAAGTACGCCGCTCTCCTGCTGCTCACCGACATTATCATCGTCAGCCTCGTCGTCCTCCTCTTCGAACCCCTCATCACTCTCCTCGTCCGCAATGAGGAGTTGTTTGGCGCCCGCCTCACCTTCCCCCTCGATGCTGCCCCCTCGGCTGCGCCCAAGCCGACTCAGCCTCCCCAGACGATACCTCGCATCTTCCACCAGACCATCGCTACTGATGTGATCCCTGAGAAATGGATTCACTCGCAGCAGACCTGCAAGGAGGCTTATAAGGATTTCGAGTACAAGGTTCGCCCGCTCGACCGACCGGCAACACCCAGATTGTTTTGGTGCTAACTTGTTCGCAGCTCTGGACCGACGAGATTGCTCGCGACTTCATCGAGGCCGAATACTCATGGTTCTTGGATACCTGGGACGAGTACACATTCCCCATCCAGCGCGCCGATGCCATTCGTTACTTTGTCCTCTACCACTATGGAGGCATTTATCTCGACATGGACACCAACTGCAACCACACAATTCCTTTCGAGCAGCTCGAAGCTGATGGCGAGACGCACCACGCTGTGTTCAAGTCGACGACTCCAACTGGTGTCTCCAACGACCTGATGATCTCGTCTGCCGGCCACCCTGTTTTGTTAGCCACCATCTCCAAGCTCCTCTACTACAACGACATCACCCGCCCCTGGGCCAAGCTGCTCCCTCATGCCGCCATCATGATTGGCTCCGGACCCTTCTTCTTGAGTATGATCATCAAGAACTGGCTGCTCGACCAGCCATCGCTGCCCACCCCAGCAATCCAAGTCATCAATGCAACTGAGCTGGAGCCGTACATCACCGACCTGGAAGGCTGCTCTTGGCACCATGGAGACACCAAGACCCTCATGTGGGTTGGAGATCGCCCATGGGTCTGGTTCAGCTTGGGCGCCATCGGGCTGGTCCTGGGGCTCAACGTCATCAACTACCTTTTGCTACAGGCCACCAAGGGCGTCACCAAACTCGTGTCTGTCACCGATGAGATGAAGAACGTCAAGTTGACATAAGGAAGGGGATTTAGTGATTTGGAAATAATATCTAATTAGGAAGATGTTGTCATCTTTAGTTTATTCAATAACGAAGCCGCCATGAATGTGCCTTTACCTACCAAAAGCCTACCTACCACTTATGTGCCAATTGAAACACCACTGGGAATGACACTGGGCATCGACTGCGGGTTCAAGGCCCGGCAACTGTCTACAAGATCTCCTGCAGGGCTTCGAATTGCTATGGACGATCCGGTAACACCGCTCGGGTCAGAGACTTCAACCACGTTCAGGTCCGAGACGATACGGCAAGGCGTATTTGTGAGACCACCAAAAATGGCGATACTACGGGGCTCGCACACAAAACCCTTGCACAGCCTCGGCACCGATCTTTGAATACGCGGATAAGTATCTGCTCGTCGAGCCTCGGACCCCCACAGTCAAACCGAAGATACGCTCCACTACTTGCGAGGCCTATCCGAGCGCTCGTTCACGGTGTCCGCGGACGTCCTGGCACCGAGCTGAGACGTCGGTCTAACTTCTGACTGGGGCCAAGATGGACTGACAGAACGTCCGAGTACCCCTGCGTCTCTCATATGCCTTTCGGTCACAAATCCTGCTGATGCAGCCATGCCTGTTAGCAGTTTTAGTAAGCCCCAAATCTAGCGCCGCCGTAATCTAAGCCCCGGCTGGATTCTAGCTGAGCGTATGCATCTCATGTGCCCTCATGTTGTGGCTCGTTGCCTCACCTGCCAGGATGGTGCTTTCTAAGGCTTTGGTGCCAGAGTAGTCCTTGCGCAGGCCCCTTTCATGGATGGCCAAGTGCGCCCAAGACCAAGATCATGTCATTTAGGATATCTTTCAATACAGAGTGGTGTGCACTTGGAACATTTGGATCCAACTTTGGCGTGATGTCTGTCATCAAATAGCATCAGTCGTCTTCTGAGCTTGGCTGTCAGACCGATTGCCTCACGCAGTAACGCGCGTTTGTTCCCATTAGGGGATGAACCCGTCTCTTCAATGTTAGTTCAAAATTAAATCGACTGCTCAAATAAACGAGGTCTTGTTTCATAACAGTCAACACGTAGCTCCTTGTACAGTATTCCTAGCCACCAGCAGCTTCCGCATCACAGCGTGACAGGTCTTTAAGGTTTCTCTACGCCATCTGCCAAGGTATCGGAAAACTAAATTTTTCGTAGAAGAGATATATGCTTGATACCGCAAGGGCAGCTGACAGGTACTAGATCACTCTAGGGCTTATGTGCTTGGACGTCCAGCAAGCACTCCTCCCAGGGGGCTCGTGTTCTCAAGCCAGTTTCGTTGCAGTGACATACACCAAAAATAACTAAAGACTATTTAAATTTATCACTAAAGCAATGTGACATCTTGTATAGTACTATATATTGCCTATGAAGCTTTATCAACCAACTCGTCACAAGGCTAGGTGGCCCATGGCGCTCAGAACAAAGCGTTGGGGCGACGACAGGTGCAGCAAAACCAGACCTCAGGGTGGTCAATTTTGCACTCTTCAATGAATCCAAAGGTTTCGCAATGGAATAAACGCATTGCTTTCCTGATATCCTGCCCCATGCACATTCTTGAGTGTGTTGTCAGTCAGCATTGCATTGAACTCGAGAGCAAAATCCTTGTCGATTTCATGACCATCATACGATTGTACACATGTCTTGACAGTAAGACAGCCAATGATCAAAAGCGGAACAGTATCCCGTATAAAAAGGACACAGATATAACGAAGAGCTAACCTTACTACTCAACCATATATGTCATCAATCCCCCGGCTTAGAGATGGCCAACTACATAGTCCCCTGGTCCTAATCTTGGCAGATAGACGAAAGCCTTTCCCGTGTTTAATGCCTTCAGTCTAATGCCCTGTGCCGGAATTGGCGAGTATAGAGAAGTCTACCCTAAACACTTGAGTTCGCCACGTATACTGTCTTCTCCTAACAGGAAGGATTCATGTGTCCTCTGCACGCAGCTATCTTTGCCATGTTCCTCCAGACCGTGACGTATACCTAAATATGACAGTTTCTTTCAACTAGCACTTATGCTATAAAAAGCAGCTGCGGAGTCTTAATTATAGATTCTAGTCACCACCAACAATCATGCAGGTGCATTACCTTTCCCTAAGAGAAATAAAGAAGCCGTAGGGTAGGTAGCTTACCAGAGGTGGCTTCTTGATGCAAGGGTGAACTCCGCATGCCATATGGAATATTAAGCTATTCAAAAGGTTAATTTTCAGCCTGGGTATTTGGTATCTCCTATTGATATTAAATCACATCAGAATTTACGGAGTGGTAGCAGGTCACCAAGTCGTGCACGACACGAGATGGACAATCACATGGCACAGCACGTGCGTGACAACCTGGGTACTAGAGCTGGTCCGTGCAGCACAACAGTCAGCAGCCAGCCCGACCTTTGCCCGACACAGGGCGATGACATTCATCACTGAAATGATCGCAACAAAGAATGTGCAAGCGTCGCTCCGCCCTCTTCTCATATTGACACGAGATCTTTGTCTTCTCTTTTTTTCATCATCAAGCTGCCGCCCTTTGATCCGCATTTCTCCCTGCATTAAGAAGGACCAGGGTGCCTTGACTGTGGGGTCGATCTAAGCCCTGTGTGGCCTAGAATCTACTGCTGAACCAAGCCTAGCGCAATCTATCTCATCAAAGAAAAAAATCCGATTCTCAGGCATCCAGGAACATCAACAACCACGAAAGGCAGATATAAACCTTTGATCGCTCTTCAACAACAACACTGGAGACTGTCGCACTCCTTTATACCGTCTTTATATAAGGATATACGCCTATCAAAGGATCCCAAAACCCGATGGATGGCCACAAGAATGGCGCCGGCCGTCGGCGCGGAAATCGGCGAGGGCCTCGCCACGGCTCATCCAACCGTGGCCAAGGCAACCCCCCTGCGGGACCATCACCCTCTGCCTCTGCAGGAGGCTCACAGCATCAGGCGAAGAAGATTGCTCCTGTCGCTGAACCGTCTCAGCCCCAACCCCAGCAACCCGTCCCGCTCGGCACCCGTCGCTTCGATGGACTGCTGGAACAGAACCAGGTGCACCCTTTGGTCATCCGGACCATCACAGAAGATATGGGCTTTGAATTCATGACACCAGTTCAGGCCGCTACCGTGGACGAGCTCTTGCCCCCAAACCGAAGCGACTGCCTCGTCCAGGCCAAGACAGGAACGGGCAAAACCATGGCCTTTCTGCTCCCAGCTCTCCAGACCATGCTCACAGAGAATCGACCTGTTGACGCCGGCATTTCACTCCTCGTCATCTCCCCTACCCGAGAACTGGCCATGCAGATTTCCACTGAAGCGACCAAGCTGCTACAGAGACTGCCGCGCTATCGCGTCCAGATCGCCATCGGTGGCACGAACAAGGACCGCGAAGAGAAACAGATCCTCAGTGGTTGCGACATCCTCATTGCCACTCCTGGCCGTCTCTTGGATCACATGTCCAACGAAGAAATCGTCTATTCGCTGAGAAACGTCAACAGCCTCGTGCTCGATGAAGCTGATCGGCTGCTCGACATGGGCTTCATGAAGGATCTCAGGGAGATTGTCAACCGTCTTCCCGACAAGAAGGATACAAACCGCCAAGGCATGCTCTTCTCCGCGACCATTGCTCCTCATGTTCAGCAGGTAGCTGGCCTTGTTCTGGCTCCTGGTTACAAGTTCATCTCGACCATCCCGGCCGGCGAAGTCAACACTCACGAGCGCGTTCCCCAGTTCCTTGTTGAGGTCCCGACCTTTGGAGCCGTCGCGGCCGCTATGGCAGGCTGCGTTCGTCAGGAGGCCGCTCAAGATGGAACTTTCAAAGCCATCCTGTTTGCCCCAACTGCTGCCCTCGCCGACTTCTATGGCCAAATTCTCTCTGCCCTTCCAGGACTGCCTCCAGTATCCGTCTTGCACAGCCGGATGTCGCAGAACAAGCGTACCAAAATCACAAACGAATACCGCGACTCTAGCAGCTCCATCCTCGTGGCTACAGACGTCGTTGCTCGTGGAATGGATTTCCCGGGCGTCACTACCGTGATACAGGTCGGTCTTCCTGCTGACAAACAAAGCTACATCCATCGCCTTGGACGAACAGCACGCGCCGACGCTGATGGTCGAGGCGTTCTGATCGTTTCGGCTGCAGAGGCCTGGTTCCCTAAATGGTCTCTCAAGGAAATCACCCTGAGCCCCCGAGAGCCTGACCTGTCCCTGGCAGGGGAAGTGCTGAGTATTGCCGAGAAGATGGAGGAGGACGACAAAGCACGGATCTACCAAGCGTGGCTTGGTTACTACAACAATTACCTCAAGAACCTCAAATGGGACAAGGTTGAGTTGGTGAGACAAGCCAACGTCTACGCTAGGGAGGGGCTTGGATCTCCCGATACTCCCCCGATCGCAAAGACGACAGCTGGCAAGATGGGTT